>NC_135235.1:124933810-125239912 GCF_051348905.1 Ranitomeya variabilis
CCTGTGCTCCAGCATGGAAGGAGCTCAGTTGCAGCTCTCTTCCCACTCCTTAATTCTCCTGTGCTTCTCCCCTCTGGCACATTCTACTGATGCAACCAGTCTGCTTCTCCTCTCTGGCCTGGAGCTGCAGCACCACATGGCTGCACGGCCCCAGCTCTCTGCTCACTCTCCTCTCACTGTCTGCTACAGACACAAACTAACTAACTCCTCCTCCAAGCCAGACTATATCTCCAGGGAGGCTCCCCTGAAACCGGGTTCAGAGCTTCCCCTTCTGGCCTGGAGTCAGAACATGTTGCATGTATGTACCACCTGTTAAAGGGATACTCCTCGTTTCCAGGCATGGCATCACCCTCCCCTAAAGGAAGGCAACACCACTGTAACAGCTGGCTTCCTGGGGTGTTACAAAACTATGAGTCCTGTGTCACGCCAACAGTAAAGAGATTGTCCCACTATGACAACTGAACACTTACTCCCTGCTCCCAAAAATAAGGCTTTGGAATTCCCAGACTGAATAAAGCAATGCTACACCTCTCCTTCTTGCTAAAGGACTTGTTCAGCTTGAAAAAATATGTTATAATATGCAAAAGGGGCAAAAAGATACAGTTTACTAATATACTTGAATAAGAAAAGCTCCACCTATCACAAGATATCAGCACCAGTACCAAGTAATAGCCCACTCATTTCTAGCATCTACTCCTCACAGGAGGGTGTTTCATGTGTTACCATGTCACCAGTAACATGACTGAAAAGGGATGGCTGGCAGTCTTTTTTCAATAGTTAAATCAGTCCTTTTATCTGTTGTGCCTGATTCATAGAGAGAAGGAGACTGGCTTCGCTACTGAAATGAACCAATTAGCCAACCCCCTTCATACACATCACTGGTCATGTGCAGATACAGGAAGTTCTTCCCTGTGTAAAATCCAAGCTAAAAGTGGAGCTGCTGGGATCAGAGATTGGCTTTGATTTGTCAAGATCAATATAGTTTTATTACCATATGATAATTAATATGCTGATGCACCTTAACCCCTTCATGACCTTGCAATTTTCAGTTTTTACGCTTTCATTTTTTTTCTACCCTTATTCCAAGAGCCATAACTTTTTTATTTTTCCGTTCCCATAGCCGTATGAGAGCTTGTTTTCTGCGGGATGAGTTGTACTTTTGAACAACATGATTCATTTTACCATGTAGTGTACTGGAATGCAGGAATATAATAATAATAAATTTGTATTTATATAGCGCCAACATATTCCGCAGCACTTTACATTATAGAGGGGATTTGTACAGACAATAGACATTACAGCATTACAATAAACACAGATCAAAACAGATACCAAGAGGAATGAGGGCCCTGCTCGCAAGCTTACATGGCCTCATAGAACCCATTCATACAATAAAAACACAAAACGCTTTAATTGTGGATAAAAATGGCCGTGTAGTTTATTTAGGGTTACATAAATTAATTAATCACCAATAAATAAACTCCATAAATTATAAAACCAAAGTACCAAACTTTTCCAATAAACCAATCCACCCAGACATGGGTGATTTTCCCACAATTAAACTACACGACAGTAAAATTACAAGAATTCAGGGGAGGGAGGGTGGGGTCTTTATCTTCTTCCGCTGACAGAATGACCAGATACCACAAAACAGGTGTTTATATATTCACAAAAAGAGCGGCAAAGCTGCTAACAGCCAATAGAAAACCGTTACAATAGCTGCCAAACATACCAGAAAAAAACTGGATAAAACCAGTGTCACACTTTCAGAGATGACTGACCTGACCTTTGTTTGACCTTTCTTCTGACAGAAAGCCATATTAAATGACAGGGTCCATGAGGCCATGAGACCCCCGCTATATTTCTTTCAGGTTTACGCGGGGGGGGCTAACATGGCCTCATAGAACCCATTCATACAATAAAAACACAAAACGCTTTAATTGTGGATAAAAATGGCCGTGTAGTTTATTTAGGGTTACATAAATTAATTAATCACCAATAAATAAACTCCATAAATTATAAAACCAAAGTACCAAACTTTTCCAATAAACCAATCCACCCAGACATGGGTGATTTTCCCACAAGGCCATGACTCAGCGAGACATGGCCCCCCCAAACCACACAGCCATTTTTCAATGATAGTTTGTAGGTCCAAATTAAAATATCAAGGCCAATATCAGATAAATTAACCAAATCAGGCCTATAAAGGCCCGGTAAAAAACCCTCCAAATCCAAATGCCGGAATGAAAACCCTGAAATTAAAAGAAAAAAATTTTCCATGGATTTATTGACCCTTCTCCGGATTTTATCTAAAAAAGAAAATTGATTGTCGTGCCACAAAAGTCTGGGAATAATCTTGAAAAAACGAAGTTTGAATCAGGCAGAATTTGCTTAAGATAAATAATATCGGATCGAATGGCCGATAATAAGTCAAGAGTCCTGATTTTTCCGAGATCATTCCCAGCTACATGAAATATAATTAAATCAGGGGAGGGAAATTTAATTAGCCATTTCTTCACTTCAGCAACCAGGCAATGCCATTTCAAGCCGCGAACTCCATGCCACCAAACCTGAATATCAGAAGGATTAAAGGATAAATTTTCAGCATAAGATCGTTGGCTGGCCCTCTTCCTGGCCCAGAAGATAAAAGAATGTCCGACTATCCAAATGACTAGCGGACCTGAAAGAAAACCAATAATTAATAGTCATACAGATCATGTCGTACATATAATTTGAACCTTTTGGAGTTCCATCTTCCCAATTCCTTTATCCCTGAATCGGAAAGCCCGGCCCTAGAGGCCTCCGTAGCTGCTCCGATTCTAAACGAATGAGATGTGATTTTAAGGTGTTTTTTACCCAAAAAGCGTAAACATTTCTTTAGGACAAAATTAAATTGAAAGACAGTAACAGGAGAAAAATCTCTATGAATGAATAATGGGCCCTGTCCCATAGGTCTGACCTTAATCCAATTTGCCGTGTTATCAACAGGGCAAATGATAGAGACATGGATCGCGTTAATTTTCAACCTAGATCCCCTGCCTAATTAATCTGTCTTTAATTTTCTTATAAATAAATAAAAAAAAATAAAAAAAAAAAACTACTCATGAATCTGGACATCTGAAATCATGAGTCCCGAAGGCTCCGATTTCTTAACAGAAACCACCTCACCAACGCGAAGTGCTCCAAAAAAGGACAGAGAAAAAAATAGAGCTAAATAATAAGGCTTCCTTAAAATTTACACAAACGTGGATGAGACAGGAGCACAATTCTTTCAATAAAGACAGGGAAATAGGTCGTCTCGAGTCAGGTATAAAATTGGTTTTCCTAAAGCCTTTTAAAAACTGCTTTACTGGAAAAAGATTAGTTAAAGCAATACTTCCAGAAAGTTTAAGGAAAAATGAAACTCCTGCTAGGCATTTCGCTATTGTATAGTAAGACAAACCGTTTTGTACTATAGATTCAGCAAACTTTAGTGCTGCTACCGGATTAGAAACTGTTGGGTCAAAATAATGTAGGTTGCAAAAATTGTTCCAATTCAGCCATGCAGCCGAATAGTCAGCCCATGATCTATTAGATAACGATTTTTTTTTTTTTTTTTTTTTTAATAAAACACTGTATCAGAGTGCAATCATGTCCCAAATTAAAAGGGGTAAGAGGGTCCTTCCGAATCCACGTTGGGAACCTGCAGGAAAAAATTCGACCACTGACGATTTTGTAAAGAGTCAGTTATGAAAAGAAATTTGCTCTTTCCCAACTTTGCTTTCAGGCATTGTAAAACCAATTGTCTCAAAATTCTGGCAGCAAAAGTATTTTTAGAAGATAACGTGTTGATAGAAAAAAAAATAAATAAATAAATAAAAATAAATAAAAACAACTACTGCCTGGTTAGTGGAAAGGAGTAAAATCCTGGAATTCTGCATTAGTGATCTCCAAATTAATATTCCTGCAAAAATAGAAAAAAGTTCCAACACCATTACGTTTGAAGTTACTTTCTTAGACACCCAACTTATTGGCCACAGGATGGACATCCAATGGGAGTCAAATAAAATACTGAAGCCACGCTGGCTACCCGCTGTGAAAAGAAAGGGAAAAGAATCGCCAGAGACAAAAAATGACTGCCACAAAGATCTGCCGTTATGCTCTGACAAAAAGGAGAGCCAAATTCTAGCGTCTTCCTTTAGGTCAGAACGGATACTAACATGCGAATGAGGTGAAGATACACCTTAAGTGGCATCCTATAAACTTCTGCAAAAAGCCCGACCTATAGGAATGACGCAAACCGCAAAATGCAATAGACCTAACAATGAATTAATTTCCTTAAGAGTGACCTTGTTCTTGGCTAAAAAATTTGATAACGCAATGCGCAGTTTAAAAATTTTCTCATCAGGAAGTCAGATTCCATTTTTTGATAATCAAGAGTGATTCCCAGAAATTCGATAGATCTAGATGGACCAACTGTTTTTCTGTGAGCAATAGGAACACCGAAGTGCTCACACATTTGGATAAAAAAACAGTCATCAAAATAAAAACCTAAAGAATTAAAACCGCACGGGTGAACAGGAAGGAGTCTAAAAGCAGACTTAATATCTGACTTGGACATTAAAGCATTAAAACCAAATTTCTTGAGGATTTCTAATGCAGAATCAAAAGATGAATAGGACACGGAGCATAAAGCCTTGTCCACTTCATCGTTCATGGATGAACCCAGCGGATATGATAAGTGGTGAATTAGCCGGAAAGAGCCCTCATCTTTTTTTTTTTTTTTTTTTTTTGGTACACTACCCAATGGTGATATATGGAAATTAACAAACTGCGGGGTTAAAAAAGGGCCTGAAACTCTGCCTAGCTGAATTTCATTAATAATTTTATCCCTAGCTGCCTCAGGGTGAGCCTTTAAAGAGGGTAAATTAGGAACAACAGAACAGCCCGCCCCTTTAAATTGTGGGATGAAAAATCATTCTGAAAAACCATTAAAAAGCAGCTCACTGGTCCCCTGGTCGGGATATTTGCTTAGGCATACTGACATGTTTGCCAGAATCACTGGCGTCTGTGCTTTTTGAATTAGGCTCCTTACCTGAGGACTGTTGACCTGCTTGTTACTTAAAACATTTAGACATAGGGTGTGAGTTACCACAGAACGAGCATTCATGGCGGAATCTACAGTTGTTGTTCCACTTACAAAAGGAATCGTTGAAAGCGAAACAAACACCGCGTTTACTTGAACTAGAAGGGGGCTGAAATAACTTGTTGCAGAGATGGGGAGATTTTTCACCCAAAACTGCAGCAAAAATAGAAAAAGCTTGCACCCAGTTGTTGAAAGATTTAAAGTTGGTGCGGTTAAATTCATCTGAATCAGCTTTCTCATCATTCTTTTCGGATTTTGAAAGCTGGTCCTTTCTAGGCAGTAAAGAAAAAATATCGACTAAATGATTATTCCAAATAAGCTCTTTAACAGAAGGGCTTAAATGGAATCCTAAGGGCTGTCCCACACGTCCAGATAATTCCGGTACCGGAATAAATCGGTACCGGAGTTATCCGTGTCCGTGTGCCTGGGAACTCACGGAGGCCATACGTGCGGCACACGTGTGCCGCCCGTATGGCGAGTGGGTACCACACGGAGCGTGTGGTACCCACTCTGCATGGTGCTGAAGCTGCGATTCATATCTTCCCTGCAGCAACGTTTGCTGTAGAGAAAATATGAAGAATAGTGTTTAAAATAAAGATCTATGTGTCCGCCGCCCCCCCACCCCCTGTGCGCCCCCCCGCTGGTCAGAAAATACTTACCCGGCCGAAAGCCTCTCTGGAACCAATAATCACCCCATGTAAAGGTATCTTTATAAGTTAAAGATTCAGAATACTATGACTTATCATATCCTGAACAGTCAAGTTTTTTATGAACCGTTAAGGTTTTCTGGTTGAAGTAAAAAAAACTCTGAGTGTTTACAGTTTGAAACCATAAAATGTTGAAAAATTATGTCATTCTTGAGTATATCACTCAATGGTGCTCATAAACGTGTCAAATTTGATCTATAATATACTTTAATATACGTTACTTTAATCTTTAATATACTTAAGAACAGGGCCCCAGACATCACACAGGGGGTCTGAAACACCGCACAGTGGTCCAAAATATCGCTGTGCTGTGCCTGGGGCCCCATATGCTGCCTGGGGCCCCTGTGCTCTGCCTGGGGCCCCATATGCTGCCTGGGGCCCCTGTGCTCTGCCTGGGGCCCCATGTTCTGCCTGGGGCCCCTGTGCTCTGCCTGGGGCCACTGTGCTCTGCCTGGGGCCCCATATGCTGCCTCGGGCCCCTGTGCTCTGCCTGGGGCCCCATATGCTGCCTGGGGCCCCTGTGCTCTGCCTGGGGCCCCATAGGCTGCCTGGGGCCCCTGTGCTCTACCTGGGACCACTGTGCTCTGCCTGGGGCCCCATATGCTGCCTGGGGCCCCTGTGCTCTGCCTGGGGCCCCTGTGCTCTGCCTGGGGCCCCATGTTCTGCCTGGGGCCATTGTGCTCTGCCTGGGGCCCCATAGGCTGCCTGGGGCCCCTGTGCTCTGCCTGGGACCACTGTGCTCTGCCTGGGGCCCCATATGCTGCCTGGGGCCCCTGTGCTCTGCCTGGGGCCACTGTGCTCTGCCTGGGGCCCTATATGCTGCCTGGGGCCCCTGTGCTCTGCCTGGGGCCCCATATGCTGCCTGGGGCCCCTGTGCTCTGCCTGGGGCCCCATGTTCTGCCTGGGGCCCCTGTGCTCTGCCTGGGACCACTGTGCTCTGCCTGGGGCCCCATATGCTGCCTGGGGCCACTGTGCTCTGCCTGGGGCCCCATATGCTGCCTGGGGCCCCTGTGCTCTGCCTGGGGCCCCATATGGTGCCTGGGGCCCCTGTGCTCTGCCTGGGGCCCCTGTGCTCTGCCTGGGGCCCCATGTTCTGCCTGGGGCCCCTGTGCTCTGCCTGGGGCCACTGTGCTCTGCCTGGGGCCCCATATGCTGCCTGGGGCCCCTGTGCTCTGCCCCGGGCCCCATATGCTGCCTGGGGCCCCTGTGCTCTGCCTGGGGCCCCTGTGCTCTGCCTGGGGCCCCATATGCTGCCTGGGGCCCCTGTGCTCTGCCTGGGGCCTCTGTGCTCTGCATGGGGCCCCTGTGCTCTGCCTGGGGCCCCATGTTCTGCCTGGGGCCCCTGTGCTCTGCCTGGGGCCACTGTGCTCTGCCTGGGGCCCCATATGCTGCCTGGGGCCCCTGTGCTCTGCCTGGGGCCCCATATGCTGCCTGGGGCCCCTGTGCTCTGCCTGGGGCCACTGTGCTCTGCCTGGGGCCCATAGGCTGCCTGGGGCCCCTGTGCTCTGCCTGGGACCACTGTGCTCTGCCTGGGGCCCCATATGCTGCCTGGGGCCCCTGTGCTCTGCCTGGGGCCACTGTGCTCTGCCTGGGGCCCCATATGCTGCCTGGGGCCCCTGTGCTCTGCCTGGGTGTAGGACACTGGTGACGTCACTTATCTCCGGACATTAGCTCCGGACATTAGCTCCGGACATTATCTCCGGACATTAGCTCCGGACATTATCTCCGGACATTAGCTCCGGACAAAGCCACGGAAGTTGGCACAAATTGCAGGAAGTAGTATTCTAGGCAATTATATATTAGATAGGGCAAAGGGGGATGATTTCAACTTTATTGCTTTTTTTTAATTGTTTTCATATTTTTTTCACTTTATTTAATAGTCCCCTTAGAAGAATTGAAGCTGCGATCGTCTGATCGCTTGTGCTGTGCATAGTAGTGCTTGAGCACTGCTATGTAGAGCAAAAATAGCGATCTTTTATAAGTGCCGGTCACAAGCTGGCATTCCCAAGAGTATAGCAATGACAGGCACAGGAGTCTTCTGCAGACATCCAGCTGTCATTACAACCCTTGTCATGTGATCGCCAGTGCGCTTCCGTCTGGTGCGTGTCAAATCCCCTGACAATGAGATTTAAGTGGTTAACAGCCACGGGCAGAGCACCACTCCTCCCACAGCTGTTAAATGCACATGATGACTGATTAAATCATCGTGTAAATCATAATGTGCAAGGACAGATGTGGGCTTTGAGAACATATAGGCCCCGATTCATCATTTGTGTTTTTTTAAGTTAACGCTTTAACTCTTGTGGCTTTCAATAACACATTTTGCTCCAAATTCTTAAAAATGGCACATGCAGTTCATGAATTGTGCACAAAGTTAAAAAAAAAGACTATTTTCTGTCTAGAACTGTTTCTGTGACCCATTCGCGCAAAAGGCACACGCTTCACAAATTGGTACAAAAATTGGGCAAGAAAATTGGCATACTTAAAAAGTCATCGGGGGAGGACTGGGGTGGAAAGTTTGCCAAAAATATCTGGAATCTATAAATTCCGTCCACAATGCGTAAGACAAATAAAACAGGCTCATAAAGATAGACGTTAAATGGGAGGCTCAAATAGAAAAATGAATTGGGTGGGGAAAAAAAGGCACAAAGCATATGAATCTAGACATAAAAACAGTACAAATGCAATGATGAATCAGGGGGTTAGGCTTTAATAAGATGTTTTAGCTTTTCGTTGCCTTCTGGCATATTGAAGCCAGGTGCTTTGATTCCCTGTCATTACTGAAGGAAGCTGATCAGGTAAACTTCTCTTGTGAGATTAGACTGCATTCAAGAGAGCTGAGAGTGGACAATTAAATTGCAGTATTTTAATCTTCAAGGGTGGCCTGAACATGCATTACTGCAAATTGGGGTAGCCAAAAGGGATACATTTGTTAAATCTTTCCTACAAGCTACACATAGATTGACATATTAGTGGAAAGATGTCTAGACTAGAGAAATTGCTTTCCTTTGAGGGAAGTTAAAAACTGTTACAATCATGACAGGTTTCAGTCATGAGAGAGATATGCCCCAGAGCTCTGAGATCATTGTCAGGTTTAATCCTGAACACATTAGTCCCATGTACAGAATAGGACAGAACGGACACATTTGGGAACTAGGAAATCCTTAATGAATCAGGAATGAACACCAGCATGTGCTAATCAAATAGAATGTAGTCAGGAATACATTATTGTCAGACATATTGTAGAATTCATTTACTATAGAAGAGAGCCAGAGTTTCTGGTAATAATTCAGTTCCTTTTTTTAGCTTTGCATTACCCCAGCATGCGCTACAGTGAGTCTCTTACTCCAAATTTATACTGCAAATTAACCACATACTCATCAACATATCACAGTCCAAAGCAATGTATAGCCTACATTGTTAACAATTATAACAACACAGTCTGGGAATAGGAAAGTCCACGATAGATCCTGGTACTGTGTCCCTCCACCCCAACGCACGTTTCGCCTTGCTTCTTCCTGGGCAGTGTAAGGATGAAGGGGCATCACTGAATTATAAACATGGATTGCCCAATCATGAGGAAGAACGTCATAATGACGAAAATGCTTGGTCATAACGGTGCATTCTGTCCCGGCGCCACCACACATTTGACTCACGGTCAGATGGAATGCATAAGTCCAGTAACGCCTCTTCCCAGAAAATCTACTGTTGTTTTTGGTAAAGGTATCATTTTATGTTTGTATTATTTTCAACTATCAAAAGCTAGATTTTTGTGAGCTTACTTCTTTTGCTCTGGGACTTAACTATGCCCAGTTGATGATCTTATAAACTAACCACAGGGTGGTGCTCACAGCAATCTGGCATCAACAACCATAGAGGCCTTCAGGGGACAGAGGTTGTCATAACGATGCATCGCTGACCCCGATCATGTGACTGGGGTCAGCGATGCACGCATTTCCGGCCCGATGGCTGGAAGTGCTAGTTAAATGCTGCTGTCAGAGTTTGACGGCAGCATTTAACTAGTTAATAGCGGCCGGTGGATCGCGATTCCACCCCATTCCACCCCGCTATTGTAGGCACATGTCAGCTGCACAAAACAGCTGACATGTCCCGGCTTTGATGCGGGCTCACCACCGGAGTTCACATCAAAGTGGGGGTTCTGTCCTTGGGCGTACTATTCCGTCTGAGTACAGAAAGGGGTTAATAACCAGCAAAGACTAGGCAGGCAGCTGTGAACTCATATTAATAGCCTAGGAAGGGGCTATGTATATTGGCCCCCTCCAAGACTAAAAACATCAGCTCTTAACTGCCCCAGAAATGGCGCATCCATAAGATGCTCCACATCTGGCCCTGGTGCGGTGGCAAGTGGGGTTATAGTTTGGGGGGTTGATGTCACCTTTGTATTGTCAGGTGACATCAAGCCCAGAGGTTAGTAATGGAGAGGCGTACATAAGATGCCCTCATTACTAACCCAATAGTCATATTGTATAAAAAAGCACACACCCAGAATACCAGAATAAAGTCCTTTAATTGAAATAATGACACATACTCCTTTAATTAATCTAAATTAAACCAAACCAGTTATACTCACATCAATGCTCAGTCCACTGAAGCCAATGACTCCTGTAAAAGAATTAAAATAGTAAACAACCATATTCTTCACCTGTCTGCCGAGAAGATAATACAATTGCCCTTTGACACGTCTAGCTCTGCTACATTTAGATGGCAGGCTGCATTGTTGCATGATGTGACTATACAACCTGCCATCCAACAAAAACAATGACATGTCATTGCTTACTCAGCTCAGTTCTTCATGGTGGACTCCTTTCACCTCACTGACATCACCACGAGCGTGAGAAAGTTCTCACGCTCGCGGTGCCATCAGAAAGGTCATCGGAGTTCTGAGCCAGTGAACTCAGTTCAACTCAATGACTTCAGTGCATGCGCCATTTGAACTTTCCCCATGGCGCTCGTGCAGACATCGTTGCGGTAAAAGAAGTTCACTGGCTCTGAACAATGAAGACCTTTTTTGACAGCACCTCACGCGAGGCTAAGTGCCAAATTTGGAGAATCGTATGGATGCTCAATTTCTGTTTTTAGTCTGGGAGAGGGTCAATATCCATGGCTCCTTCCTAGGTTACTAATATCAACCCGCAGCTGTTATTTTGCTGGTTATAAATTTTAGGGGGACCCTATGTCATTTTTTAAGGTGTCGCTTCTTTTAATAACCAGAAAAGTCTTAGTTTGCAGCTGTGAGCTGACATTTGTAGCCTGGGAACCTCCATGGGTATTACCCCCTTCCAAGGCTCTAAACATCTGCCCCCAGCTGTCTGCTTTCCCTCTGCTGGTTAATGAAATGTCGGTGATCCCAGTTTTTTTTTTACAAATTTTTAGCCACAGTTAAGTGTAAACATACAACTGGTTGATGATAATAATAGTGTTGAAAAGTAAAGGTTTCTATTACAAATTCACAGACTGTAATCATCAGCCCCCAGTAGTACACTTTCACGCTCATGTTTTTTTAATGTAACACATTTTCGAGCAATCTTTGAAAATTTTTAAAAATGTATTAAAAAAAACCTTTAAACTCAAAGAAGTTTTATTTATTCTACATTCGGATACCAAATTGAAACGAAAAGGCATATTTTTTTTATTACGCCAAAAACAAAAAAATAAAGAAATATGAAAGCAGTATCAAAGCAAATATACAAACAAATTTGCAAATTGTAATAGGAAGGGGGATAACTTACATCAGAGTTGGAACTGGGTGTGGAAAAAGGTGGGGGAGCCAAAACAGGAGTGGACACATAGGGGGTTACAGACGGCAGGGGACTAAAGGGTGGGAAAAGTTCATGGTCCAGAGTCGCTGGTTGCTGGTCTTCCTTTGTTGTGTCCACAGACCATCCTGGTAAATGAAAGATTGCCCGCCTAGTTGGTGTTGATGGTGTTTGGTTAGGCAAACACTGTGAACCAGGATGTTGTTGCGGAAGTGGGCCACAGAAGGAGGTGGTGCAAATGCCAGGATGTTGTGGGCAACAGGAGGAAGTGGCAGAAGTAGGGCAACAGGCTGGGCTGAGTGCCTTTTGGTGGGGTCCAATGGGTGGCTTTATTTTCCTGAGAAAGCTGTCAGCTTTGCAGGAAATAAAAAAACACCATTGGAGTGTTTGGGGGGGGGGGGGGCACCAGTGAGAATTATTTGAATAGCTGCCCTTGACTCAGCCTCAACCAAAAGGGCACCTGGTGAAAATATTGCGCCAGACTCTGACAGGAGGCCTCCTCACATTCTTCTAGCACAACCACCTCACTGGCTCTTCCAGCATTATTGGTTTATTGGTGTTGGGGGCCCTCCTTAGCCGGGTTCGTGAAAAACTGATGGGCGGCTGTGAGGAGTTGTCCATGGTGTTGGTTGGGCTTGTGGTCACAGTAGCCTCCTCCTCATCCTGTCCACAAGGTCCAGTATCCATATCAGGAGGAACACTGGCCTCAACCATCTCCGAACTAGATGACTTTGCCTTTTTAGATTGGAAATGTAAGGATTTGAAAAATGCAGCTCTAAATTTGTAAGCTACACAAAATAAATAAGGTAGACACTTACAGGTGCAGATCTTGGGCCAAAAATTGTAGCAGCTCGTAATACAGATATGGCCCCTCCGCTGTTTGACCGCAGCTGCCACTCCCGGTGGAACTGGTCCCAAAAACTTCAATATCTTTTGCTGACTGTAGCCACTGAAACACGGAAAAAACAAAAAAACAAAAAACATTAATGCCGCTAAAAAAGGACATAACACGTATATATCTTCCTGTACTTTTTGGAAGCTGTTTGTAAAATTTCCAAACAGGTTGCTGCAAATGTGGGTCCAGACTGCATAGCATGTAATCAGGTCTGCATATCCCTCATCCCTGGTATTCTATAATTCAGGATGCTGCTGCACCAGAAATATCAGGAGCTCAACGTTAATTATGTGTGCTATCTTCATGCTTTCTGTGGATGCGTGTTTTGTTTCAAACTTCCCTTTTATGACAGGACTTTTGTCAAATGATGAGCTTCCTGGGTTGCAGTCGCATGATTTGAGTTCCGTCGATTTTTTCATCGCACCCATTGACTTGCATTGGCGAGTCTCATTTGATATATGCAGCAAATCACAGCAAGCTGAGAAAAAAAATTGCAGATTAGCTGTAACTCATAGATTAATATTCGTCCGAGTGCAATCTTATTTTTTATAGGATTGCACTCGTCTGTTTTTCTCACAGATGTGTTCTTACATGCGTTTTTTCAGACTCCCCAGAGAAGCCTATAGAGAAAAAAAAGCGCACCAGAAACTGCGACGTTCAACAGCCTCTTTAGCTGCACAGTGGGCAGGAGTTTTCATGAAATCGCGTTCATTTTTTTTTGGACAATTAAACACAGCCAGCAGATATTCTTCACCAAAAGACCCTGCTGAAAAAATGCAGCATTTGCATTGATTGGGAACACGGCCGTCAGCCTGAGACTGATAATGCATTTATCCAACCGAATAACAGTATGTTTTCTCAAATAATTAAGGAAAATAAGTTTGTTTAACAGCCTTTTATTCCTGAAAGTATTCAATACCTACTGTAATTAAAAAGAAAAATTCTGTTGAAATGGTTTGAATATAAAGACATGCTGACTCAGCAGGAATACTGGTTCTGAGGGCTTATGATTTACCTTTCGATTTCTATGACCTTTTTGTCCACAGACGTTAATATTGGAAATGTATGGACAGGAGTAAAAATAATCAGGGTGTCACTATGATGGTGTTTGGAGAGAGGTTGCACCCTGGCCCTGGTGCTTAAGGGGGTCCCACAAGACCCTCTGCCATATAAGGAGACACCAATATTATAAATGACACATAGTTGGTGGGAGGTCTTGCTACAGGTCTGGGAATAATAGGTTCTAAAAACATTAGGACATTGCTAACGGGCAATCATATCCATGTCCATAGAAGTTCCCCTGAAAATGAGACCCATCTGCCAATGACAATATATGTTTGGACAGATCTACAGTACGTGCAAGGAAATGGGGGATTGTTCTTCATGATTTATGGAATGTGCAATGGAAATTTATTGCACATTTATCTCTTACCTTTACTCAACATTCATTATTATTTTTTTTTACGCAAATTAGAAACAGCAGCAATTCTATGTTCCTCTCCTGGGAGAACCGATCTTCATCACTTGGCTTGATGTACTTTCTCCAGACAATACGCGCTGTCTATGGAAGTGTTGCTTTCGCTAGATTTCCTTCTGTAGCTTGGGGCTAAAGCAGAAACGTATGCTGTGAAACTTTTATTAAAGGATTTGGAGTTAGATCACGGTGATTCAAATCAGATGGCTTCCTACCAAAATATTTCAATCTAAAAGAAAACAGAGTAAGTTTCTTGACCGGGCTTCTCTCTTGGCAGCAACTTCAAGTTAGATCAAGACAGTAAGAACAATGGTCTAAAAACAATGAATTTCTCTGCCGGGGTTCTGCAAAGGGAATAGAAATAATTTGCTTCTTTCAACACTTACTCTGTAAGTTGAGGTTGTAAAATAGTATACTCTATCACTGTTACCTATGTATCTCCTAAATGATTAATGACTGCAAACACTTTCCATCATCATGTGTCCTCTATAAACTGTTGAACTGGATATAAGAATCCAATACCTAATTTATCCCCAAACACAAAGTTTATGGAAATGTCTCACTAGATATCTACAGTACTTCTTTTGCGGAACTTGGCACAAGTCTTTCATAAGCCAGCTTATGTGAAATAACACAAAATACTTAATACATGTATTAATAAGCTATAAGATTCTTCTCCCGTCACATTCTCCCATTTCATCAAAACAGCTACAGAGATAAAATATTTTAACCCCTTCACGCTCTTGGTATTTACCATTTTTGCGTTTTCGTTTTTTTGCTCCCTATCTTACCATTTAGCCATTTTTTTTTATTTTTCTGTCAATATGGCCGTGTGAGGGCTTATTTTTTGCGGGATGACTTTAACTTTTGATTTTATTGATTTTACTATATAGTGTACCAAAAAATGGGAGAAAAAAAATCCAAGTGCTGTGAAATTGCAAAAAAAAGTGCAATTCCACATTTTTTTGTGGTTTTTTTTTACCATGTTCACTAAATGCTAAAACTGACCTGCCATTATGATTCTCCAGGTCATTACGAGTTTGCAGAGTTACCAAATTATTTTTATATTATTTTTATATTTTAAATTATTTTTATATTTTGATCGAACGGGTGTTTCTGATTGCAGCGAAAGCAAATATGTGTATTTTCTTTTTTTTATTGCTTTATTTTGAATGGAGCAAAAGGGGGTGATTTCAACTTTCATGTTTTTTAATTTTTTTAAGTATTTTTAAACACATTTTTGTCTTACTTTTCCCTTGTTTCAATAATCTCCTTAGGAGACTTGAAGCTGCGATCTTCGTCTCCCTTGTGCTACACATGCCCTGCTATGTGTAGCAGAGATGATCATCTGCTATCAATGCTGGCCATGGGGCAGCGCTCACAGCAGATCTGAAATGGCAAGCATAGACCCTGATTCAATAAGACTAGCATTTCGTACAGGTATAAGATGCGCTAAATTTATTAAGAAGCACGCACCAGTTAATGAATTTGGCCACTGGCAGACATAGACAGAAGAGGGTCCCTGTTCAAGAACAATATATGGGCCCTTTGCTGTCCAATAGCTCATCATAATGCACAATTCCACCTGCTTTGGAGGTGGTAGTGAGCCCCAAACCTCTTGGGGTCCTATACTTTGTACAAACAGGGGTGTGGTTTCCCCTATTGGGCCGTCCAGTTTGTTTATATAGCTTTCCACGCGTTATTGCACAGGTCCCACTTTGCACTTATTTATTTGGACATCTGCTGACACATAGTGAGGTGAACTAGAAGAGTTGGGTATTTTCTGGAATGGGTACACCTTGTAGCGGTGGGATGAATTTTGCACTTTTTTTAATCAAAATGATATTAACTAATTACCCAATGTTAGGGCGGTTTCACACGTCAGCAGGGCCGGACTGGGACTAAAATTCAGCCCTGGCATTTGAAGTTACACAGGCCCACTTGTCACATGGTGACTGTATAATATCTTTGTACACTTGTAGGCAGGGCCGGTTTTAGGCAAAGTGGGGCCCTAGGCAAAGTTTAAAATGGGTCCCCAAATGCTAACATATTGCACATCACACAGAAGCCTTTCTGTTGTATTTACGTGCGCTGAGTTCAGGCCGCTAAACGAGTTTGATCGACAATACTGAAGTTGTTCAACGCTTGTTTCCCGGCCTCTTTCCACCAGCTGAGGAATAATGATGAGACAGAACGATCACTAATAGATCACCATACAGTATCATGTTTTCAGCAGCACATCTACAGTTTACACTGGCAATGTGCTGCTGACAACAAGGCTTTTTGTTCCAGCAAAAACAATCCGAATATGCAGCATTTTACTTGTTTAGTAAAATACACCCCATAGTCCTCCATATATTATAATGTGCTCCATAGTCCTCCATATAGTATAATACACTCCCTATAGTCCTCCATATATTAAAATACACTGCTCAGTCCTCCACATAGTATAATACACTCCTCATAGTCCTCCATATAGCATAATACAATCCTCATAGTCCTCCATATAGCATAATACAATCCTCATAGTGCTCCATATAGTATAATGCACCGCCACAGTCATCCATGTAGTACAATTCACTTCCCATAGTATAATGCACCCCATAGTTCTTCATATAGTATAACGTATTCCCCATAGTCCTCGATACAGTATAATGCAGCCCACATATAGTATAATGCAGCCACCCCAGAGTATAATGCAGCCACCCCAGAGTATAATGCAGCCACCCCACAGAGTATAATGCAGCCACCCCAGAGTATGTAACCCCCATAGAATATAATACAGCCCACCTCCCCATAATATATAATGTAGCCCCCCATAGAGAATATAATGCAGCCCCCCATAGTATATAACGCAGCCTCCCCCATAGAATATAATATACCCCCACAATAGTATATAACACAGCCACATAGTATATAACATGGCCTCCCCCATAGAATATAATATACTCCCCATAGTATATAGCAAAGCCCGCATATTATATAGCACAAACCGCATAGTATACAGCACAGCCTGCATACTATAGCACAGCTCGCGTAGTAGATAACACAGCCCACACAGCAGTATTCAGCACAGACCACACAGTAGTATACAGCACAGACCACACAGTAGTATACAGCACAGCCCACGTAGAAGTATACAGCACAGTCCACACAGTAGTATACAGCACAGCCCACAGAGTAATATATACAGCACAGCCCACAAAGTAATATATACAGCACAGCCCACAAAGTAATATATACAGCACAGCCCACAGAGAACTATATACAGCACAGCCCACAGAGAACTATATACAGCACAGCCCACAGAGAACTATATAAAGCACAGCCCAGAGTACTATATACAGCACAGCCCAGAGTACTATATAAAGCACAGCCCAGAGAGTACTATATACAGCACAGCCCAGAGAGTACTATATACAGCACAGCCCAGAGAGTACTATATACAGCACAGCCCACAGAGTACTATATACAGCACAGCCCACAGAGTACTATACACAGCATAGCCCAGAGAGTACTATAGTACAGCACAGCACAGCCCACAGAGTACTATATACAGCACAGCCCACAGAGTACTATACACAGCACAGCCCACAGAGTACTATATACAGCACAGCCCACAGAGTACTATATACAGCACAGCCCACAGAGTACTATATACAGCACAGCCCACAGAGTACTATATACAGCACAGCCCACAGAGAACTATATACAGCACACAGTAGTATACAGCACAGAGCACAGCCCACAGAGAACTATATACAGCCCACAGTAGTATACAGCACAGAGCACAGCCCACAGAGCACAGCCCACAGAGAACTATATACAGCCCACAGTAGCATACAGCACAGAGCACAGCCCACAGATAACTATATACAGCCCACAGTAGTATACAGCACAGAGCACAGCCCACAGAGAACTATATACAGCACAGAGCACAGCCCACAGAGAACTATATACAGCCCACAGTAGCATACAGCACAGAGCACAGCCCACAGATAACTATATACAGCCCACAGTAGTATACAGCACAGAGCACAGCCCACAGAGAACTATATACAGCACAGAGCACAGCCCACAGAGAACTATATACAGCCCACAGTAGCATACAGCACAGAGCACAGCCCACAGATAACTATATACAGCCCACAGTAGTATACAGCACAGAGCACAGCCCACAGAGAGCTATATACAGCCCACAGTAGTATACAGCACAGAGCACAGCCCACAGAGAACTATATACAGCCCACAGCAGTATACAGCACAGAGCACAGCCCACAGAGAACTATATACAGCCCACAGCAGTATACAGCACAGAGCACAGCCCACAGAGAACTATATATAGCACAGAGCACACAGTAGTATACAGCACAGAGCACAGCCCACAGAGAGCTATATACAGCCCACAGCAGTATACAGCACAGAGCACAGCCCACAGAGAACTAAATATAGCACAGAGCACACAGTAGTATACAGCACAGAGCACATCCCACAGAGAGCTATATACAGCCCACAGCAGTATACAGCACAGAGCACAGCCCACAGAGAACTATATACAGCCCACAGTAGTATACAGCACAGAGCACAGCCCACAGAGAGCTATATACAGCCCACAGTAGTATACAGCACAGAGCACAGCCCACAGAGAACTATATACAGCCCACAGCAGTATACAGCACAGAGCACAGCCCACAGAGAACTATATACAGCCCACAGTAGTATACAGCACAGAGCACAGCCCACAGAGAACTATATACAGCCCACAGCAGTATACAGCACAGAGCACAGCCCACAGAGAACTATATACAGCCCACAGCAGTATACAGCACAGAGCACAGCCCACAGAGAACTATATACAGCACAGAGCACACAGTAGTATACAGCACAGAGCACAGCCCACAGAGAACTATATACAGCCCACAGCAGTATACAGCACAGAGCACAGCCCACAGAGAACTATATACAGCCCACAGCAGTATACAGCACAGAGCACAGCCCACAGAGAACTATATACAGCCCACAGTAGTATACAGCACAGAGCACAGCCCACAGAGAACTATATACAGCCCACAGTAGTATACAGCACAGAGCACAGCCCAGAGAACTATATACAGTACAGAGCACAGCCCACAGAGAACTATATACAGCCCACAGTAGCATACAGCACAGAGCACAGCCCACAGAGAACTATATACAGCCCACATCTCTTCTCTTCCTCCCCTCACCTCCTCCGAGAATGGCCCCACAGTCCAGAAAAAAAAAAAACTCTCCTCACCTCTCCTCGTGCCCAGCTTCCTGGTTCCTGCTCCTGTCTCAGCAGCTGCAGTCTGCCCGGGACACAGCAGGTGCGCGATGATATGACATCATCGCGCACCCGCAGTGTCAGAGGCAGAGCGGGGAATGATGGGAGAGGAGCGTCTGTAGACGCTCTCCTCCATCATTGCATTCAACTGTACCGGCGTCTATACGCCGGTATAGTTGAATGCGACGGCGGGGGCGGCGGATTGAGCGGCCCACCACTGGCACCGGCCCTTCTGGCATTTGCCAGAAGTGCCCTATGGCCAGTCCGGCCCTGCACGTCAGTGCCTCCGGTACGTGTAGTGACAGTCTTCTCACGTACTGGAGACACGTACACACGTAGACCCATTCAAATGAATGGGTCTCTGCAGATGTCTGCATGTTTTCAGAGACCATGTGTCCGTGTGCAAATCACGCAACCATGTCCGTTTTTTGTTGACTGCATGAATCACATGGACCCAGACAAGTCAATGGGTGCGTGTAAACACGTATTGCACACGGATGCCGTCCGTGTGCTGTCCGTGTGCTTTTTTTAAGTCATAGGGTTAAAATTGAAAAAAATTGTTTCAATATACGGACACGAACACACGGACAGAACACGGACAGCATATGGATGCCCGGACCCCACACAGATGTACCACGTGAGCACACGGACACACGGACACAGATATCTCCGGTACCGATTTTTCCGGTACAGGAAAAATCTGGACGTGTGAAACCAGCCTTATTTACATTTACTAATACCTATTGCAGGGTATTTGCTCAATTTGTTTTTATCTAAGGCCAGTCTCACACGTCCAGATAATTCCGGTACCGGTAAAAATCGGTACCGGAGTTATCCGTGTCCGTGTGTCCGTGAGCTCACGTAGGCCATCCGTGTGGCACACGTGTGGTAGCCGTGTGCCGCCTGGGTACCACACGGACCGTGCAGGAGAGACAGCGCTACAGTAAGCGCTGTCCACTGCATCGTGCTGAAGCCGCGATTCATATCTTCTGTGCAGCAGCGTTTGCTGTAAAGAAGATATGACTAATCCATTTTTTTAAGAAGGGGAGGAAGA
Organism: Ranitomeya variabilis; assembly: GCF_051348905.1. Lineage (NCBI taxonomy): Eukaryota > Metazoa > Chordata > Amphibia > Anura > Dendrobatidae > Ranitomeya > Ranitomeya variabilis. Next base: position 124,954,145 of record NC_135235.1, read on the forward strand.
AAAGACACTGCTACAAAAAATGCACACCACCCATTTGGGTGTGCATTTTTTGTAGCAGTGTCTTTTCTTCCTCCCCTTCTTCATGCTTTCATGCTGCTACTTGCACCCCCTATCTATATATGATGTTTATGGCTGTGCGCCAGTGTTTCTATGTATTAGAACACCTCCCCCGCTGTTCTGAAAATACTCACCCGCCTCCCTCGCAGTGTCCTGTCCTGGCCGCAGCGTCTCCTGTATGCGGTCACGTGGGGCCGCTCATTTGCAGTAATGAATATGCGGCTCCACCCCTATGGGAGGTGGAGCCGCATATTCATGACTGTAATCGGCGGCCCCACGTGACCGCATACAGTAGAAGGTGCGGCCAGGACAGGAAGCAGCGACAGCCAACGAGGGAGGCGGGTGAGTATTTTCAGAACAGCGGGGGGGGGGGGGGGGGGGGGCACACAGGGGGTGGGGACATGGAGCTTTATTTTAAACACGAAATACCACTAAAAAAATGGATTATTCATATCTTCTTTACAGCAAACGCTGCTGCACAGAAGATATGAATCGCGGCTTCAGCACCATGTGGGGGGGACAGCGCTGTCTCCTGCACGGCACACGGAGAACGTCCGTGTGCGGTACGTGTTTTACATGGACCCATTGACTTTAATGGGTCCGTGTAATACGTGCGCTCCCACGAACACTGACATGTCTCCGTGTTTGGCACATGGAGACACGGTCCGCAAAAAATCAATGACATCTGCACAGATGCATTGATTTTAATGTGTCTACGTGTGTCAGTGGCTCCGGTACGTGAGGAAACTGTCACCTCAAGTACCGGAGCCACTGACGTGTGAAACCGGCCTTAGGCTGTGCACCAATATTATTTCCGCCCCTGAATTTGGCACATAGTATCAGCAGTGTGCACCTTACCAAAAATGGTAATCTGCCATTGTTGAAGCATTAGACAAATGGCCATTGCCACACGCTATCCCATTTTCTCCCTTGTTCCACCCATTTTGGAATAATCATGACTTGTGCAAACTTTTACTTTTGTTAGGTAGAGATTAGAAATGAGAGGATCAATCTTCTGTGGTTCAATCTTCTTTGTCAAATTTCCTGAAATTCACAGATCCCCACAAATTTATTAGCCATAAATTACATTTTTGGGAAAAACTTGATTTGAAGTAAGGATCAATGGATAAATTAAGCATATATGTTTAATTTACGAGCATCGTATTACACAAGCACCATATTCTCCAACAGTGGACTGTAGATATAGTGTGATTGTTGTCACATTACAGGAAGACGTATAAATACAAGCTTAGCTTTATATATACTGCATATTGTAATGAATGTTTAAGGAAATATAATAATTTTCATATGTGGGATAATGTAATGTACTGTAAATTAGGAGAATGTTACAAGTCACCAAGGAGTTTTATTTATACAGTTCCCAGAATAGCAAGGTGACTCCAGATCTTCCTTAGAATTTATCAATTTATAAAATATATCTCAATTGCCACAAAACCTCTTCATTTATGTACATTGATGTAAAATACTGACATTGGTCCCCAATCTGTGAGCAGCCTGTATCAGTCACTAGCTGTATGATTGCAGCCATGTATGTTTGTCTCTGCAGTGTTTCAGAGAAAAACATATCTTTAATAGCTGCCGGGGACTTAGGCGCGTGGGTGATTAGTCATGCAGGCGGTTCCTCATTGGCTTCTCCCCGCCTGCTGACACTGACTGGCAAGCCTCTGCCTACGTGCGCCTATAGTCAGGAGCTTATCAGTCAGTGTCAGCGGGTGAAAGAAGCCGCCTATAAGGCCGATGTCACACTTGCAACTGCAATGCGAGAAACTTCCACCTCAGTACCCGGCACTGCCGCCGGCACTGGGACCGGAGCGCTCAGATGCATAGAAAAACATGCAGCCACACACTCCGGTCCTGAGTGCCAGCGGCAGTGTCAGGTATTGAGGAGAGAGACTTGCGCGAGCTTCTCGCATTGCATTTGCAAGTGTGACACTGGCCTAAAACTAGTCACCAGTGCACCAAAGTCCCTTTGCAGCTATTAACCCCTTAGTGACGGAGCCAAATTTTTTAAATCTGACCAGTGTCATTTTATTTGGAACACTTCAACAAATCCCAGTGTTTTTATGATTGTTTTTTCGTGACGCATTATACTTTATGATAATAGTAAGTTTAGGTCGATATGCTACAACAGGTTACAACAGCCGGCAGACTGTAAGGCCGCTATTTGGTCATGAAATGCCAAGAAAAACATCAGGACCACACAATCATGATCTGAGGGCACCAATTGGAATATAGAGGAAGACTCCCACACTCTGTTAACCACTTACATGATATAGTCACTATTGGCAGCAGCATCTAATGGGTTAAAAAGATATGGACGGTGCAAACACTGATCGTGGCTTATACAGCAAGTTGTCAGCTATAGTGTGCAGCCGGCAGCTGCTGGATTGTCACCTGTATGGGGAGGCTATTCTCTTATATCTCAGGTCAGTAAAAAGACGTATTGGCTGTCATTAAGGGATTAAAAGTATGTTTTTCTCTGAAATGCCAAAGCATTTCAGAGTGAATCATACATGGCTGTGATCATATAGCCAGTGGCTGATACATGCTGCCCACGGATTGGGCACCATGTGTCACCTGACAGGTTTCCTTTAAATGCTGCTGTAGTCTGACTCATGGAGCCCTCATACACCCAGAATTGAGCATCGTAGAAGGAACTTCCTGTCCACCATTGTTTTATATGAAAATTCCTCTATTTCGAAGAGAAGATCCACCACAACCTGTTTGGTTATAATACTCTGCAAAATCTGCAATGAAATATTATAAATTGAACAGTTTTGCTTTTTTTTTTTAAAAGAAATGTGTCTCCCAGTGTTATAAAATATTAGTAGGTAAATAAAAGGAATTTATTACCAAAATCATGAAGCACCAATATATATTGTGACCAAGAGCAGATACCACTAACTCTCCCAAAGTCCCTCTCGGGTACTGTGTCACCAGGACAACTCCAAATAGAAATTAACACAAGAAAACGGAGTGGAAACGTCCACAACATCATTAAAAAATATGTAGAATTTTATTGATTAAGTCTATGTAACAAACATCAATACAAAAATATCAAAAATATCACAAATCTGCATATAAGTGCTGTATGCACTATGCACTTATCAGAGAACAATAAGGAGGAGACATGACGGTAAACCAGATCGAGGGGGGAACATAACAATACATCCTTATGGTATAAGCATGAACCCATATAACATTAGTAGGAGGTCCCATAGATCCTCAGTGCAATGAGATAGTACTTCAGGTATAGCTATATCCAAAGAATCTCATAATTCCAGCGGCACATGCTTACCCATTTGAGAACATTAAGGGATCGCCCCCACCTCTCACGGCACCCCCGGACGCGCGTTTCGCGTTCTAGCTTTTTCAACAGGGTCTGATCTGTGGCCAGTCTCATTGTGTTTCCGGCGCCATTTCCGGCGCCATTTCCGGTTTTAATGATACTTAAACACAATGAGACTGGCCAGAGGTGGGGGCGATCCCTTAATGTTCTCAAATGGGTAAGCATGTGCCGCTGGAATTATGAGATTCTTTGGATATAGCTATATATCATTAGCAAGGTGACATTAAGCCAGGTTAATAATGGAGAGATGTCAATAAGACACCTATCCATTATTATTCCAATAGTAATAAAGGGTTAAATAAACACACACACATTATGAATAAATTATTTTAATGAAATAAACATATGGGGTTTTAATATCTTTTTTGTACTCTCAATCCAACTGACAACCCTCGATCTTCTGAAAAAATGGAAAAATAAAAAAACACCAATATCCCATACCTGTCCGCCCTACAGTCATGTCCCACAATGTAAATTCATCTGAAGGGGTTAAATAATTTTACAACCAGGAGCCTGCTAATGCAGCTGCCCCTGGCTGTAAAAACTGGGAAATGAATGGAATGCAGCTTCGTTGACTTGCGGTGCTGCGCCCCCTGGTGGCATAAACTAATATGAACTCTAAATTGGGAATTTTTCTGAATAGGAGCCAGGGGGGCCAATAACCATGCTCCCTCTCTAGGCTATTAATATCTGCCCTCAGTCACTGACTTTCCCACTCTGGCGGAGAAAATTGCGCGGGAGCCCATGCCAGTTTTTTCTGTGATTTAACCCTTTATTTTAACACCTAGAGCTCCCAAATTTTACACACAGACACTTCCAACATTATTAGTGAGAAATATGTAAAAATATAAGGGATATGAAATGGTTTACTGTATGTAAACCATGTCTCATATCCTGTCGGGTTTGATAAGGAGATAGCAAAAGCCGGCAATTGAAATACCGGCTTTTAAGCTATCTAGCTCTGTATTAAATATCTACTATATAATTGTCTAAGGGTCACTTCCGTCTTTCTGTCTGTCTGTCTTTCGGTCTGTCTTTCTGTGTTTCTGTCTGTCTCAGAAAAACTGCCACGACCAATCAGCGACGGGCACAGTCCGGCGGCAAAATGGCCGCTCCTTACTCCCTGCAGTCAGTGCCCGCTCCATACTCCCTTCCAGTCAGCACTCACAAAGGGTTAATGGCAGCATTAACGGACCGCGTTATGCCGCGGTGTAACGCTGCTATTAACCCTGTGTGACCAACTTTTTACTATTGATGCTGCCTATGCAGCATCAATAGTAAAAAGATCTAATGTTAAAAATAATAAAAAAAATGAAAAATCATTATATACTCACCCTCCGTTGGCCCCCGGATCCAGTCAAGGCCTTTCCCGCTCCTCGCGACGCTCCGGTGACAGGTCCATGCATTGCGGTCTTGCGAGACCGCTATGTCATCATCTCGAGAGACCGCAATGCACTCTTGGGACCGGAGCGTAGCTAGGAGCATCGGTAAACGCCTCGGCTGGATCCGGGGGGCCGATGGAGGGTGAGTATATGACTATTTTTTCTTTGACTTCTTTTTTTAACAGGGATATGGTGCCTACATTGCTATATACTACGTGGGCTGTGTTAGATACTGCGTGGGCTGTGTTATATGCTACATCTCTGTGCTATATACTATGTGGGCTGTGCTATATACTGCGTGGCTGTGGTATATATTACATGGCTGGGTAATATACTACATCACTGTGCTATATACTATGTGGCCTGTGTTATATACTGCATGGGCGTTATATACTGCATGGGTGTTATTTACTACGTCTCTGTGCTATATACTACATGGCTGTACTATATACTACGTGGCTGTGTTAGATACTGCATGGGCTGTGTTATATACTACATCTCTGTGCTATATACTATGTGGGCTGTGCTATATACTACATGGCTGTGGTATATAATACGTGGCTGGGCAATATACTAAATCACTGTGCTATATAATACGTGGCCTGTGTTATATACTGGATGGGCGTTATATACTGAATGGGTATTATATACTATGTCTCTGTGCTATATACTACGTGGCTGTGCTATATACTACGTGGCTGTGCAATATATTATGTGGCTGTGCTATATACTACGTGGCTGTGCTATATACTATGTGGTTTGTTGTGAATTCTGTTGTGGGTTCTGCTCTTGGGCTCCCTCCGGTGGTTATAAGTGGTAGTGCTGCTGTTTGTCCTTCACAGCAGTCATCAGGTGCTTCCACTTTGGACGGGGCTATTTAGTCTGGCTTCACCCTTTAGTGAGTGCCAGTTGTCCATTGTTTTCATGAGGATTCACATCTCTGCTTGGTTTCTCCTGCTGGATTGTCCAAATCATCAAAGATAAGTCCTGGCTTTGTTTTTGCAGTCCACATGCGGTGGACTTTATAGTTCAGTGAATTGCTATGTCTTTCTTGTCCAGCTTTGTCTGTGTAAGGATTTATTCAGCCAAGCTGGAAGCTCTGGAGTCGCAGAGTTACCCTCCATGCCTTTAGTTAGGTGTGGAGATTTTTGTATTCTCTGTGGTGGATTTTTGTAGTATTTTAATACTGACCGCACAGTACTCTGTCCTGTCTTTTCTTTCTAGGTAGCGTGGCCTCCTTTGCTAAATTCTGTTTTCAGTCTGCGTTTGTAATTTCCCTCTCCTCTCACAGTCAATATTTGTGGGGGCTGTCTTTCCTTTGGGGATTTTCTCTGAGGCAAGATAGTTTTCCTGTATCTTTCTTTAGGGGTAATTAGTCCTCCGGCTGTGACGAGGTGTCGAGGGAGTGACAAGAACATCCCACGGCTACTTATAGTTGCGGTGTTAAGTTCAGGGTCTGCGGTCAGTATAGAGGCCACCTACTCCAGAGCTCATCCATGCTGCTCCTAGGCCACCAGATAATAATAGTGGTTGTGCAATATATTACGTGGCTGTGCTATATACTATGTGGCTGTGGTATATATTACGTGGCTGGACAATATACTACATCGCTGTGCTCTATACTACGTGGCCTGTGTTATATACTGCATGGGCAGTGTTATATACTACGTCTCTGTGCTATATACTACGTGTCTGTGCTATATACTACGTGGCTGGGCAATATAGTACGTGGCTGAGCAATATACTACGTGGCTGGGCAATATACTACGTGTCTGTGCTATTTACTACGTGGGCTGTGCTATATACTATGTGGCTGGGCAATATACAGTTAGGTCCATATATATTTGGACAGAGACAACATTTTTCTAATTTTGGTTATAGACATTCCCACAATGAATTTTAAGCAAAACAATTCAGATGCAGTTGAAGTTCAGACTTTCAGCTTTCATTTGAGGGTATCCACATTAAAATTGGATGAAGGGTTTAGGAGTTTCAGCTCCTTAACATGTGCCACCCTGTTTTTAAAGGGACCAAAAGTAACTGGACAATTGACTCCAAGGATATTTCATGGACAGGTGTGGGCAATCCCTTCGTTCTGTCATTCTCAATTAGGTTGCCGTCACACTAGCAGTATTTGGTCAGTATTTTACATCAGTATTTGTAAGCCAAAACCAGGAGTGGGTGATAAATGCAGAAGTGGTGCATATGTTTCTATTATACTTTTCCTCTATTTGTTCCACTCCGTTTTTTGGCTTACAAATACTGATGTAAAATACTGACCAAATACTGCTAGTGTGACGGCAGCCTTAAGCAGATAAAAGGCCTGGAGTTGATTTGAGGTGTGCTGCTTGCATTTGGAAGGTTTTGCTGTGAAGTAAATGGATCGCCCCCAGTAAAGCAGTGGGGTACTCGGAGCTGGGCCCTTTGGTTCTCGATGGGGATGTCATGGTGGCTGACCCGGTCCGTGGCCCTAGGGACATCCATTGATAATTAGGGGAAAGGTCTTTAAAGGGATAATGTTCGTGACGCCACCTGTGGTATTCGGTCAGGGTGACCGACGCTGCTTAGGGGTCCGCTGGGGTGATGTGATGGCAGCTAGATGGTATACCTTCCCACAGGTGAAGTGTATCCTCAGGGCTTCCCAGAGTGTAGATGGCGGATGGTGGATGATGTAAGGCGCAGCAAATAACGAGGACACAAGGTTGCAGTCTCTTTACCTTTACTGAAGGCTTTGGCATCCACAGTCCAGGGTACGGACCACAGGGTAGGCTGTTGTGAATTTGGTTTTTGGGCTCCCCCGGTGGTCACTGGTGGTACTGGACTTGTGTGCTTCACTTTCTCTGTTCACCTGTTTCCATCAGGATATGGGAGTATCCTATTTAGCCTTGCTGCTCAGTTATTCTAGTGCCGGCCATCAATGTAACCAGAGCCTTTCTGTTGCATGTTCCTGCTTCTAGACTACTATCAGCTAAGTTGGACTCTTAGTCCTAAGTTTGTTTTGCATTTTTGTTCCAGTTCACAGTCATGTTATTTTTCTGTAGCTGGAAGCTCTTGTGGGCCGAAATTGCCACTCCGGTGTCATGAGTTGACACATGAGTCTTAAAGTAATTTCGGGATGGTATTTTAATAGGGTTTTCAGCTGACCGTGAAGTTCCCTATTGTATCTTCTTGCTATCTAGTAAGCGGACCTCGCTTTGCTGAACCTACCTTCATACTGCGTATGTCTTTTCCTCTGAACTCACCGTCAATATATGTGGGGGGCTTCTGTCTCCTTTTTGGGGGAATTTCCCTAGAGGTAAGCCAGGTCTGTCTTTTCCTCTATTAGGGTTAGTTAGTCCTCCGGCTGGCGCTGGGCGTCTAGGGATAAAACGTAGGTACGTCACCCGGCCACTGTTAGTTGTGGGATAGGTTTAGCTCACGGTCAGCTCGAGATTCCATCACCCAAGAGCTGTTCTGTTATTTATGTTCTCTGACTTTCCCTTGCCATTAGGAACCATGACAGTATGGCCGGCCGAGGGTTAAAACCGTTGGCAGAAGAAAGGAGAGAAAAAGAAGTCTGCAGATTTTTTTTTTTTTTCTTCTGAGCTTTCTTTTTAGTTGACTCAGTTGCATTTCTGCTCTAATTGCAGCCTTTGTCTCTCTCTCTCCTTCTAATCCTTGAATGGCTCTGATCTCACCTGATTAAAATGGATCCTCAGAGTTTGGCTACAGGTTTGAATAATCTTGCTATGAAGGTTCAAAATTTACAGGATTTTGTTATTCATGCTCCTATATCTGAACCTAGAATTCCTATACCAGAATTTTTCTCCGGGGATAGATCTCGTTTCCTGAATTTCAAAAATAATTGTAAATTATTTCTTTTCCTGAGATCTCGCTCCGCTGGAGATCCCGCACAGCAGGTTAAGATAGTAATTTCCTTGTTGCGGGGTGACCCTCAAAACTGGGCATTTGCATTGGCACCCGGGGATCCTGTGTTGCTCAATGTGGATGCGTTTTTTCTGGCTTTGGGGTTGCTTTATGAGGAACCTAACTTAGAGATTCAGGCTGAAAAAGCCTTGATGGCCCTATCTCAAGGGCAAGATGAAGCTGAAATATACTGCCAAAAATTTCGTAAATGGTCTGTGCTTACTCAGTGGAATGAGTGCGCCCTGGCGGCGAATTTCAGAGAGGGTCTCTCTGATGCCATTAAAGATGTTATGGTGGGGTTCCCTGCACCTACAGGTCTGAATGAGTCCATGACAATGGCTATTCAGATTGATCGGCGTTTGCGGGAGCGCAAACCTGTGCACCATTTGGCGGTGTCTTCTGAGAAGGCTCCAGAAAATATGCAATGTGATAGAATTCTGTCCAGAAGCGAACGGCAGAATTTTAGGCGAAAAAATGGGTTGTGCTTCTATTGTGGTGATTCAACTCATGTTATATCAGCATGCTTTAAACGTACATAAAAGGTTGATAAGTCTATTTCAATTGGCACTTTACAGTCTAAGTTTATTCTGTCTGTGACCTTGATTTGTTCATTATCGTCATTTACCGCGGATGCCTATGTCGACTCTGGCGCCGCTTTGAGTCTAATGGATTGGTCCTTTGCCAGGCGCTGTGGGTTTGATCTAGAGCCTCTGGAAGTTCCTATACCTCTGAAGGGTATTGACTCTACACCATTGGCTAGTAATAAACCACAATACTGGACACAAGTGACTATGCGTATGAATCCAGACCATCAGGAGATGATTCGCTTCCTTGTGTTGTACAATCTACATGACGTTTTGGTGCTCGGATTACCATGGTTACAATCTCATAACCCAGTCCTCGACTGGAAAGCAATGTCTGTGTTAAGCTGGGGATGTCAGGGGGCTCATGGGGACGTACCTTTGGTTTCCATTTCGTCATCTATTCCCTCTGAGATTCCGGAATTTTTATCTGATTATCGTGATGTTTTTGAGGAGTCTAAGCTTGGTTCACTACCTCCTCACAGAGATTGCGATTGTGCCATAGATCTGATTCCGGGCAGTAAATTTCCAAAGGGTCGTTTATTTAATCTATCTGTACCTGAACATGCTGCTATGCGAGAATATATTAAGGAGTCCCTGGAAAAGGGACATATTCGTCCTTCTTTATCTCCCTTAGGAGCCGGTTTTTTCTTTGTATCTAAAAAAGATGGCTCTTTGAGGCCGTGTATTGATTATCGACTCTTGAATAAAATTACAGTCAAATATCAGTATCCTCTGCCACTGCTTACTGATTTGTTTGCTCGAATAAAAGGGGCTAAGTGGTTCTCTAAGATTGATCTCCGTGGGGCGTATAATTTGGTGCGAATTAAGCAGGGGGATGAGTGGAAAACCGCATTTAATACGCCCGAGGGCCATTTTGAGTATTTAGTAATGCCTTTTGGTCTTTCAAATGCCCCTTCAGTCTTTCAGTCCTTTATGCATGACATTTTCCGTGAATATTTGGATAAATTTATGATCGTGTATCTGGATGATATTTTGATTTTTTCGGATGACTGGGATTCTCATGTCCAACAGGTCAGGAGGGTTTTCCAGGTTTTGCGGGCTAATTCCTTGTGTGTGAAGGGTTCTAAGTGTATTTTTGGGGTTCAAAAGATTTCTTTTTTGGGGTACATTTTTTCCCCCTCTTCCATTGAGATGGATCCTGTCAAGGTTCGGGCTATTTGTGATTGGACGCAACCTTCTTCTCTTAAGAGCCTTCAGAAATTTTTGGGCTTTGCTAATTTTTATCGTCGATTTATAACTGGTTTTTCTGATGTTGCTAAACCTTTGACTGATTTGACTAAAAAGGGTGCTGATGTTGCTGATTGGTCCCCTGCTGCTGTGGAGGCCTTTCGGGAGCTTAAGCGCCGATTTTCTTCCGCCCCTGTGTTGCGTCAGCCTGATGTTACTCTTCCTTTTCAGGTTGAGGTCGATGCTTCTGAGATCGGAGCTGAGGCGGTCTTGTCGCAGAAAAGTTCCGACTGCTCCGTGATGAGACCTTGTGCGTTCTTTTCTCGAAAATTTTCGCCCGCCGAGTGAAATTATGATATTGGTAATCGGGAGCTTTTGGCTATGAAGTGGGCTTTTGAGGAGTGGCGTCATTGGCTTGAGGGGGCTAGACATCAGGTGGTGGTATTGACCGATCACAAGAATTTGATTTATCTTGAGTCTGCCAGGCGCTTGAATCCTAGACAGGCGCGCTGGTCGTTGTTTTTCTCTCGGTTTAATTTTGTGGTCTCATACTTACCGGGTTCTAAAAATGTGAAGGCGGATGCCCTTTCTAGGAGTTTTGAGCCTGATTCCCCTGGTGATTCTGAACCTACAGGTATCCTTAGGGATGGGGTGATATTATCTGCTGTTTCCCCAGACCTGCGACGGGCTTTGCAGGAGTTTCAGGCGGATAGACCTGATCGTTGCCCGCCTGGTAGACTGTTTGTTCCTGATGATTGGACCAGTAGAGTCATCTCGGAGGTTCATTCTTCTGTGTTGGCAGGTCATCCCGGGATCTTTGGTACCAGGGATTTGGTGGCTAGGTCCTTCTGGTGGCCTTCCCTGTCTCGAGATGTACGAGTTTTTGTGCAGTCTTGTGATGTTTGTGCTCGGGCCAAACCTTGTTGTTCTCGGGCTAGCGGATTGTTGTTATCTTTGCCTATTCCGAAGAGGCCTTGGACTCACATCTCGATGGATTTTATTTCTGATCTCCCTGTTTCTCAGAAAATGTCTGTCATCTGGGTGGTGTGTGACCGTTTTTCAAAGATGGTTCATTTGGTGCCCTTGCCTAAGTTGCCTTCCTCATCCGAGTTGGTTCCTCTGTTTTTTCAAAATGTGGTTCGCTTGCATGGTATTCCGGAGAATATCGTTTCTGACAGGGGGACCCAGTTCGTGTCTAGATTTTGGCGGGCGTTCTGTGCTAGGATGGGCATTGATTTGTCTTTTTCGTCTGCGTTCCATCCTCAGACTAATGGCCAGACTGAGCGAACTAATCAGACCTTGGAGACTTATTTGAGGTGTTTTGTGTCTGCAGATCAGGATGACTGGGTTGCCTTTTTGCCGTTGGCGGAGTTTGCCCTCAATAATCGGGCTAGTTCTGCTACTTTGGTTTCTCCTTTCTTTTGCAATTCGGGGTTTCATCCTCATTTTTCTTCCGGTCAGGTGGAGTCTTCGGATTGTCCTGGAGTGGATACTGTGGTGGATAGGTTGCATCGGATTTGGGGACAGGTGGTGGACAATTTGGAGTTGTCCCAGGAAAAGACTCGGCATTTTGCTAACCGCCGTCGTCGTGTTGGTCCTCGTCTTCGTGTTGGGGACTTGGTGTGGTTGTCTTCTCGTTTTGTCCCTATGAGGGTTTCTTCTCCTAAGTTTAAGCCTCGGTTCATCGGCCCGTATAAGATTTTGGAGATTCTTAACCCCGTGTCCTTTCGATTGGACTTCCCAGCATCTTTTTCTATCCATAATGTCTTCCATCGGTCATTATTGCGCAGGTATGAGGTACCGGTTGTGCCTTCCGTTGAGCCTCCCGCTCCGGTGTTGGTTGAGGGTGAATTGGAGTACGTTGTGGAGAAGATCTTGGACTCCCGTGTTTCCAGACGGAAACTTCAGTATCTGGTCAAGTGGAAGGGCTACGGTCAGGAGGATAATTCTTGGGTGACAGCCTCTGATGTTCATGCCTCTGATTTGGTCCGTGCCTTTCATAGGGCTCATCCTGATCGCCCTGGTGGTTCTTGTGAGGGTTCGGTGCCCCCTCCTTGAGGGGGGGGTACTGTTGTGAATTTGGTTTTTGGGCTCCCCCGGTGGTCACTGGTGGTACTGGACTTGTGTGCTTCACTTTCTCTGTTCACATGTTTCCATCAGGATATGGGAGTATCCTATTTAGCCTTGCTGCTCAGTTATTCTAGTGCCGGCCATCAATGTAACCAGAGCCTTTCTGTTGCATGTTCCTGCTTCTAGACTACTATCAGCTAAGTTGGACTCTTAGTCCTAAGTTTGTTTTGCATTTTTGTTCCAGTTCACAGTCATGTTATTTTTCTGTAGCTGGAAGCTCTTGTGGGCCGAAATTGCCACTCCGGTGTCATGAGTTGACACATGAGTCTTAAAGTAATTTCGGGATGGTATTTTAATAGGGTTTTCAGCTGACCGTGAAGTTCCCTATTGTATCTTCTTGCTATCTAGTAAGCGGACCTCGCTTTGCTGAACCTACCTTCATACTACGTATGTCTTTTCCTCTGAACTCACCGTCAATATATGTGGGGGGCTTCTGTCTCCTTTTTGGGGGAATTTCCCTAGAGGTAAGCCAGGTCTGTCTTTTCCTCTATTAGGGTTAGTTAGTCCTCCGGCTGGCGCTGGGCGTCTAGGGATAAAACGTAGGTACGTCACCCGGCCACTGTTAGTTGTGGGATAGGTTTAGCTCACGGTCAGCTCGAGATTCCATCACCCAAGAGCTGTTCTGTTATTTATGTTCTCTGACTTTCCCTTGCCATTAGGAACCATGACAGTAGGCAGAGTCTGGCCGGTCTGAAGGCAAATCCAGAGTTCCCTTTATCCAGGTGGAATTCAATAGCCTTCCTCTAGCGCCTGAGTGTTGTAGTCCCTTCCTGCTGAGCTTCTCGGTAAGGTCCTCACAACTGATGTTGGTGTTCTAGATGTTATGTCTCTTTCTCTCTGTCCCCCTGATGGATAGGATAGGACAAACCTGTATGACTGATGGCCTGAGGCTTTTTACAGGGACTCTATCATGCCCCGGCCTCAACAGTTGCCACCGTGCCTCCTGGGTATAAGGTCGGGCAGCTAATGTGGAATTAACTGTCCTGCCGGTCTCTGAAGTAAAGCATAGAGATCTTTACTCCCTCGGTGTTCTGGCTACCGGATTCTGTGCCTCAGAAAGGAGGCAGCCTATTACAGGGCAGAACTCCTTCTGGTTTCCTCTCCTTTTGCTATGACTTAGTTTCTCACCCTCTGCAACGTAAATCCCTTCAATTTCTCCTCCTTAGGATGCTGCCGCATGTGGGGCAGGCGCAGCTTCGTGGCCTTCTGTCTAGGCCTCTGACAGGATCCCACACCTATCAGGAACCCACTACCTGAGCGGAGCCCAGATAGCAGGTCACTGGGTGAAGCCCAGCTCACTTCTGCCTAACTTCCTGTCCAGACTACCAGTTTTACCTAATTGTGAGGAGTGCCCTAATAGATAGGAGCATAGCTCCCCCTGGCGGCCTGGAGTGTGAAGTGTGTTGTGTGGTTTGTGTTACCTGGCAAAGAGATCTCCTTTATTGCCTTCAGACATAACATCACTCCCCCTGGTGGAAGAACGACATTACTGCAACGACCAGGACTCTGGGGCGCTGCATAAATATGCGGTCAAAGGAGCTCTCAATGCAGGTGAAACAAGCCATCCTTAAGCTGCGAAAACAGAAAAAAACATACGAGAAATTGCTACAATATTAGGAGTGGCAAAATCTACAGTTTGGTACACCCTGAGAAAGAAAGAAAGCACTGGTGAACTCATCAATGCAAAAAGACCTGGGCAAAGTCCAAACTCCACTATGGTGAAGACCAAAGAGCTGTCAAAGGACACCAGAAACAAAATTGTAGCCCTGCACCAGGCTGGGAAGACTGAATCTGCAATAGCCAACCAGCTTGGAGTGAAGAAATCAACAGTGGGAGCAATAATTAGAAAATGGAAGACATTCAAGACCACTGATAATCTCCCTCGATCTGGGGCTCCACACAAAATCCCACCCCGTGGGGTCAGAATGATCACAAGAACGGTGAGCAAAAATCCCAGAACCACGCGGGGGGACCTAGTGAATGAACTGCAGAGAGCTGGGACCAATGTAACAAGGCCTACCATAAGTAACACACTACGCCACCATGGACTCAGATCCTGCAGTGCCAAACGTGTCCCACTGCTTAAGCCAGTACATGTCCGGGCCCGTCTGAAGTTTGCTAGAGAGCATGTGGATGATCCAGAGGAGTTTTGGGAGAATGTCCTATGGTCTGATGAAACCAAACTGGAACTGTTTGGTAGAAACACAACTTGTCGTGTTTGGAGGAAAAAGAATACTGAGTTGCATCCATCAAACACCATACCTACTGTAAAGCATGGTGGTGTAAACATCATGCTTTGGGGCTGTTTCTCTGCAAAGGGGCCAGGACGACTGATCCGGGTACATGAAAGAATGAATGGGGCCATGTATCGTGAGATTTTGAGTGCAAACCTCCTTCCATCAGCAAGGGCATTGAAGATGAAACGTGGCTGAGTCTTTCAACATGACAATGATCCAAAGCACACCGCCAGGGCAACAAAGGAGTGGCTTCGTAAGAAGCATTTCAAGGTCCTGGAGTGGCCTAGCCAGTCTCCAGATCTCAACCCTATAGAAAACCTTTGGAGGGAGTTGAAAGTCCGTGTTGCCAAGCGAAAAGCCAAAAACATCACTGCTCTAGAGGAGATCTGCATGGAGGAATGGGCCAACATACCAACAACAGTGTGTGGCAACCTTGTGAAGACTTACAGAAAACGTTTGACCTCTGTCATTGCCAACAAAGGATGTATTACAAAGTATTGAGATGAAATTTTGTTTCTGACCAAATACTTATTTTCCACCATAATATGCAAATAAAATGATAAAAAAACAGACAATGTGATTTTCTGGATTTTTTTTTCTCAGTTTGTCTCCCATAGTTGAGGTCTACCTATGATGTAAATTACAGACGCCTCTCATCTTTTTAAGTGGTGGAACTTGCACTATTGCTGACTGACTAAATACTTTTTTGCCCCACTGTATGTGTGTGTCTCACTGACATATATATATATACCTATTCTATGTGTAGACATTTATTCTATCTATTCTATTCTAACCTGTCAGTGTGATTTTACTGTACACCGCGCTGAATTGCCGGCTTTTCTATAGAACACTGCTGCGTATTTCTCGCAAGCCACACTGATGGTCCGTGTGTAATCCGTATTTTTCTCACCCCCATAGACTTTCATTGGCGGATTATTTACTCAATACGCTGACAAATGCAGCATGCTGCGATTTTCTCAGCCCGTAAAATATGGCCGAGAAATATACGGCAGATAGGAGCTGCCCCATAGAGAAACATTGGTCAGTGTGCAATGCGTTGTTTTTGCGCCTCTCGCTCGTCCGTATTCCTCTCTAGCGTGACCCCGGCCTTAGTCTGTGATAGGCAGGAAAAGACTGATTACGACTATGTTCCCATGTTGTTTTTTCTGCAGCCACAGCCTGCTCTCTTTTCAGTAAAAATGTTGCATAAAAAATGCCCATTTTGTGGCTTTGTAAACATATGTTCACATGCAGCTGTTTTTGCCTTATTTTTTGCAGCGTTTTTCTGGGTGCAGATTACAGTACATGTTTATTAAAGTTAGTTTTATTCACCAAAAATGCTTTTAAAACTCTGCAAAAACATTTGTTGCAGCATTTTTTCTACTTTCTCATTGCTTTCTACTGGTAAAAAAAAAAAAAAAAAAAGACGTTCCAAGAATTCACATGCTCCTGATCTCAAAAACACTGCAGTTCTCAGATTCAATCAGAGGAAAAACAAGGGTGTGCATGAAATTTCTGAAATCTCAAACCCTTTGCTGTTACTGTCCAAAGCATGTTCTCATTTTCATTAAAAAATGCTACAAAAAACGCTGTGTGTGAGCATAGCCAAACTGACTCTCTGGATTATTACGGATATTAAATCACTCCAACAGTAATAATAATGATTACAAAAATACCCTCTTTTACAGTCTTCTCCTGTCAAACTATAGGGTAATCTATTGGATTTTCAGAATTTCTGTTTCATGGATTTCTGCCTGTAAATCTTAAGAAATAAGTGTTTGATGTACACTGCACGATTCGGTTTTCTGGTGCAGTCAGTGATATTATGGGATATGATGATACAGTAAATAACAGATACTCTAATAGAAATTCATAGTACCGGCATTACTCCTAGTCCCTGTGATACAAAAGGGATAGATTTACAGTGTTTACATACCCGGCCACTTTTGCATTTGCATGGTTGGTATTTGGTCTCGGGATAGGTAAAAAGCGAAAATCCTTTTAATGCGCCCGGTAGACCTTTCCTACTTCTATGTCATTTTCTCAAGAGGATTCTTTCAAGAGAAAAAAAGTGGGGAAGAAATTTCTTCCAAAAAGTATAATAGGTCGCCCTAATGGAGCAGTGAATCCGATCCTACCTTACAACTAATTGTGTTTGGTGTAACTAAAGTTTATTTGTACAGATTAAGCAGGGAGACTTAGAAGGAAAATTGCCTTGAATTAATTTGTCACTATGTGTGGTCCCCTTAAATCCTCCTCCTCGTCAGCCAGGGTGAGGCAAGGATTAGGGGGCAATTACATCCAATGCACACACTTCACTGTGCCGGGGGCTCAGGTTAGAACGTCACAATTCTGCACAATTCCAAGAGTGGAACAAATACTTTTGCTTTTCCTCTTACCGATCAATGTTGCTGTTTGCATCCTATGTGGATTGTTTTCTACTATCCGAATAATGGCTAAAACAATTAGTGAGTTATTAAAGGAATTTTATAGCAACTGCCACGCTTGCTGCCATATTTTATTATATAAACGTTTGGTTTATTTTGCGCCAGAATGATCAAAGAGGGTGAATCACTATGATAAATCTGATACATTTAAGAGACTATGTAGTCTAGACATTAGTTATAAATGTAAGTATTTTACTGCTATTTTAAATATGAATTCTGCATGAAAACTCTGCAGGAATCCATAGTAATATCCAAAACAATTGAATGTTGCTTTTAATCCAATAACACAGAAAAAGTCAGCATGAAATTTAGGGTGCAAATTTGCTACATTGTACTTAAAGGGAATGTTTCATCATCAGAAAATGACCTATTGAGCCAAAACGTTGACACAGCATGTGGGTTTGAAATAAAACCACATTTTTTTCACCTTGAGTTATGGAGTGCTGCCTGCATTTTTTCCTATGTCTAGATAGATAGATAGATAGATAGATAGATAGATAGATAGATAGATAGATAGATAGATAGATAGATAGATAGATAGATAGATAGATAGATAGATAGATAGATAAGATGGATGAATGGATGGATGGATGGATGAATGGATGGATGGATGGATGAATGGATGGATGGATGGATGGATGGATGGATGGATAGATAGTGCCTTAATAAAGGATTAATGCCTTTTTCCACATTGTTTCACGTTACACGCACAAAGTTTAATTATATTTTATTTGGGTTTTATGTGAATGTTAAGTATTTGTGTTTGTAAGCTTGCGAGCAGGGCCCTCATTCCTCCTGGTATCTATTTTGAACTGTGATTTCTGTTATGCTGTAATGTCTATTATCTGTATAAGTCCCCTCTATAAGTTGTAAAGCGCTGCGGAATATGTTGGCGCTATTTAAATAAAATTATTATTATTAAGTGTAAAGGAAATGATACATGGTTTTCTAAATATTTTGAAACTATAAATCTGAAAATTGTGATGTGCATTTATATTCAGTCGCACTGAGTCAATACTTTGCAGGACCACCTTCCACAGCAATTGTTGCTACATATGTTTAGGCATATGTCTCTACCAGCTTTGCACATCTAGAGGCTGAAATGTTTGTCCATTCATATTTGCAAACTAGCTTCAGCTCAGTGAGATTGGAAGGAGAGTATCTGTGAACAGCAGTTTTCAAGTCTTGCCACAGATCCTCAATGGAATTTAGGTCTGGACTGTGATTTGACCATTCAAACACATGAACATGCTTTGATCTTAACCATTCCAATGTAGCTCAAGTCTCAAGTCTTTTGCAGCCTTTAACAGGTTTCCTCAAGGATTGCCCAACATTTAACTCTATGCATACTCCCATCAACTTTGACCATTTGCTGAAGAAAAGCATCTCCACAGCATGATGCTGCCACCACCATGTTTGATGGTTGGTATGGTGTTTTCAGGGTGATATGCACTACAGGTTTTTCCATCACACAAAGTGTTTTGCATTTAGCCCGAAAATCTTCTGCTTTGCTCTCATCTGACAATAGCACCTTCTCACGCATCAGCTGTGTCCCCTACATGGCTTTTTACAAACTGCAAAAAGGAGTTCTTATGTCTTGCTTTAAAAAATGACTTTCTACTTGCCACTCTTCCATAAAGGTCAGATTTGTGGAGTATACGACTAAGGCCGGGGTCACACTTGCGAGTTCAATGCCAGAAACTCGTGCGAGTCTCTCGCATCAATACCCGGCACTGCCGCCAGCACTCAGGACCGGAGTGTGCAGCTCCATGTGTTTCTAGACTAGCGCGAGTTTCTCCCATTGTACTCGCAAGTGTGACCCCTGCCTCATAGTTGTCCTGTGGACAGATTCTCCCATCTGAGCTGTGGTCTCTGCTGTTCCTCCAGAGATACAATGTTTCTCTAATTAGTGCTCCCCCTTTACCATTTTAGCAATTAAAAATAAAATAATAAGCACGCTTGGTAGTGCTGCATCCATAAATGTTTGATCAAAATATAACATTATTTAACCCACATAGTACACATAGAACCGTAAGTGTCATACGGCCAGGTTTAGTGTTTTTAGTTACCACAGCTCCCCAAAAAACTGCAATATAATATATCAAAACTTTAAATGCACCCAAAAACAAATAAAAGTGTTAACTCCTGCCCATGGCCGGCTCCAGGTTTTCGTAGGCCCCGGGAGAAAGAGTCTCAGTGGGCCCCTTTAACACATACCATGATTCATGATGCACAGATACGGCAGAGAAATATAGGTATAGTACAATGCCAAAGATTTCACTTACTTCTTGTATTACATGACTGTTATCTATTGGAAATCTAACAATAGCTCAGAAACCAAACAGTATAGTTCCCCATACAGTATTATTGGCACCACATAGTGTTCCATACAGAATAATGAGCCCCATATATTGCTCCATACAGTATGAGCCCCATATAATGCCCCATACAGTATATAATGGGCCCCATATATTGCTCCATACAGAATGGGCCCCATATAATGCTCCACATATAATGTGACCCATATACTGCTCCATATATATTTGTCCCCATAAGATCCTTCATATGTAATTGGCACCATAAGATGCTCCAAACATTAAAAAAAAAAAAAATATTCACCTCTCCTCGCTGGCCGCTGCTCTGCTCCGGACTCCTGAGCGCCGGCATCTTCCGGCTCTCTGCACCGTGACTGCTCAGGCAGAGGGCGCATTGTTGTGAGGTCAGTGCGCCCTCCGACCTGAAACATCACAGTCACAGGATGTGGATGACGCCACAGCAGTGCTACGGGGAGAGGTAAGTATCGCAAGCACCGAGGCCAGGATTAAGCGTGGAGAATTTTATTTACAAGCTTGCAATCATAATCATATATTCTTTGTTTCACTGCAAAGTGTGTGCTGAAAAAGCAAAACCCAAAAATGAATAGTGGAAAAAAATTTTCACCATTTCACTGCATTTTCAATTTTTGGCACATTTTTTTTTACATCAAATTTGATAATGTACTCTTCTCAAAATGTTGGGATTTTTTTTATTTTATTGTTTACTGTTTGTTGCCTAAGTTTTCGGCCACTGTTGCACTCAATCTATGGTGGCCAGGCTCCTAGGCAAGAAGTGCAGCGCTTACAGGTTCTTCCTGGATGGATCACTGTATCCGGTCAGCTTCAGTGCCCCGGTGCTCCTAAGATGTTGCAGAGGCAAGATACCTGTACTCCTAGCGTCAGAGAGGGCACAGTTTAGACCACCAGCTCAACATTGCCACTGGTCGAAACTGTAAATCAGGACCGCCACGGGCAAGCAGGAATCTGGGAGGCTGGGGAGCTAAGTGCTCCTGAAGATTGACGATGAGAACAACTCTTTAAACCCCTAATTATACATGTTAGATAACAGATAATTATGATAGGTCTAATAATAACTTTAAAAACATTAGCTTGGTTAAATACAGTATGCAATATTCATGTGAACAAGAACTGATCTGATAATCCAGAAATTCTATTTGTCCAGAACTAAAATAATAGGCTGAACAGTATTAACTGTGGGAGTCTTCATGGAGTTTTCTACTATTAGCAAATGGTAATACTGGGAAAAAGGACTATTATTGTGATAACATGTCATGATGAGGTAATAGAGCATCGTACAGAAGCAAAGCTGCTCTGTATCAGCAATACTGGTAATACTAGGTATAAATTCATGTGATAATATCATACAATGTAAAATATCAATGTAACTGGGAGACATATGCACATGAAAGGCTCTGAAAAACTTATAGGGGAAAACGGTTTACCAATCCATAATGTTCATGCACCAGGACCAGATACAGAACATCCTTCCATCACTAAAACACAAACAGTAGAAAAAAAAAATCAGTTTCAAAAGGTTATTGAAGTGTGGTGTTTTATCGCCTCCTTGTGGTGCTTTTCCAGTTAGACAATAAATTACTTTAGACTGAATTCCCCCCCAGAAAGGTCATATATGCTACAGGGAGCTTCCAAAAACTAGAAACAACTAATAGAAAAAACTCCATTAGGTACAAAATAATGTAATAAACAGTCTTTATTAGATATATGCATACAAAAATCAATAAAATACATAAAATGAGGGAAACTGCAGAGACTGATATCTCGGTAGTGTCTAGTTAATACATCAAAGTGCATTCTCAAAATATAAATTTACATCATAAATATACTATGGCCCACACAGAAAAATACATTGAATGAGCCGATGAAAATATATACAATCACCGGCCACTTTATTAGGTACACCTGTCCAACTTCTTGTTAACACTTAATTTCTAATCAGCCAATCACATGGCGGCAACTCAGTGCATTTAGGCATGTAGACATGGTCAAGACAATCTCCTGCAGTTCAAACCGAGCATCAGTATGGGGAAGAAAGGTGATTTGAGTGCCTTTGAACGTGGCATGGTTGTTGGTGCCAGAAGGGCTGGTCTGAGTATTTCAGAAACTGCTGATCTACTGGGATTTTCACGCACAACCATCTCTAGGGTTTACAGAGAATGGTCCGAAAAAGAAAAAAAATCCAGTGAGCGGCAGTTCTGTGGGCGGAAATGCCTTGTTGATGCCAGAGGTCAGAGGAGAATGGGCAGACTGGTTCGAGCTGATAGAAAGGCAACAGTGACTCAAATCGCCACCCGTTACAACCAAGGTAGGCCTAAGAGCATCTCTGAACGCACAGTGCGTCGAACTTTGAGGCAGATGGGCTACAGCAGCAGAAGACCACACCGGGTACCACTCCTTTCAGCTAAGAACAGGAAACTGAGGCTACAATTTGTACAAGCTCATCGAAATTGGACAGTAGAAGATTGGAAAAACGTTGCTTGGTCTGATGAGTCTCGATTTCTGCTGCGACATTCGGATGGTAGGGTCAGAATTTGGCGTAAACAACATGAAAGCATGGATCCATCCTGCCTTGTATGGAGCATCTTTGGGATGTGCAGCCGACAAATCTGCGGCAACTGTGTGATGCCATCATGTCAATATGGACCAAAATCTCTGAGGAATGCTTCCAGCACCTTGTTGAATCTATGCCACGAAGAATTGAGGCAGTTCTGAAGGCAAAAGGGGGTCCAACCCGTTACTAGCATGGTGTACCTAATAAAGTGGCCGGTGAGTGTATATCAAACCTAACAACTAAATCAATATAACAATGATCAGTGTGATTAAAGCAAAGTAATATCTCCACCTAGTGGGGTAGTTAGGAATAGCATCAGTATAAGGCCATGTGCACACATTCAGCATTTAGTCAGTATTTTACATCAGTATTTGTAAGCCAAAGTCAGCAATGAGAAAAAATTGCAGAAGTGGTGACATGGGTCTATTATGCATTTCATCATTTTTTTTATTACAAATACTGATGTAAGATACTGACCAAATACTAAACGTGTATAGGAGGAATAATGTTACTAAACATATACACAGATTCAGTAGCTAGTTGACGGTTGATAGAATTTAACCCCTTATGCTTATTTTACACTTACCTTGGTTTTTCATCCCGTTTTTGAGGCCCCAATAGATTTCTATGGGGCTGCAATAATTCCACGGAGCGCCGTACGCAGTATGGCCATGAGGGCCATATTTACGGGCGTGAAAAAATATCGAGCCCGCTCGATATTTTTCATGGCCCCTATTGAAAATCAATGGGGCCGCAAAAACAACGGAAGCTTGTATTTGCGATGCACCGTGAATTCCATTTTTTCGGATCACCATTTTTTTTTGGCCCCTACTTTTTCCCTACCTATTCTAATCCAGAAAAACGGTGAGCCGCAAGATTTTTGCAGCAGACCGGGAAAATTACGGCAATATGGCCCGCAAAAACAGGCCCCTAAAATCACGGTAAGGGCTCATACTCACTTGTGAGAAACTCAGATGAGTCTCGCATGTTAATACCCGGCGCTGTACCCGGCACCGAAGCGTGCGGCCACATAGGAATACATGCAGCCGCACGCTCCGCTCCTGAGTGCCGGGTGCAGGGCCAGGTATTGCCGAGCGAGACTCATCCAAGTTTCTCGCAAGTGAGTATAAGGCCGGCGTCACACTCAGCGTATGAAAATACGGTCCGTATTTTATGGCCGTAATACGCAGAAATGTTCCAAAAATAGTGATCCGTATGTCATCCGTAGTCAGGGTGTGGCAGCATATTTTGCGCATGGCATCCTCCATATGTAATCCGTATGGCATCCATACTGCGATATTTTCTCGCAGGCTTGCAAAATGGACATCTAATGGATTTATGTGCTCAAATGTTTGTTAAAACATATATACAGTATGTATATATATATGTCATTGGGACACATATATATATATATATATACTGTATTTATATTTAATTCAGCGCGATGTATGTGAAAAGCCGGTAATTCAATTGCCGGCTTTTCATTTCTCCTTCCCAAACCCGACATGATATGAGACATGGTTTACATACAGTAAACCATCTCATATCCCTTTTTTTTTGCATATTCCACACTACTGTTAGTAGTGTGTATGTGCAAAATGTGGGCACTCTAGCTTGTAAAATAAAGGGTTAAATGGCGGAAAAAAATTGGCGTGCGCTCCCGCGCAATTTTCTCCATCAGAGTGGTAAAGCCAGTGACTGAGGGCAGATATTAATAGCCTAGAGAGGGTCCATGGTTATTGGCCCCCTGGCTAAAAACATCTGCCCCCAGCCACCCCAGAAAAGGCACATCTGGAAGATGCGCCTATTCTGGCACTTGGCCACTCTCTTTCCACTCCCGTGTAGCGGTGGGATATGGGGTAATGAAGGGTTAATGTCACCTTGCTATTGTAAGGTGACATTAAGCCAGATTAATAATGGAGAGGCGTCAATTATGACACCTATCCATTATTAATCCAATAGTACGAAATGGTTAATAAAACATACACACATTATTTACAAGTATTTTAATGAAATAAAGACACAGGTTGTTGTAATATTTTATTATACTGGTAATCCACCTGATGACCCTCGTCCTGTAACAAAGGAAAAATAAAAACTCAACAATATCTCATACCTTCCGACGCTCAGGTCAAGTCCCACGAAGTAAATCCATCTGAAGGGGTTAAACCACTTTACAGCCAGGAGCTGTGCTAAAGCAGTGCTCGTGGCTGTAAACCCCCCGGGAATGAATGGAAAGCAGGGTGACCTGTAGTTACCTTGAGTTGCGGTGATGCGCCCTCTGCTGGATGTCCTCATGAACTGGAGCCTGGTAAAAGTTCCCACGCTCGAGTTCATATGAGGACATCCAGCAGAGGGAGCCTCACCGCAACTCAAGGTAACTACAGGTCATTCCCCTGCAATCCATTCATTCCCGGGGGTTTTATAGGCACGAGCACTGCTTTAGCAGAGCTCCTGGCTGTAAAATTATTTAACACCTTCAGATGGATTTACTTCGTGGGACTTGACCTGAGCGTCGTCGGAAGGTATGAGATGTTGTTTTTTTATTTTTCCTTTGTTACAGAACGAGGGTCATCAGGTGGATTACCAGTATAATAAAATATTACAACAACCTGTGTCTTTATTTCATTAAAATACTTGTAAATAATGTGTGTGTGTTTTATTAACCATTTCGTATTATTGGATTAATAATGGATAGGTGTCATAATTGACGCCTCTCCATTAATAATCTGGCTTAATGTCACCTTACAATAGCAAGGTGACATTAACCCTTCATTACCCCATATCCCACCGCTACATGGGAATGGGAAGAGAGAGGCCAAGTGCCAGAATAGGCGCATCTTCCAGATGTGCCTTTTCTGGGGTGGCTGGGGGCAGATGTTTTTAGCCAGGGGGGCCAATAACCATGGACCCTCTCTAGGCTATTAATATCTGCCCTCAGTCACTGGCTTTACCACTCTGGCGGAGAAAATTGCGCGGGAGCCCACGCCAATTTTTTCCGCAATTTAACCCTTTATTTTACAAGCTACAGTGCCCAAATTTTGCACATACACACTACTAACAGTAGTGTGGAATATGCAAAAAAAAAAAAAGGGATATGAGATGGTTTACTATATGTAAACCATGTCTCATATCATGTCGGGTTTGTGAAGGAGAAATGAAAAGCCGGCAATTGAATTACCGGCTTTTCTATAGAACACCGCTGCGTATTTCTCGCAAGTCACACTGCTGGTCCGTGTGTAATCCGTATTTTTCTCGCCTCCGTGTGTAATCCGTATTTTTCTCGCCCCCATAGACTTTCATTGGTGATTTTTTTTGCGCAATACGGTGACAAACGCAGCATGCTGTGATTTTGTACGGCCGTAGAAGACCGTATAATACGGATCCGTAAAATACGGCTGATAGGAGCTGAGCCATAGAGAATCATTGGGCCGTGTGTTATGCGTATTTTACGGGTGTATTTTCTGCGCTTATACGTCCGTAAAACTTGCCAGTGTGACGCCGGCCTAAGCCCTAAGTGTAAAAGGAGCCTTACCCTGAAGCCTGTTTTCACCTACCTAACCCGGCCAATTTTTACAATTCTGAATACTGTCACTTTATGTGGTAATAACTCTGGAACACTTCAACGGATCCCACTGAGTCTGAGATTATTTTCTCGTGACATATTGTACTTCATGATAGTGGTAAAATTTCTTTGACATGACTTGCATTTATTCAAGGTACTCAAAACCACATTCAAGAAGTTTATTAACCCTTCCAGTGCTTTACAAGAATTTTTGGAATGAGGAAGGAAAAAATAAATATTTACTTTTCTTTCACAAAAATGTTCCTTTAGACTTAATTGTTCTTTACTTTCACAAGGGTAACAGGAGAAAATGGACCTCACAATTTGTTGTTCAATTTCTACTGAGCATGCTGAAACCCCATAAGTGGGGAAAATCTACTGTTTGGGCACACGGCAGAACTCGGAAGGGAAGGAGCACTATTTCAGTTTTTGAATGTAAAATTTGCTGACATAATTAGTGGACGCCATGTCGCGTTTGGAGAGCCCCTGGCTAAACAGTGGAACCTATCTAAGGCCGGTTTCACACGTCAGTGATTCCGGTACGTGAGGTGACAGTTTCCTCACGTACCGGAGACACTGACACACGTAGACCCATAAAAATCAATGCATCTGTTCAGATGTCATTGATTTTTTGCGGACCGTGTCTCCGTGTGCCAAACACGGAGACATGTCAGTGTTCATGGGAGCGCACGTTTTACACGGACCCAATAGAGTCAATGGGTCCGCGTAAAACACGGACCTCACACGGACATTCTCCGTCTGGGGTCCGTGTGCGTGCAGGAGACAGCGCTACAGTAAGCGCTGTCCCCCCCACATGGTGCTGAAGCCGGTATTCATATCTTCCCTGTAGCAGCGTTTGCTATAGAGAAAATATGAAGAATAGTGTTAAAAATAAAGATCCATGTGTCCGCCGCCCCCCCACCCCCTGTGGCCCCCCCGCTGGTCAGAAAATACTTACCCGCTCCCTCGCTCCTTCCTGGTCTGGCCGCGCCTCCTACTGTATGCGGTCACGTGGGGCCGATCATTTACAATCATGAATAGTCGGCTCCGCCCCTATGGGAGGTGGAGCCACATATTCATGACTGTAAATGATCGGGCCCACGTGACCGCATGCAGGAGAAGCCGCGGCCAGACCAGGAAGCAGCGAGGGAGCGGGTAAGTATTTTCTGACCAGCGGGGGGGGCGCACAGGGGGTGGGGGGGGCGGCGGACACATAGATCTTTATTTTAAACACTATTCTTCATATTCTCTCTACAGCAAACGTTGCTGCAGGGAAGATATGAATCGCAGCTTCAGCACCATGCAGAGTGGGTACCACACGCTCCATGTGGTACCCACTCGCCATACGGGTGGCACACGTGTGCCGCACGTATGGCCTCCGTGAGTTCCCAGGCACACGGACACGGATAACTCCGGTACCGATTTATTCCGGTACCGGAATTATCTGGACGTGTGGGACAGCCCTAAATGTGTATTGAGCACCTTGAAACCACAGGTGCTTCACAGAAGTTTATAACGTAGAGCTGTGAAAATTAAAAAAAAATCACATTTTTCCCAGATAAATCTTTTTTATTTTTTAGCTCAAAATTTTGCATTTTCATAAGGGTATCACACGGCAAGGCTTGGAAGGGTAGGAGCGCCATTTGACTTTTTAAATGCAAAATTTGCTGGAATAATTAGCAGATGCCATGTCTCGTTTAGGCCCCTTTCACACATCAGGCACAATCTGGCGAATTTTGGAAAAAACGGATCCGACAAAAGTTTCTTCCATTTTTTTTTCCGGATCCGGCTAAAATTTCAATTCCGGCTTCTGGAAAAAACGTACACAGTAACTTTTTTTGTCTCCGGCCTTCCGGCTTTTTGCTAAAATGGAAGCCTATGGGAGCCGGAAGGTGCCGGATCTGGAAAATGATGGACCCTGGCGCTGGATTCCGTTTTTTTAAACTGAGGGTGCTCCAATTTTTTTTTAATCCAATTATCTGGATATGCTAGTTGGATTTGTTGAAAAAAACGGATCCGTCGCATCAGTTTTTCACAATCTGCGACGGATCCGTTTTTTCAACATTCAACGGATTGTGCCTGATGGCAAAAACGTGATGTGTGAAAGTAGCCTTAGCCGGATTATGCCTAACGGCTAAAAGCTGATGTGTGAAAGAGGCCTTAGAGAGCCCCTGATGTGCCTAAAGAGTGGAAACCCCCCACAAGTGAAAAGTGATTTTGGAAACTTGACCCCTTTGGAAACTTGTCTAGATGGCTATTAAGCACTTGTTTGAGGGTGTCATGTTACATTAGCAGAGCCCCTGAGGTGCCAATACAGGAGAACCCCCCATAAGTGACCCCATTTTACAAACTAAACCTCTCAATGAATTCATGTAGGGGTGCAGTGACTATATTGACACCACAGGTGTTTCACAGACTTTTATACTATTGGGCAGTGAAGAAAAAATAATTTACATTTTTACCACCAAGATTGTGTGTTAGGCCCAAGTTTAACATTTTTACATGGGGAAATAGGTAAAAATGGCACCATATATGGATGTACAGTACTGCTTAGCCATATGGAGAGACTCGGGAGGGAAGAAGCGCTATTTGCCTCCTGTAACGCAGATTTTCCTTGAATAGATTGCGGATTCCATATAAAGAGCCCCTAAGAGCAGAATCCCTCCACAAGTGACCCCATTTTGGAAATTATAACCCTTTGGGAATTTGCCTACAGATGTAGTGACCATTTTGACTCCATGGGTGTTTTCCAGAAAGGAGCAGTAGATGTTGCTGAGAGAAAATTGCAAACTGCCGCTGTAGTGACCAGTACGCTGGTCACTTATCCCTAATCATATTGCACGACTCGTTAAAGGGTTGATTGTGACTTGTAGGATTGCTACTTCCAACAGGTGGCGCTATAGAGTTTAAGTCCTCTTTTTCTCTGAAGAGACAATTTGCATATTAAATTTCCCAGAGGAGCATTGCACGGCGAATAAGCCTCCTTACCTTGACAAGCCAGAGCAGGTATGTCACTCTCCACAAGGAGAAACCTTACCCCTTAGACCCCAGTCCAGAGCCTCTCACCTAGCCAAATTAGTTCTCATGCTTCGCACTGACGAGGGCCAACAGCCCGAAACACCGTGTCTGCGAATTGAGATACTGATTTGGCTTTTATCCTTAGTCATATTGCACGACTCCTTGAAGGGTTGATTGTGACTTGTAGGATCGCTACTTCCAAGAGGTGGCGCTATAGAGTTTAAGTCCCCTTTTTCTCTGAAGAGGCAATTTGCACAGTACTGTGTGCAGAATTATTAGGCAAGTTGTACTTTCATCACATGATACTTTTTATACATGTTGTCCTACTCCAAGCTGTTCAGGCTTGAGAGCCAACTACCAATTAAGTAAATCAGGTAATGTGCATGTCTGTAATGAGGAGGGGTGTTGTCTAATGACATCAAAACCCTATATAAGGTGTGCTTAACTATTAGGCAACTTCCTTTCTGTAACGCTCGCGCTGAGACTGGTTGGCGTGGGCGTCTGGGGGTGTGGCCCCACTGGACCACAGACCATACTTCCCTGGAAGGGGCGTAACTAAGTAGCTTCCTAGGTGTTCGCTGGAGCCTCTGATGGTGAGGTCAGACTTGTGCAATAGGAAGCTACCAGGTACCACTCCAGGGTGGAGTCTGACTGTGGATGCTGATCCCACCAGGGACAAGACACAGGCAGGCAGGCAGGCACGGCTGTGACACTGGCTGAGGGATGGGTACGGCAGAGGCCCTGATGGGCAGACTGGCTTGCCAGGGATACTGGCAGGCCAACGGGCATGGCTGGCACTCTGGCAGACAGGCGGGCACGGCTGGCACTCTGGCAGACAGGGCTCATACTCTGGTAGGAATTGGTATACAGGCGGATGTATGGAAACAGGTAAGAACCTGTTCAGACTGGTGAACATGGTAGAGACCTGTACGGCAAGTTGCTGAACAGAGGTAGAGCAAGAGCGGATGCAAAGCAGAATTACAGGAGGCGGAGTAAGAACAGGAGGTGGAGCTAAGAGCAGAGAAGGAGAAAGCAGAGCTAAGAGCAGAGAAGGAGAAGGCAGAGATAAGAACAGAGAAGAAGAAGGCAGAGCTAAGAGCAGAGAAGGAGAAAGCAGAGCTAAGAGCAGAGAAGGAGAAGGCAGAGGACGAGGCGGAGCTAAGGACTGAGCCGCTGGGGCGGAGCAAGAAAGGAGTCGCTGGAGTCGGAGCCAAGAGCGGAGACACTGGAGGCGGAGCCAAGAGCGGAGACGCTGGAGGCGGAGCCAAGAGCGAACCGCAGGAGGCAACGTCAAGAGGCAGAACCGCAGGAGGCAACGCCAAGAGCCAGAGGGTGCAGAGCCACAGGTTGTGGCGAGCAAAGCTGAGAGACACAGAACCACAGGTTGTGGCAGAACTGAGCAGAGAAGCACAGAACCATGGGTAGTGGCGAACAGAGCAGAGAGATGCAGAGCCACTGATAGTAGCAAGCAGAGCAGAGGAAACGCAGAGATAAACACAGCAGAGTGAGAATGGTAAACATGCAAAGAAGGAACAGGAACGGACATAGACCAGAGTTCAGACACAGAAGTAACGGAACACAGATTCAGACCAGGGTACAACGCCCCACTGAGTTGCGTACACAGAGACACAAACAGAACACAGATAAAGGCCTGCGAATTGCAGCCCTCAGAGACAGGAAACAGACACGACCTGGCAGCTCAGTAGCAAATGCTAACTGAGGGAAATAGTTTGCTCAGGCATCCTCCAATGGGTGAGGATGCCTTAAGTATCAAAGGCCTCTAGGCCATTGGCCAGGGACACCTTAGGGAGGTGCACACAGTCTCAATATGTCTCAATAGTCCCTATGCTCACAGCCAGGAAGTGTACACAGAGTGAGCGACCATGGAGCACATGGCATAAAGCCGGCAGCAGACAGATCTCACAGCATGGCACTGGGTGAGTGAGTTGATGTAACAGGCAGGTGGGGAATGGAAGGCCATGCAGTGATGCCGGCAGGGTTGTTACACTTTCCTTTGTCAAAATGGGTCAGAAGAGAGATTTGATGGGCTCTGAAAAGTCCAAAATTGTGAGATGTCTTGCAGAGGGATGCAGCAGTCTTGAAATTGCCAAACTTTTGAAGCGTGATCACCGAACAATCAAGCGTTTCATGGCAAATAGCCAACAGGGTCGCAAGAAGTGTGTTGGGCAAAAAAAGGTGCAAAATAACTGCCCATGAATTGAGGAAAATCAAGCATGAAGCTGTTTCAGAACTGTAACATTACTGGAGTAACAAAAAGCACAAGGTGTGCGATACTCAAGGACATGGCCAAGGTAAGGAAGGCTGAAAAGCAACCACCTTTGAACAAGAAATGAGTCGCCCGCCAGGGCCGTGGGGTACCCGGCACCGGGTCCGGTGTTCACAGGGGGATGTCACGGTGGCCACCCGGTCAGTGGCCCTGGGCGCCCATGTAAAAGGGGAAAGTCTTTAAAGGGATTTAGTGAATAGAGTTTATATTCGTGACGCCACCTGTGGTATTCGGTCAGTGGGGGCCGACGCTGCTTTAAGGGGTCCTCTGGGGTGACGTTATGGCAGCTAGATGGTATAACTTCTCACAGGTGAAGTGTACACCCAGGGCTCCCGGTGGGTAGATGGAAGATGGTGAATGGCGCAGTAAAGAATGAGGACACAGGTTTGCAGTCTCTTTACCTGGTTTACTGAAGACTTCAGGCAGCCACATTCCACGGTACCAGATCACAGGGCAGGCAGAGTCCGGCTGGTTTGGAAGCGAATCCAGAGTCCCCTTTACCAGGTGGAGTTAAAAGCCTTCCTCTTGCGCGGTGGTGTTGTAGTCCCTCACTGCCTATGGCTTCAGCTAAGGTCCTCACAGTTTTTCTCTCTGTCCCCCTTAAAGGATAGGACAACACCTGCATGACAGGTAACTCAAGCCTTTTTACAGGGACTCTATCACACCCTGGGCTCTATGTGTTACTGTATCTCAGGTGTGTGTGGCAGACAGGTAACTTGCAGTTCAGCTGTCCTGCTGTAAGTTGTAGAGTCCCTTACAATCTCGGTGGTCCAGCTACCGGTTATCTGCGCCTCAGAGGGAGGTAGCCTGCTCTTAGCTGGTCTCCTCTGATGTTACTCTCCTGTGCTTCGCTCTCCTTCACGCTCACTGAACAATGTTCGGTTTTCTGTATGTCTCTTTCCAGGAGCTGTAGTACTTCTGACTACACGGCCCCTTCAGACCTTCTGACACTCTATGTCGGTCTGCTCTCTCCTCAGTCTGTCACTTTCTGAACTGAACTGAACTCTCTTCCCTCCAGATCAGAATGTATTTATAGGGGAATACACCCTAAACTAGGCTTAGAGCTCCCCCTTCTAGTCTGGAGTGTGAACATGTTGTATGCATGGTGGTTACCTGATAAAAAATATCCTTCATCGGTTCCAAACGTAACATCACTCTCCAGGTGAAGGAAAGCAATGCTACTGTGATGACCAGGACACTGGGGCGCCTCAGAAACATAAGATAAAATGTTGAGACTGGGCCAAGAAATATCTTAAGACTGACTTTTCAAAAGTTTTATGGATTGATGAAATGAGAGTGATTCTTGATGGGCCATATTTATGGGCCAGAGGCTGGATCAGTAAAGGGCAGAGAGCTCCACTCTGACTTAGATGCCAGCAAGATGGAGGTGGGGTACTGGTATGGGCTGGTATCATCAAAGATGAACTTGTGGGACCTTTTCGGGTTGAGGATGGAGTGAAGCTCAACTCCCAGACCTACTGCCAGTTTCTGGAAGACACTTCTTCAAGCAGTGGTACAGGAAGAAGTCGGTATCGTTCAAGAAAAACATGATTTTCATGCAGGACAATGCTCCATCACATGCCTCCAACTACTTCACAGCGTGGCTGGCCAGTAAAAGTCTCAAAGAAGAAAAAATAATGATATGGCCCCCATGTTCACCTGATCTGAACCCCATAGAGAACCTGTGGTCCCTCATAAAATGTGAGATCTACAGGGAGGGAAAACAGTACACCTCTCGGAACAGTGTCTGGGAGGCTGTGGTGTCTGCTGCACGCAATGTTGATCATAAACAGATCAAGCAACTGACAGAATCTATGGATGGAAGGCCGTTGAGTGTCATCATAAAGAAAGGTGGCTATATTGGTCACTAATTTTGGGGGGTTTTGTTTTTGCATGTTAGAAATGTTTATTTCTAAATTTTGTGCAGTTATATTGATTTACCTGGTGAAAATAAACAAGTAAGATTGGAATATATTTGGTTTTTATTAAGTTGCCTAATAATTCTGCACAGTAATAGTTACCTGCACCAACAGATATCCTCCTAAGATAGCCAAATCTAAAAAAACCCTCTCCAACTTCCAAAAATATTAAGCTTTTATATATATGAGTCTTTTGGATTGATGGAGAACATAGTTGTTGATCAATAATAAAAATAATCCTCTAAAATACAACTTGCCTAATAATTCTGCACACAGTGTAGTGACCAATACATTATACTCAGCTCATGCTTTTGGAGACACGCACCTGTAAATTAGGCGGGTTCTCATCACTAAAGAAATTCCAAACGTGGGTGCTAAATGTGGTTTAGGTAGAATAGGGCTCAGAAGGGAGGGGGGCATTTGGATTTGGGAGCAGAGAGTTTGCTAAATTTCTTTTGGGGAGCGAGGAGACATTTCCCTTTTCCAGAGCCTTTGTGCTACCAGTAATGTTGAAGCCCCCTATATTTTCGTTAACAGATGGGTGTTAGAGTGGGGGCTTGCTTTTTTTGTGGATTAAGTTGAAGCTTTTATTGGGAACATTTTACATAACATTTATGATCACATTTATCTAGCGCTCTACGCTGACCACTTACTTTGGGGTTTCTATCTAAATTTCTGAGTGATGTGATTCGGATGAAGCCCCTGAGTGATCCATTCACTATAAAGAAGCAGCACAGTTACTCTGGACTCTGTCTGGCCTCTGTTTAGCGATGTCATTCTGTTCAGAAGTGCACAAAACTGTGGCCGACGGCACTTTTATGCAATACTAAAAAGATGGACGCCGCAGGATCACAGGTCAGATGGCGTCCACAGTGCCTCCATCTGCCTCGTTATAGGGAATCTTCCATCTGGGATTCTGTCTGAATCACGTGTTTCAGAGATTTATGCGGAAATCCTTGTGTAGGCGCTCAGCGTAGAGTGCAGGATAAATGTGCGCTGAGCCTTAATGCAATCTTTGAGAGGCAGAATGAAAAAATCAACAGCGTGTGAAGAATTGGTTTTATTTATTTTTTACGCCTTTCCTCGAGTGGTATAAGTGATTAGGCAACTTTATTCTTCAGATCAGTTCAATTACAGTGATACCAGATTTACACACGTGGTCAAAATTGTTGGTACCCCTCGTTTAATGACAGAAAAATGCACAATGGTCACAGAAATAACTTGAATCTGACACAAGTAATAATAAATAAAAGATCTATGAAAATGAACAAATGAAAGTCAGACATTGCTTTTCTACCATGCTTCCACAGAATTTAAAAAAAACAAAAAAAAAACTCATGAAATAGGTCTGGACAGAAATGATGGTACCCCTGAAAATAATGTGACAAAAGGGACATGTTAAATCAAGGTGTGTCCACTCATTAGCATCACAAGTGTCTACAATCTTGGAATCAATGATTCCATGGACCTGGATATAGGGCTACAGATACTCACTGTGCTGTTTGGTGACATGGTCTGTATCACACTCAACATGGACCAGAGGAAGCGAAGAGTTGTCTCAGGAGATTAGCAAGAAAATTATAGACAAACATGTTAAAGGTAAAAGTTATAACTAAGACCATCTTCAAGCAGCTTGATGTTCTCATGACTGCAGTTGCACATATTATTCAGAAATGTAAGGTCCATGGGACTGTAGCCATCCTCCCTGGACGTGGCCGCAGGAGGAAAATTGATGACAAATCAAAGAGACGAATAATGCGAATGGTAGCAAAAGAGCCCAGAAAAACTTTTAAAGAAATAAAGGTGAACTTTATGCTCAAGGAACATCAGTGTCAGATTGCACCATCCGTCATTGTATGAGCCAAAGTGGACTTCATGGGAGACGACCGAGGAGGACACCATTGTTGAAAAAAAATCATAAAAAAGCCAGACTGGAATTTGCCGAACTACAAGTTGACAAGCCACAAAGCTTCTGGGATAATGTCCTATGGACAGATGAGACAAAAATTGAACTTTTTGGCAAGGCACATCAACTCTATGTTCACAGACGGAAAAATGAAGCATATCAAGAAAAGAACACTGTCCCTACTGTGAAACATGGAGGAGGCTCTGTTATGTTCTGGGGCTGATTTACTGCATCTGGCACAGAGTGTCTAGATTCTATCCATGGTACAATGAAATCCCAAGACTATCAAGGGATTCTAGAGAGAAATGTGCTCCCCAGTGTCAGGAAGCTTGGTCTCAGTCGCAGGTCATGGGTCTTGCAACAGGATAATGACCCAAAACACAGAGTTAAAAACACCACACACCATCACACACACCAGCCTATGTAGGAGAATTAAGGGTATGTTCCCACAGTCAGTAATCGGCAGCGCTTTGGACACAGCAAATGTTTGCTCCGTCCACAGCACTGCCAGCTTTTGAACGCAAGTGATTCTGCATATGTTCATTGAACCATGCAGTATCACTGAGTCCAATACATTGGACTAATGATATTCATCTTGGGGAGACTTAGCGTCTTCGCAAGATAAATAGACATGCTGCGGTCTGGAGAGATGTCTGTCTTGGCAAGGAAGCCGGAGATGTATTTGCACGCATAGTGGATATGGGATTTCTTGAAATCCTATCCACTATGCTGCAACATATGGCCACTGTGGGTTGAACACTGCAGATGTACGCAGTGTCCAACCCACAGCCTTTACTGACCATGGGAACATACCCTCACATAATTAACCTACATATGCTATAGCAAAAATGCAACTGTCAGAAATCTGCATGAAATGCAATATCTGTTTATTTTTCAAAAAATTAAAACTTTTTTTAATAACCAGCAGAGGGAAAGCTGACGACTGAGGGCAGATGTTAAAATTCTGTGAAGGAGCCAATAGCCACAAAGGTTCCCAGGCTATTAATATCAGCTCACAGCTGTTTGCTTAGCCTTTGCTGGCCAGAAAAAAATTGACATAGGGTGCCCCTATAAAATCGAACCAGCAAAGGCAAGGCAGACAGCTGCAGGCTTATATTAATAGCCTGGATAGGGTCATGGATATTGGCACCCCCCAGGCTAAAAACATCAGCTCTTAGCCATCCCAGAAATGGCGCATCTTATAGATGCGCCACTTCTGGCATTAGCCTCGCTCTTCCCATTTGCCCTGTAGCAGTGGCAAGTGGAGTTCATATTTGTGGGGTTGATGTCACGCCTAATCCCTGACACCCTTGTCTCCTGCAACAAAATTTAAAATAATAAACCAACATATAATACTTTCTGTCTGACGTAGTCCATTTAATATTGACGATCTCACGTGTAGAACAGTCACATTGGGAGATGTAATCCCTCCTGCAGTGTGTCACTGAGTCGCCGCGAGAGTTAATCAGCTCCGGTGCTGTCACTTA
Source organism: Ranitomeya variabilis (assembly GCF_051348905.1). NCBI lineage: Eukaryota > Metazoa > Chordata > Amphibia > Anura > Dendrobatidae > Ranitomeya > Ranitomeya variabilis. The sequence continues at coordinate 124,990,533 of NC_135235.1, forward strand.
CCGCACCACTGCTTGAGAATTTTCTAAGGCAGAGGTGCCGCAAATGAGAGCACCAGAGCTGATCAGCTGATTAACTCTGGTGAACTCTTGTGGCGACTCAGTGACACATTGCAGGAGGGATTGCCTACAGTCAGTGTATCGTCAGAGGCTGGGTAGAGCAGTCACATCTAACCGATGTGACTATTCTACATGTGAGATCATCGTGGGACTCTCGTTTTTAAATGGACTATGGTGGACAGGGAGTATATGTTGGAGATGCGGGCGTCAGGGATTAGATGCCTTGATACTTGGCACTGGAGTCAAAGACAACCCTGATTTGATTGGATTTCCGCGGGTGGTATACGCCAAATGAGGGCAAATACCAGCACTCTTCGTTCTTCTTTAAAGACGGGGCAGGTTCTGCGTGGTTTTTGCAGAATACCTTGTCCATAAAGGCAACGATGTGCTCTCTCATTTCAGGCTTGTTGTTCATGGTACGCTGAAGAGAATTAAATCTAGACAGAGCTTGTCCCAATTGTTTAGGAGTCTTGCCCTAGTAGCTCGGAAGGCTAATGGAGAAACCGTGGTTGCTTTAGTTTTTAGAGAACTCACAGTCTATTATTTTGATGAATTCTTTGTCCTACACTGACAGGGATACTTTATCGTCGTCCTTAGTTGCTTGAAAGACTGAAATTCCCAAGTTGTCGATACATGGAGAAGAAGTGATGGCAGATGTCTTTGTAGAATGTGGATACTTCTCTTTCACCCCGTAATGATGAGGACCAGGCTTGATGAACACTGTGCGTCCGTCTCCACACACATAAGTCTTGAAGGAGTTAGTTCCTGAACGATCCGCACATACATTTCCTTTGACTACCCATCAGGTTGCTTTGGTCGTCTATGATGGCATACATCTTCATTGCCTTTTCTGGAAGCCCCTCTGGATAGAAGTTGATTAGACATATTCGGGCACAACATTTCTCCCTTTGGCCATCACCACACACAGATCATAAGCATGAGATGGCTGTGGCAGTGTTAGTCTGATTCTGGGGCTCCCCGCCATGACTTGGAGAGGGAGCAGCTGTAGTGACTGCAGCTGATGAATCTCTGGCGAGAGGGGTTCAATGCATAGCTGAGGCATGTTTTTCACTATGACACTCTTCACACTTGATGACCACTTTACAGTCGTTGGCCATGTGCTCCAGTGAAGCACAGCATCTGAAACATACCCCAAGCTTGGTGAGGACTTTCTAGCGCTCCTGTAGGCTTTTTGATCTAAACCCTCTGCACTTCTTCAGTGAGTGAGGTTTCTTAGGAATAGGACATTCCCAATTGAAGGACTTGTCTCCCAATGAGGTGGTGTAAAAATAATAATAATAATAATCTTTATTTATATAGTGCCATCATATTCTGCAGTGCTTTACAGTTTAACAGTTTCAAACTCAGCAGTCATAAGTAACAACGTTAACAATACAATAATTAAAGCAAAATAAGCTGACTCTGATTGTGAGAGCTTATAATCTACAATGAGGTGGGGGAGATGCAAAGAACAGGTGTGTATTTACAATTATGTATTTACAATGATGGTCCAGCCATCTTCAGGGGAAGGGGATAGATGAAAGTAGTGAATGGGCTACACACAAACCTAAAATGACTTTGATTAAGGAACGTGATAGGCCGCTCTGAACAAATGTGTTTTGAGGGAGCGCCTAAAACTATTCAAATTGTGGATGGTCCTAATATCTTGGGGTAGAGCATTCCAGAGGATTGGCGCAGCATGGGAGAAGTCTTGGATTCGGGAGCAGGAGGTACGGATTAGTGCATAAGTTAGTCAAAAGTTGTTTGCAGAGCACAGTGTAGTGTTCGGTTAGGCCGATAGACAGAAATGAGGGAGAAGATGTAAGAGTGTGCCGCACTGTGGAGAGATTTGTGGGTGTACTGTTTACCTGTGGGTACTGCACGTGATGGGAGATTAGTCTTTCTAACACAGTGTTCTGAAAGTCTCTACATTTCTGTATGACGCCTTCATACTTTGATGATGTTGTAGTTGAAGTTGCTGTGTTGAGCTCTAGGAGGTCGAGGCTGGGGTCATTCCTCATCTGGGACTGCTCTTCGATGAACCTGCAGAAGTGAATAACTGGGGAAGGTGATGTCATGCACTCTTTTATACTTTGTGACTGACATTGCCCACTTCTCATGCAGACTATATGGTAGCTTTACCACAATTGGGTTCACTCCGTGTGCAGTATCCATGTATCACAGGCCGGACAGACGAGGGTCTCTTTTGGTGAGCTCCAGCTCCATGAGAAAATCACTTAGGTCTTGAAGCTTGCTGACTTCCTTGAGGTTGATCTTTGGGATGTTCTGAAGTCTCTCAAATAGGGCTTTCTCTAATGCTTCTGTGCTGCCAAAGGTAGGTTCCAGTCTTTGCCAGGCAGCAGCAAGACCTGCTCCTGCCTGTCCCACATAGACGATTCTAAGGTTTTTGATATGGTTTGTAGAGTCTGGGCCCAGCCATTTAATCATGAGGTCAACTTCTTGCTCTGCGGTTAGGTTGAGATTGACGATGGCTGCCTTGAAGGTTGCTTTCCAGGCCCTGTAGCTCTCTGCACGATCATCGAATTTTGAGAGGCTAGTGTTGATTATCTCTCTGCTCACCATAAACCTGGCAAACTCCGACATATCACATTTCTCACTGCTTGTTGATTCCCCTTGGGCGTATGGGCTGCCTGGCTTGAAAGGGTGAAATGTTCCTGGGTAGAATTATGGTGCTGCAGGGTTGAGCTGTGGTTTAGCCTCTGATTCTGATGACTGCTGCTTGAGCTGTAGAGGTGAGTAAGGTGTTTAAGGTGTAGGGTTCTGATGGATCTTTAATTCCAAAGGCTTCAAAGAACTTGGGTCCTGCTAAGGACAGGTTGCTTTGGTCGTCTATGATGGCATACATCTTCATTGCCTTTTCTGGAAGCCCCTCTGGATAGAAGTTGATTAGACATATTCGGGCTCAACATTTCTCCCTTTGGCCATCACCACACACAGATCATAAGCATGAGATGGCTGTGGCAGTGTTAGTCTGATTCTGGGGCTCCCCGCCATGACTTGGAGAGGGAGCAGCTGTAGTGACTGCAGCTGATGAATCTCTGGCGAGAGGGGTTCAATGCATAGCTGAGGCATGTTTTTCACTATGACACTCTTCACACTTGATGACCACTTTACAGTCGTTGGCCATGTGCTCCAGTGAAGCACAGCATCTGAAACATACCCCAAGCTTGGTGAGGACTTTCTAGCGCTCCTGTAGGCTTTTTGATCTAAACCCTCTGCACTTCTTCAGTGAGTGAGGTTTCTTAGGAATAGGACATTCCCAATTGAAGGACTTGTCTCCCAATGAGGTGGTGTAAAAATAATAATAATAATAATCTTTATTTATATAGTGCCATCATATTCTGCAGTGCTTTACAGTTTAACAGTTTCAAACTCAGCAGTCATAAGTAACAACGTTAACAATACAATAATTAAAGCAAAATAAGCTGACTCTGATTGTGAGAGCTTATAATCTACAATGAGGTGGGGGAGATGCAAAGAACAGGTGTGTATTTACAATTATGTATTTACAATGATGGTCCAGCCATCTTCAGGGGAAGGGGATAGATGAAAGTAGTGAATGGGCTACACACAAACCTAAAATGACTTTGATTAAGGAACGTGATAGGCCGCTCTGAACAAATGTGTTTTGAGGGAGCGCCTAAAACTATTCAAATTGTGGATGGTCCTAATATCTTGGGGTAGAGCATTCCAGAGGATTGGCGCAGCATGGGAGAAGTCTTGGATTCGGGAGCAGGAGGTACGGATTAGTGCATAAGTTAGTCAAAAGTTGTTTGCAGAGCACAGTGTAGTGTTCGGTTAGGCCGATAGACAGAAATGAGGGAGAAGATGTAAGAGTGTGCCGCACTGTGGAGAGATTTGTGGGTGTACTGTTTACCTGTGGGTACTGCACGTGATGGGAGATTAGTCTTTCTAACACAGTGTTCTGAAAGTCTCTACATTTCTGTATGACGCCTTCATACTTTGATGATGTTGTAGTTGAAGTTGCTGTGTTGAGCTCTAGGAGGTCGAGGCTGGGGTCATTCCTCATCTGGGACTGCTCTTCGATGAACCTGCAGAAGTGAATAACTGGGGAAGGTGATGTCATGCACTCTTTTATACTTTGTGACTGACATTGCCCACTTCTCATGCAGACTATATGGTAGCTTTACCACAATTGGGTTCACTCCGTGTGCAGTATCCATGTATCACAGGCCGGACAGACGAGGGTCTCTTTTGGTGAGCTAGCTTGCTGTAGTGACTGGGTTTGAGAAGGCACCTCCTGGTGACTGTTATTAATTTACTTGGGTGCTGTGGAAGGCACTGGCGCTACAGTTAGAGCTGACTTGGAAGTCTCAGCATTGTTGGCTTGGATGGTGTTGCAACCTGGGGTTGACTCAGGTAACTGGTTCAGTACATAGTCTCTGGTGCAATCAACAGGATCATCTATTTCTTGTGGTGGGGAGCAAACTGGATTAGGACCTTGACTCAATGCTTGCTCGAGTATTTTTACTTCAGCTAGTGCCATTTCTTCCTCCATTTCTGTGTGAAGAATCTTTGCCAGAGCCTAAGCTTTTGCCGTTGCTTTCTTGACTTCTGCCTCTGCTTCTGCTTTCTTTCTTGTAAAGAAACATCTTATTTTGGATTGTTCTGCTCTTATGTTGGCCTCTAGTATTCTATTGCTCAGGGCTAAGCTTCTTGAGGATGATGCTCTGGATGACTGAGAGCAGCATCTAGATGAAGTTGTTTTGTGAGATCTAGTTTCTTGCTGGTGAGAGATACGGTATTCCGCTTTGTCTTTGACATCTTGCACCTTGGCGTCTCTTTCCCTGTACACCGATTCTGCCTTGGTCTGGTCCAAAAGTTCTTCATCGACATTAGAGCCTTTTATAAAGGTAGTGCACCTTGCGAACAGCCTCTTGTATTTTTCTTGAGCTGTGTTCAGTCATTGAACGGTGGCTTGTAAGCTTGCAGTGTCACCTGAAGAGGATTGAAGTCTTGACATGTGAAAGGAAACCCGTTCCCATAGCTCTTCCAGGTTGTCACATAGCTCATCCTTCGTATTGTGATAGTTTGGCAATGGTGTGAGAAGCCCTACCTTTGTGTCCTTGCAGCAGGGCAGACAGGACCAGGTGTCGCTCCTGGGTGGATGGATTCAAACGTGGACACAGAGAGATGTATCAGTGATGGTTAATTTGAACCATAACCCAAAGACATGAGGTGGTATGATGTAGATGGTACAAGTAGCTGTTCCTGTGGTTGTCTTGTGGGTGTTCACCCCTGGAGCCACTACTGAATGTGTGGTCAAAAGACTTTGCTTTCTGCAGCCCAAAAGAGATGTGTACTTCTCACACGATGGCTGAAAGTAAAATGGATGCCAGGAAGTGAGCTCATACACAAGGCTGCAGGACACTCCCACATTCTAGAAAAATGTAAAAGGAGGAGCGAGGGAGTGACACAAAGCCTTCGGTCAGTAGGTGGCAGCAGACAAGCATGAAGGAACAAGCTATTAATACAATACAATAGCAAATTGAAAGATATGAAAAGGACATGAAGTGAACAGCACATGTGTATTGTGTATGTAATTATGTAAATGTTTTTATTTTTTTTTACAATTGAACACAGGTGCCGGATGATGGGACTACTCTCCCATCATCGGCTCATGCTGTCACTGTTATATGTGACAGCAGACATAGCCAGATGGGAGTAGTAGTCCCATCCGACAACGCCTGGGTACACAAACACACACAGACAACCGCAGACAGACATTCATAGACAGACACACACCCGAAGACAGATGCAGACACCTGCAAACAGATGCACACAAAAATGCCCACAGACAGACACACACATACACCCGCAGACAGACTCTGACACCCGCAGACAGATGCGCACACAAACACCCTCAGACACAGACAGACACCTGCGGTTTGGCTGCAGATTTGACTGACTCAATGTAAGTCAATGGGTGCAGAAACGCTGCAGATCCGCAAAAGGAATTGACATGCTGCGGAAAATAAAACTCTGCGAATCAGGATGGAATTTTCCGCAGCATATGCAAACCAATTCTGGATTCCCATTGATTAACATTGCTTGAGCAATCCTTTGCAGATTTGGTGCAATGCCACGCAGAAAAAACGCTGCTGATCCACAACAAATCCACAACGTGTGCACATAGCCTTATTCTTCAGGTCAGTACAATTACAGCGATACCCAATTTATATTTATTTATGTTTGGGCGCTTTTGCACAATAAAAACTATTTTATAGAAAAAATAATTATTTTTAAATCATTATATTCAGAGAGCTATAACTTTTTTATTTTTCTGCTGATGGAGCTGTGTGGTGGCTTGTTTTTTGTGGGACCAAATTACATTTTCAGCAGTACTATTTTTATTTACATTCATCTTTTTCATCGCTTTTTATTGCACTTTTTGTTCAGCAGTATGATCATAAAGCATTTTATTTTGCCTCATTTTTTATTTATTTCTTTACGGTGTTCACTGAAGGGGTTAACTAGTGGGACAGTTTTATAGAGCAGGTCGTTACAGATTTAAATATGTGTACTTTTGTTGGATTTTTTTTATTTTTTTATTTACATAAATGTATTTATTGGAAAAAATATTTGTTTTTTGTTTTTTTTATCTTTATTTGGAGATTTTAAAAAATATATATTTTTACACTTTTTAATATTTTTTTTTAAACTTTTTAGCACTGTTTCAGGATGGGACATCACTGTATATCATTAGATCACTGATCTGATGCTCTGCAATACTTCTGCACTGCAGAGTATCGGAGAAGCGTCTGACAGGCAGGGTAGGAGGCGTCTCAGGTCCTACTCTGAACAGGCACTGACACGCCACCTTTCCTGAAGGACCCTGTGGCCATCTTGCGGCCAGAGATCTCCATGGCGACCATCAGGACAACGCGATTGCATTGCGTTGTCCTGATGGAAGCGCACAGGGAACCCATTCCATGCACCATGCTCCTCTATGTTGCTGTCACTACTGACAGCGGCATGAGAGGGGTTAAATGCCTCTGGCAAAATATTTACCAACAGATGCACTATAGCTTCTTCAGAGATGGTGTATTTTACTATCTAGTATCTATTATACACCCGTTCTGAGGAAGCCATAGTGCACAGCGCGTGGCAGTGGGTCTGGTGGTAAATATTTTGCTCTAATGTCATTAACAGCTCCCTTACAGCTACTGCTACTGTAATTGTGCATAACTACAAGAATTCAGCTTGAAAACAAACCTTCTTCTGCAATCTTCATACGTGCCTCCTGCAGTTGAGGAATGCTATCTGATTAAATTTTTTCATGTGAGTAATAGTACATAGAGACAGTCAAAAAAACATCTAAAACGCCCTACTCTCACAGTCTAGTAATGGAGTCAGAATACCAAAAAATACTTTTGCCAGGTACATCTTCTGTATAGATGTAGCACAGACATCAGAACGTCCGCTCACAGCATATAAGAATCTTCAGTGTGGGCGTAAAGCAATCACAGAACAGCTTCCTTCAGTATAGATCCTGCTACAATCCAGCAACTCACATCACTATACAGGTCCATTCTGCATGAGAAGAATATGGCTGAAGGGAAGACTACATAGTTTTTGCAAGATCCACAGTCAGATAAAGGAAGCCTAGGTCCACAGTCCAGTCCTATCCACAGTCCAATGAGAAGGCTAAATACACTATCAAGCTCACATGGAAGCTTAAAGAACACTTTGAAGAGGTTAAACATACACTTTCTTGTAATCTATCAGACTTATGCCAAAAAGAGTCACATCAACACCATCTCCCAGCCTACTTCTCATAAACTACTACTAGAGGGAGCTCTAGGAAAACTGTGTTCAGCTTATGATATTTAAGCCCATCAAAGGCAAAGGTATATTAAAACTCTGAAGAAGCTCAATATACATGATTCTCTTGAAGAATTGCAAAGTTTACAGCAACTTAATTCTGAGAGAGAACGCACAGTATATAATATTAAGTCTAGTGCAGCAGCGGAAGCATCGCACAAGAAGGCAAAAATGGAAGCCGTATCAGCATGCAAGACAGCAGAGATGGAGGCTGAAGCAGCACTCAAGAGGGCAGAAATGGATGCCTTGGAAGTCAGTGCAGCAGTGAAAGCAGAGCACAAGAAAGCAGAGATGGAAGCGAGCACTATACACAGTAGGGCAGAAATAGAAGCATGGTACATGGAATGTGAGCATGCCCCAGCCATGGCAATATTAACTCCTTCCCGACCTGCGATGCCACGTAGGCGTCATGAAAGTCGGTGCCAATCCGACCTGTGACGCCTATGTGGCGTCATGGAGGGATCGCGTCCCTGCAGATCGGGTGAAAGGGTTAACTCCAATTTCACCCGATCTGCAGGGACAGGGGGAGTGGTACTTCAGCCCAGGGGGGGTGGCTTCACCCCCCCATCGCTACGATCGCTCTGATTGGCTGTTGAAAGTGAAACAGCCAATCAGAGCGATTTGTAATATTTCACCTATGAAAATGGTGAAATATTACAATCCAGCCATACCCAATGCTGCAATATCATCAGCCATGGCTGGAAACCCTGATCAGCCCCCCCACACCGCCACCGATCGCCTCCCCAGTCCTCTGTCCTGTGCTCCGCTCCCCTCCGTCTGCCTGTCCGCTCCCCCATCCTCCTGTCCGCTCCCCCTGTGCTCCGATCCCACCCCCCATGCTCCGATCCCTCCCCCTCATACTTACCGAGCCTCCTGATGTCCGTCCGTCTGCTCCATGGGCATCGCCATCTTCCAAAATGGCGGGCGCATGCGCAGTGCGCCCGCCGAATCTTTGATCATTTTGATCACTGTGATAAAACCTATCACAGTGATCAAAAGAAAAAAAATAGTAAATGAACCCCCCCTTTATCACCCCCATAGGTAGGGACAATAATAAAAATAAAGAAAATATAATTACTTTTATTTTTCCACTAGGGTTAGGGTTAGAACTAGGGTTAGGGTTAGGGCTAGGGTTAGAATTAGGGTTAGAATTAGGGTTAGGGCTAGGGTTATGGTTAGGGCTAGGGTTAGGGTTAGAATTAGGCTATGTGCACACGGTGCGGATTTGGCTGCGGATCCGCAGTGGATTGGCCACTGCAGATTCGTAGCAGTTTTCCATCAGGTTTACAGTACCATGTAAACCTATGGAAAACCATAGGCTGTGCCCATGGTGCGGAAAATACCTCACGGCAACGCTGCATTGTATTTTCTGCAGTCATGTCATTTCCTCAATAGGAATCCGCAGGTGAAATCCGCACAAAAAACACTGGAAATCTGCGGTAAATCTGGAGGTAAAACGCAGTGCATTTTACCTGTGGATTTTTCAAAAATGGTGCAGAAAAATCTCACACGAATCCACAACGCGGCCCCATAGAAATTGCATCCTTAAATTGCATGGCAAGCCGTTCCGATTTTTTATCGGATCGGATGCCATGCAGGAGGCCTGTAGGTCCAAACAACAGAGCTCCGGCGCAGAGCGTCTAGGCCTGGGACTTCCGGTAGACCCGGCGCAGCTCCCGGAAGTCCCAGGCCTAGACACTCTGCGCCGGAGCTCTGTTGTTTGGGCGGCATTGTGCTGCTCCCTGCTGTGCCGGCCGGAAGTTCGGGCCTACCGGAAGTCCCAGGCCTAGACGCTCTGCGCAATGCCGCTTGGGACGCACTTCTGAGGCCTGAGGTGATCGCTGTCTGGAGGCCCTGTGATTGCTGTCTGCAGGCCCTGTGATTGCTGTCTGGAGGCCCTGTGATTGCTGTCTGCAGGCCCTGTGATTGCTGTCTGCAGGCCCTGTGATTGCTGTCTGCAGGCCCTGTGATTGCTGTCTGCAGGCTGTGACTACTACAGCAACCATCATCCAGTGAACTGTGGGGTGTCATTGGCCATTACTGAGATAAGTGAGGGGGAGGCTGGAAGAGGCCTGTGCTATGGGTGCCGTTTCCCGCCATTAGGAACGCCATCTTGCAGCATAGTACAGACTCCATTTCACCACCATTACATGTGCCATCATATGGTCAGTTAGGTTAGTTAACCCCTAATTGCCTGCAGGGCTAACTATAAATCTTCTCTCACTGCCCCTCTCATGGAGAAGCCACAAAATAAAAAAACAAAGTTAAGTAAAGGGAGTGGTAGTAGCAGTAGCCGACCCTTTCAAGAGACATGGACTGAGGTGTATGGCATTATAGAAAAAAATGGCAGATCATTTTGCGTTCTATGTAGTGAAACGGTAGTAAGCAGAACGTGGAATGTAAATAGACATTTTGAAACTAATCATTCCCAGTTCTTGAAAAAAAGTGAGGATGAAAGGAAGGAATACATTTCCAGGCAGCTACACCTTCATAAGAGCCAATCTAATTCCATCCTTAAATTTGTAAAAAGCTCTACAAATTTAACATCTGCAAGTCTGAGCATTGCTCACTCCATAGCTCAGCATGGAAAAGTACTCAGTGAGGGAGAATTTATTAAAGAAAGATGTGCACCAGTTCTATTTCATGATATGCAGAATAAAGATGCAATTATTAAGAGAATATCTGAGTTACCACTCAGTAGAAATATCATAAAAGACCGAATAATGAGACTGAACACAAGCGTACAACATCAATTAAAGAGAGACATAAGTAATTGTAAATATTTTTCGATCTCTCTTGATGAAACTACTGATGTCACATCACATGCTCAGTTGGCCATTATTGGTCGATATTCTGATGGTCTCACAATGAGAGAAGAGTTGATACAGTTAGTATCAGTGCCAACAAGTACATCAGGAAGTGAAATATGTAAGGTTGTTATGCAAACATTCTGTGACCTAAGCATTGATATCTCTAAAGTTGTGTCAGTGACGACAGATGGGGCACCAAACATGGTGGGGAAAAAAGTCGGATTTGTTAATTGTTTACGGAAGGTATTGGACATCCGATTGTGCCTTTTCATTGCATTATCCATCAGGAGGCTTTATGTGCCAAAGCAGGATTCACTGACTTAAACGACTTAATGTCAGTTGTTACAAAAATAGTTAATTTAATAGCTGCTCGCCCCCTTCACAAGCGAGAATTTTCTGCACTTTTACTGGAGGTTGATTCCACCTACAGTGGACTGCTGATGTACAATAATGTAAGATGGCTGAGCCGAGGCAAAGTTCTTGAGCGCTTTGTGGAGTGCTTTGAAGAAATTAAGGTATTTCTTGAGGATAAGGATCTGGGAAACTTTCCTCAGCTCTATGATTCTAAGTGGGTCAACAACCTGATGGTTTTTACAGATCTCTCTGTTCATATTAATGAACTGAACTTAAAGCTACAAGGTTTTGGCAAAAGTATTGACGTTATGTTTGGATACATAAAAGCTTTTGAAAGTAAACTTAAAATTTTCAAGCGAGATGTAGAAACTAAAACTTATAAGTATTTTCCTCGAGTAACAAAGTATTTTGAGAAGGCCAGTGCAGCTGTACAAAATGAAATGGAACCTTGCATATAAAGTATCAGCATGTTTTAGACTCGTTACTTGACCAGTTCAGTGATAGATTTCATCAATTTAGAAGCCTAGAACAGACCATGAAAATAATTAAGTATCCTCATGTAGTAGTCTACAGTAGTTTGGAATTAAATGGTTTCCAGTGGATACAAATTGATGATTTGGAGATGCAACTTGCAGAATTTCAGGACAGCATCTGGGCTCAGGTGTTTGTTGACTTGAGGTCAAAGCTTGAGAATCTAGAAAGGTGCCGCTTGGAGAATCAAGAGGAGTGCCACTATGAACAGGAAATTTGGAGTGCCTGGAATAGGTTACCAGACACTTTTAGCACCCTGAAAAATATAGCAATGGCTTTACTCACTATTTTTCCCTCTACCTACTTTTGTGAGACCTTATTCTCAGCATTAAATAATATCAAAACCAACAAAAGAAACAGATTGACAGATGAACTTAGTAGCGCTTGCTTGGGCTTGAAGTGTACAAAATACCAACCTTCAATTGAACATTTAGCCAATGAAATTCAGCAACAAAAAAGTCTCTAAATTATTCAGTGATGGCGAACCTGTGGCAGTCCAGCTGTTGCAAAACTACAATTCCCATCATGCCTGGCCATTCAAAGCAAAAACTTTGGCTGTGAAGACATGATGGGAATTGTAGTTTTGCAACAGCTGGAGTGCCACAGGTTCGCCATCACTGGAAGAATTCCCCCTCCCCCTCACTTATCTTAGTTCATGGCATCCCACACAAGTTAAATAATAGCAAGACCAACAAAAGAAACCAACTGACAGATGAACAAAGAAGTCACTAAGCAGGTAAGTTAAATATAATTATACATATTTGTTATTTAAACTATACATGTCGCAAAATTATGTTTTTTTTTTATCAAGGTGACACACCACCCAAGTTATGTTCGGTTTTTTGGCGAATTTTGACACACCAAGCTCAAAAGGTTGCCCATCACTGGTCTAGGGTTAGGGTTGGAATTAGAGTTAGGGTTGGAATTAGGGCTAGGTTTGGAAATAGGGTTAATATTAGGCTTGTGGTTAGGGTTATGGTTAGGGTTAGGGGTGTGTTGGGGTTAGGGTTGTGGTTAGGGTTGGGATTAGGGTTAGGGTTGGGATTAGGATTAGGGTTGGGATTAGGGTTAGGGGTGTGTCGGGGTTAGGGTTGTGGTTAGGAGTGTGTTGGGGTTAGGGTTGTGATTAGTGTTATGGCTAGAGTTGGGATTAGGGTTAGGGGTGTGTTGGGGTTAGTGTTGGAGTTAGAATTGAGGGGTTTCCACTGTTTAGGCACATCAGGGGTCTCCAAACGCAACATGGCGCCCCCATTGATTCCAGCCAATCTTGCGTTCAAAAAGTCAAATGGTGCTCCCTCCCTTCCGAGCCCTGACGTACGCCCAAACAGTGGTTTACCCCCACATCTGGGGTACCAACATACTCAGGACAAACTGGGCAACAACTATTGGGGTCCAATTTCTCCTGTTACCCTTGCAAAAATAAAAAATTGCTTGCTAAAACATAATTTTTGAAGAAAGAAAAATGATTTTTTATTTTCATGGCTCTGCGTTATAAACTTCTGTGAAGCACTTGGGGGTTCAAAGTGCTCACCATACATCTGGATAAGTTCCGTGGGGCGGTCTAGTTTCCAAAATGGGGTCACTTGTGGGGGGTTTCTACTGTTTAGGCTGATCAGGGGCTCTGCAAATGCAACGTGATGCCCGCTGACCATTCCATCAAAGTCTGCATTTCTAAACGTCACTACTTCCCTTCCGAGCCCCGACGTGTGCCCAAACAGTGGTTCCCCCCACATATGGGGTATCAGCGTACTCAGGACAAAAAGGGCAACAAATATTGGGGTCCACTTCTCCTGTTACCCTTGTGAAAATGAAAAATTACTTACTAAAACATAATTTTTGAGGAAAGAAAAATGATTTTTTATTTTCACGGCTCCGCATTGTAAACTTCTGTGAAGCACTTGGGGGTTCAAAGTGCTCACCACATGTCTAGATAAGTTCCTTGGGGGTCTAGTTTCCAAAATGGGGTCACTTGTGGGGGGTTTCTACTGTTTAGGCACATCAGGGGCTCTGCAAATGCAACGTGACGCCCGCAGACCATTCCTTCAAAGTCTGCATTCCAAGCGGCACTCCTTCCCTTCTGAGCCCCGACGTGTGCCCAAACAGTGGTTTACCTTCACATATGGGGTACCAGCATACTCAGGACAAACTGGGAAGCAACTATTGGGGTCCAATTTCTCCTGTTACCCTTGTGAAAATAAAAAATTGCTTGCTAAAACATAATTTTTGAGGAAAGAAAAATGATTTTTTTATTTTCACAGCTCTGCGTTATAAACTTCTGTGAAGCACTTGGGGGTTCAAAGTGCTCACCATACATCTGGATAAGTTCCTTGGGGGGTATAGTTTCCAAAATGTGGTCACTTGTGGGGGGTTTCTACTGTTTAGGCAGATCAGGAGCTCTGCAAACGCAACGTGACGCCCGCAGACCATTCCATCAAAGTCTGCATTTCTAAACGACACTACTTCCCTTCCGAGCCCCGACGTTTGCCCAATCAGTGGTTTACCCCCACATATGGGGTATCAGCGTACTCAGGACAAACTGGGCAGCAACTATTGGGGTCCAATTTCTCCTGTTACCCTTGTGAAAATAAAAAATTGCTTGCTAATACATAATTTTTGAGGAAAGAAAAATGATTTTTTTATTTTCACGGCTCTGCGTTATAAACTTCTGTGAAGCACTTGGGGGTTCAAAGTGCTCACTGCACATCTAGCTAAGTTCCTTGGGGGTCTAGTTTCCAAAATGGGGTCACTTGTGGGGGGTTTCTACTGTTTAGGCACATCAGGGTCTCTGCAAACGTAACATGATGCCCGCAGACCATTCCATCAGTCTGCATTCCAAAACGTCACTACTTCCCTTCTGAGCCCCAACGTGTGCCCAAACAGTGGTTCCCCCCACATATAGGGTATCAACGTACTCAGGACAAACTGGACAACAACTTTTTGGGTCCAATTTCTCCTGTTACTCTTGTGAAAATACAAAATTGAGTGCTAAAAAATAATTTTTGAGGAAAGAAAAATGATTTTTTATTTTCACGGCTCTGCGCTCTAAACTTCTGTGAAGCACTTGGGGGTTTAAAGTGGTCACTGCAGATCTAGATTAGTTCCATGGGAGGTCTAGTTTCCAAAATGGGGTCAGATGTGGGGGAGCTCCAATGGTTAGGCACACAGGGGCTCTCCAAACACGAAATGGTGTCCGCTAACGATTGGAGCTAATTTTTCATTCAAAAAGTCAAATTGCGCTCCTTCCCTTCCGAGCCCTGCCGTGTGCCCAAACAGTGTTTTACCCCCACATATGAGGTATCAGTGTACTCACGAGAAATTGCCCAATAAATTTTAGGATCCATTTTATCATGTTGCCCATGTGGAAATAAACAAATTGAGGCTAAAAGTAATTTTTGTGGAAAAAAAAGTACTTTTTCATTTTTACGGATCAATTTGTGAAGCACCTGGGGGTTCAAAGTGCTCACTATGCATCTAGATAAATTCCTTCAGGGGTCTAGTTTCCAAAATGGGGTCACCTGTGGGGGATCTCTAATGTTTAGGCACACAGGGGCTCTCCAAACACGACATGGTGTCCGCTAACGATTGGAGCTAATTTTTCATTCAAAAGTCAAATGGCGCTCCTTCCCTTCCGAGCCGTGCCATGTGCACATTCAGTAGTTTGTAACCACATGTGAGGTATCATTGTACTCAGGAGAAATTGCCCAACACATTTTAGGATCCATTTTATCCTGTGGCCCATGTGAAAATGAAAACATTGAGGCTAAAAAAGTGCTCACTGTGCATCTAGATAAGCTCCTTGGGGCCAATGTTTAGGCACACAGGGGCTCTCCAAACGCGACATGGTGTCCGCTAAAGATTGGAGCCAATTTTTCTTTGAAAAAGTGAAATGGCGCTCCTTCCCTTCCGAGCCCTCCTTCCCTTCCGAGGGTACTCGGTACCGGGTCCTGCGGTTCACAGGGGAATGTCACGGTGGCTGTGACCCAGTCTGTGGCCCTGGGCGCCCATGTAAAAGGAAAAGGTCTTTAAAGGGATAGAGTTCATGTTCGTGACGCCACCTGTGGTATTCGGTCAGGGTGACAGACGCTGCTTTAAGGGGTCCGCTGGGGTGATGTTATGGCAGCTAAATGGTATACCTTCACAAAGGTGAAGTATATCTCCAGGGCTCCCGATGTGTAGATGGTGGTATGGTGAGAGGTGCAGAGAGGAACAAGGACACAGGATTGCAGTCTCTTTACCTTGTTTACTGTTGGTTTCAGCAGCCACAGTCCAGGGCACCAGACCACAGGGCAGGCAGGGTCCGGCCGGTTCGGAGGCAAGTCCAGAGTCCCCTTATCCAGGTGGAGAACAGAAGCCTTCCTTTGCGCTTTAAGGTACCGTCACACTAGGCGATATCGCCAGCAATCCGTGACG
Organism: Ranitomeya variabilis; assembly: GCF_051348905.1. NCBI lineage: Eukaryota > Metazoa > Chordata > Amphibia > Anura > Dendrobatidae > Ranitomeya > Ranitomeya variabilis. The sequence goes on from NC_135235.1 coordinate 125,006,561, forward strand.
TTGCAGCGACCTGGATGGCGATATCGCTGTATTTGACACGCAGCAGCGATCTGGATCCCGCTGTGAAATTGCTGGTCGCTGCTAGAAGGTCTGCACATTATTTGGTCGCTAGGTCGCCGTGTATCGCCGTGTTTGACAGCAAAAGCGACGATACCAGCGATATTTTACACTGGTAACCAGGGTAAACATCGGGTTACTAAGCGCAGGGCCGCGCTTAGTAACCCGATGTTTACCCTGGTTACCAGCGTAAAAGTTAAAAAAACAAACAGTACATACTCACCTGCGCGTCCCCCAGCCTCTGCTTCCTGACACTAAAGCGCCGGCCCTAAACTGAAAGTGAAAGCAACAGCGGTGACGTCACCGCTCTGCTGTTAGGGCCGGAGCTCAGTCAGCGTCAGGAAGCAGAGGCTGGGGGACGCGCAGGTGAGCATGTACTGTTTGTTTTTTTAACTTTTACGCTGGTAACCAGGGTAAACATCGGGTTACTAAGCGCGGCCCTGCGCTTAGCAACCCGATGTTTACCCTGGTTACCCGGGGGCCTCGGCATCGCTGGTCGCTGGAGAGCGGTCTGTGTGACAGCTCTCCAGCGACCACACAGCGACGCTGCAGCGATCGGCATTGCTGTCGCTATCGCTGCAGCGTCGCTTAGTGTGACGGTACCTTTAGTGGTGTAGTCCCTTACTGCTAAGCTTCACATAAGGTCCTCACAGATGTTATCTCTCTCTGTCCCCCGGATAAGATAGGACAAAACCCGTATGACTGGTGACTTGAGCCTGTTTAAAGGATCTCTTAGATGATCCAGCTCTGCGGGGTGTCACCGTGCCTCCTGGATGTGGGTGCGGACAGGTAACGTGCATTTAGCTGTCCTGCCGGTCTCTGATGTAAGGTGTGGAGGTCCTCACAACCTCAGTGTTCTGCGCCTCAGAAGGAGGCAGCCTGCTCGGGGCTGGTCCCCTTCTGGTATCCTCTCCTGTGCTTTCTCTCCTGCACGCTCACTGCAATCAATTCTGCTTTCAAAATGTCTCTTTCTGGGAGCTGCAACTCTGGGGGCATGCACAGCTCTGTAAACCCTCTGTCCTCCTCAGACGGATGTCTGGAACTAACTGCCTTTCCCTACAGGCTACCAGTTATATATATATGGGGAGTCACCTAGTAAATAGGATCAAAAGCTCCCCCTGGTGGCCTGGAGTGTGAATGTGTTGCATGTTTGTGGTACCTGGTTACCGTTATCCTTTCTTGCCTCCAAACGTAGCATCACTCTCCCAGGGAGGAAAGCAATGCCACTGTGACGACAAGGACCCTGGGGTGCCATATTTGCATATGTATTAAAAAAGAAAAACTGAAATATCACATGGTCATAAGTATTCAGACCCTTTGCCCAGACACTCATTTTAAGTCACATGCTGTCCATTTACTTGTGATCCTCCTTGAGATGGTTCTATTCCTTCAGTGGAGGCCAGCTGTGTTTAACTAAACTGGTAGGACTTGATTTGGAAAGGCACACACCTGTCTATATAAGACCTCACAGCTCACAGTGCATGTCAGACCAAATGAGAATCATGAGGTCAAAAGGACTGGCCAAGGCGCTCAGAGACAGAATTGTGGCAAGGTACAGATCTGGCCAAGGTTACAAAAGAATTTCTGCAGTACTCAAGGTTCCTAAGAGCACAGTGGCCTCCATAATCCTTAAAAGGAAGAAGTTTGGGACCACTGGAAGTCTTCCTAGACCTGGCCGTCCAGCCAAACTGAGCAGTCGTGAGAGAAGGGCCTTGGTGAGAGAGGTAAAGAACTTCACCTTTCCGCAGAGATGCTGCTAATCCAAGATCACTGTGTGTGAGCTCCAGAGATGCAGTAGGGAGATGGGAGAAAGTTCCTCAAAGTTAATGATCACTGCAGCCCTCCAACAGTCCTATATCCTATATGTATCTACTCTACTACCAAGGAAGCTGGATATACGCTTCATCTTTTGGACAATACTGATACTATTACATCTCGTTCACCTACCTGTTGTAATTTTGGTGGGGCATACTCTGTTCTATTCACAGATGCCCGATATATGAATATCTTTGTATATCTACGCAATAGGTGAGACACTTTCTCACTGGTTTTTGATTTTTTTTTTTGGTGTTCTTATTTTTGGGTGTAGGGGTGTTTTTGGTACATTTCTTTATCTTTTTATCCCTAATTAGGGACTTTATAGGGACCCTAGGGTCAGTCTACGCGGAGTGGGGGCGCCTACCATTTTACATTAGGGTGCCTACCCCCACTGTTAGGTAGTATTTTCCCATAGGGATTTTTTAGGACTTTTTCAGGATTCCCTATTTAGGGATTCCTAGGGACGCTTGAGCGTAAGTCGACGCCGAGTGGGGGCGCCTACCGCAGTAAATTAGGGTGCTAACCCCCACTGCTAGGTAGGATTAAGTGCAGTGACTCCCTAGGACCTAACAGGTACATAACTTGTTGTTTGTTATTATTTTTGATTATTTATGTTAAGAGAGTTTTTTAACTGTTGCTAAATAAAAGTTACATTTTAGGGATCCTTGTGTTGTTTAGGTGTTTTTCACCTTCCAACAAGACAATGACCCTAAGCACACAGCTAAAACAACAAAGGAGTGGCTTCAGAACAACTCTGTTACCATTCTTGACTGGCCCAGCCAGAGCCCTGACCTAAACCCAATTGAGCATCTCTGAAGAGACCTGAAAATGGCTGTCCATCAACGTTCACCATCCAACCTGACGGAACTGGAGAGGATCTGCAAGGAAGAATGGCAAAGGATCCCCAGGTCCAGGTGTGAAAAACTTATTGCATCATTCCCAAGAAGACTCATGGTGGTACTAGTTCAAAAGGGTGCTTCTACTCAATATGAGCAAAGGGTTTGAATACTTATGACCATGTGATATTTCAGTTTTTCTTTTTTTATAAATTTGCAAAAATGTCTACATTTCTGTTTTTTTTTCAGTCAAGATGGAGTGCAGAGTGTACATTATTGAGAAAATGAACTTTTTTGAGTTTATCAAATGGCTGCAATGAAACAAAGAGTGAAAAATTTAAAGGGGTCTGAATACTTTCCGTACCCACTGTATATATGTATATACACTGCTCAAAAAAATAAAGGGAACACTTAAACAACAGAATATAAGTCCAAGTAAATCAAACTTCTGTGAAATCAAACTGTCCACTTAGGAAGCAACACTGTTTGACAATCAATTTCACATGCTGTTGTACAAATAGAATAGACAACAGATGGAAATTATTGGCAGTTATCAAGACACACTCATTAAAGGAGTGGTTCTACAGGTGGAGACCACAGACCACATCTCAGTACCAATGCTTTCTGGCTGATGTTTTGATCACTTTTTAATGTTGGTTGTGCTTTCATACGCGTGGTAGCATGAGATGGACTCTACTACCCACTCAAGTGGCTCAGGTAGTGCAGCTCATCCAGGATGGTACATCAATGTGAGCTGTGGCAAGAAGGTTTGCTGTGTCTGTCAGCATAGTGTCCAGAGGCTGAAGGCGCTACCAGGAGACAGGCCAGTACACCAGGAGTCATGGAGGTGGCTGTAGGAGGGCAACAACTCAGCAGCAGGACTGCTATCTCAGCATTTGTGCAAGGAGATACAGGAGGAGCACTGCCAGAGCCCAGCAAAATGACCTCCAGCAGGCTACAAATGTGCATGTGTCTGAACAAAGGTTTAGAAACCGACTCCATGAGGATGGTCTGAGTGCCCGACGTCCACAGATGGGGGTTGTGCTCACAGCCCAACACCATGCAGGATGCTTGGCATTTGCCTCAGAACACCAGGATTGGCAAATTCGCCACTGGTGCCCTGTGCTCTTTACAGATGAAAGCAGGTTCACACAGAACACATGTGACAGACGAGATGCCATGGAGAGCGATCGGCTGCCTGTATCATCCTTCAGCATGACCGGTTTGGCAGTGGGTCAGTAATGGTGTGGGGTGGCATTTCTTTGGAGGGCTGCACAGCCCTCCATGTGCTAGCCAGAGGTAGCCTGACTGCCATTAGGTACCAAAATGAGATCCTCAGACCCCTTGTGAGACCATATGCTGGTGCGGTTGGCCCTGGGTTCCTCCTAATGCAGTACAATGCCAAACCTCATGTGGCTGGAGTGTGTCACCAGTTCCTGCAAGATGAAGGCATTGAAGCTATGAACTGGCCCTCCCGTTCCCCAGAAAACTTCCAACCGCCCTACGCCATATACATATTACCTGTGTCTGCGCCGCTCGCAAAAATACTCAGCACGCTGAACCTCCTAACCCTGACGTGCGTTTCACGAGTGCTTCTTCCACACCCCCAGGAAGAAGCACTTGTGAAACGCGTGTTGGGGTTAGGAGGTTCAGCATGCCATGAGGCAGAGCATTTTTGGGAGTGGCACAGACACAGGTAATATGTATATGGCGTGGGGTGGTTGGAAGCTTACTTGTCTCATGACCGCAACATTATTGTGACACACTGAGTGCACTTTGAGTTATGGCCTAACATGTTGGTATACGGTCCCGGTGTTGTGCAAGCCCTGCCATTGTATTTAACATAAGGACTGCATTGAGTCATATGCATGTACTTTGATATTGATATAGCTGGCTAAATATATCTATGCATTGCCCCCTCACTGCACAGCAGAATTATTGCATTTCGTTATTTACATGCACTTTGATAAAGAATGTTGAGCGGTGGCAATGTTGATTAGTCTTTTTTCCTATAAATGTGTTTGCATGCCTAACGGACAGTAGCAGTATGCCATTGAACTATTGGCAATTTACAAAATTTAATTTTTATGCCCTTATCTCCTTTCCAACATGAGAAGTATACGTTCTTCTCAATTATTTTTTAGTAATCTAACACCCCATGCACATATAGATAATTCCCTGTGTATATATGTGTCCTGCTCCAGATGACCTCTCTTGGAATTTTTTGCTTGGTTTGAGGCACACTGTCTATTGTTTATTCGTGTATTTAAATGTATTTTAGCTATCTGTAATAAAGATATTTTGTTTTTTAAGATATCTATGTGACACTTCTTTGACCATAGTGTATTTAACTGTGGGATTAGTATGTTGTATCAGTATGATGACAAAGCATAGTTTTTTGCATTGCTATTTATTTTTTATGGTGTTCACTACAGGGGTTAACTAGTGGCAAAGTTTTATAGGTCGAGTTGTTCCGGACGCGGATACCAAATATGTGTACTTTTTGTTTTTTTTGTTTTGTTTTTACATAAATAAATGTGGAGCGCCCCCACACCGCCGCAGGGCCTAGGGGTACCCGGAGCCGGGCTACTAGGTCTCAGTCCTGGGGTTGTCACGGTGGCTAGACCCGGTCCGTGGCCCTGTGTGTCAGTGGGGGACGTCCGGTGCAGTAAGTGGTGTTGTAACGGTGCAGTTGTGGGGTGCAGGTCGCGGTAAATAACGAGGACACCAGGTTGCAGTCTCTTTACCTCTTTACTGGAGATCTCTGAGTCCTCAGTCCAGAATACGGTTCACCAAGCTGCGCAAGTCCGGCCGGTCCAATGGCACCTCCAGAGTTCTCTTCACAGGTGGAAATCGGTGCCTTCCTTCTTAGCGCTATGTGTTGTAGTCCTTCCCTGCTGTGCTTACGGAAAGTACCCCACAACTGTTGTGTCTGTTTCTTAAGTTCCCTCACAACTCGATTAAATGATGTTCTTCTAATCGTCAGTCCCTTCCTGATGTTACAGTTAGAACGGCACCCGTTTGTCGGGTAGGCCTGGAGTTCTTCCGGGACCCTAGAGACGCCCCTCTCCCGCAATTGCCTCCCAAGACTTCATAGGTGATATGTGTTAGACAGCCCGCCTTAAACTGACTGTCCTGCCGCTGTTTAGAGTATTGCTTGAAGCTGAATGTGATAATACTCCCTCGGCGTTCCGGCCACCGGTAGTGCGCCTCAGTAGGGTGTTGCTCCGGTCTTACAGCACGACCCCTACTGGAATTCTCCTATCGCTTGATCTCGTTTCTCACTCAGCACAATCTATCTCGTTTCTAGTCCTTTCTTGGGCCCCGCCGCTTCCCAGAGCTGGCGCGGACCCGTTACGTTCTTTCCAATGCCAAGCCTCTGTCAGGATCCCACCCCTGACAGAGACCCTACTGTCTCTTCCTCCACAACACCCTCTGCCACTAGGTGTTGCTTCGTCCAATCCAGTCAGCTTTCTCATCTAACTTCCTGCCTGACCCCCAGTTTACCCACTATGGTGGGGAGTGGCCTAATGAATAGAACCCTTAGCTCCCCCCGGAGGCCCGGCTGTGAAATGTATTGGTGTCTGTGATACCTGATCAGATGAACTCCTTCAGTGCCATCGGACGCACCATGGCTCCCCATAGTGGCGGAGCCACAGTACTGCAACGACCAGGACTCTGGGGCGCTGCACTCCCCCCTGGTTAAACACAGTACTCCGGGACTGGGAAGAAAACAACAATACAAGTTAGCAAAAAGACATACAATTTTGTTGAGTGCAATGACAATAAGTATACTTGAACAGGCTTCCCTTTATGGGAGGTAAGGACACTTGAACGTTACAAACATGGCAAAAATATCATAGCAACATGCTATAATTAACTTTTCTTACCCAACCGGGTATTCTACTAAGTGCAAACATTATTAACCAATAATTTAACTTTGCCTTTAAGGATATACACTCTTAGTCCGCTAAAGACCTTCCTATAATCACATTACAAGGTATTTTTAACTTTTTCATTCTCCTACTTTGGATCTGCAGGACCGCCTGTCCTATCGGCACCAGACCTACTGCCTCTCCCTTCTGTTACAGGACCGCCCCGTTCAGCCAGGGCCTACTGCCTTTTCAACTACTATACACAGTATAGAACATAACTTTTCTTTCAGTTTGAGAACACCGAGCCGGCTCTACTTGGCTCCTTTAAGGACTCACCCACTAACCCTTACGGGTTCACTTTCTGTCCTTAGTAACACATTACTAACTTTCGATGGGGAACGCAGGGTTTACCTTCTATCCCCCCCCCCCTTTTCTTATCAACATTATCAACTATCTTCTTTTCACAACATTAAACTTTCTCATTACTTCCTTTTTTTTTTTTTTTTTTCTTTCAGAGAACATTATCAGCATTCCTTTACAATTAACTAATGGCATACATATAACTTTTACATGTAAATATTATCATCATTTTCTTCCATTGACATTATTGCTACCTGTCTTAAAGCAATATCACCGTTTAAGTGCAACAATTGAACATCCCCTTTAAGAAGGGACCAAGTCTCTATGAGGTAGCATTTCTTCTCAAGCTACCAGTCCTTACTCAGCAAAGGTCCCGGTATGGTATCTTCGCAAAGAGTCTCTTTCCAAGTAAGACCAGTAGGAAGCGCCTTTAAGAAGGTGCAAACTATATACAGGAAGTTTGTATCATGCACTGTTCATGATTACGGCAGTTCTTATAACATTGTGGAACAAAAAAGCAAAAATGAAAGTGAAAGCAAAAATAAAAAGCAATAGGGATCCCGGGTAAACAAAGGGATCCCTTTAAGAGTTAACCCAGGACGGGTTTTAGCAGCAAAACAGCAAGGAAATAAACAGTTAACTATTTACAGTTTCAGGTTTCCGAGGCTTAGTTGGACGGCTTCCAGGGCTGCACCTGGCACTTAACCCCTCTTGGCCCGGGAAGGGTGAAGTCCAGGGTTGCACCCAGTGCTGGACAAACGCCGTTAATCCGTCTCTCATGTACGGTTAGGTCATGCACAGCGGTGGAGGTCTGCGCAGCTTGAGTAGGGGCATTTGCGGCAGCAGAGGCACCGGATGCTGCAAGATCAGTCACTGGAACGGAGTCAGCAGCTGTGGCACCAGCAGTCACGGGAGTGGTGTCAGTCATCAGGGCAGGGTCGTCCTTCATACCTGCTTCAGATGCGGTCCCTCCGGTGCCGGTCTGCCCCGTCTGCGCTGGGGTCTGGAACGCTGGTTGCAGGGCCTTGTGCTGCGACGTTGTCATCTCTGCTTGCAGCACCTCGCTTTCCGGCAGGGCCTTGCTTTCTGGCTTCGGAGCGCTGGAACTTCTTTCTTGCTCCGGACCAGACGAGGCTGCCGACAGACGTCTGGCGAGGCTCCCGATGATGGTCTTCTTCCACCCGGCCTCAGTGCTCAGCTGCATCCGCCGGGGTTGGTGGATCAGCTCGTCCGCTCCGGTCTGCAGGAGGTCAGCATCAACTGTGGAGGTCTGGCTGCGGTGCCTCTCCGGGTAGCTGGGGGAGTCCTCGGCTCCGACCCCACGCTCCGGCTCCGGGCGGCTGGCCATGGCGTCCTCCATGTTGCTCGCTTCTTCTTCCTGGTCCTTTTCCCGCTCTCTCCTTCGTGGGCGGTTTCGTTTTCTCTGTCTCTGCCCACCATTGAGGATCAGGAGGCGGATCTCGGCTGCTGACGGACACGTCCTCAAGGGGCCGAGATATTTAGACTGGGCGGCCATTGTCTTTCGCGCTCTTCAGCTTGTTTACGCCCACTTCCACGCCCTTCTTCTTCTCCTGCGCTCTCCTTAGCGCTGTAATGGCGGCGGTTTTGGCACGAACTTTTGGCGGCAAGTGACAATCCACAGTCTTTGCAATAAAGTACAGTCCAAGCACAGTAAATCACAGTTCCAAGGCACACATGACCTGATTCTTCAGGCTTAAGTAGATCCTGTTCGTGACGCCATGTTGGAGCGCCCCCACACCGCCGCAGGGCCTAGGGGTACCCGGAGCCGGGCTACTAGGTCTCAGTCCTGGGGTTGTCACGGTGGCTAGACCCGGTCCGTGGCCCTGTGTGTCAGTGGGGGACGTCCGGTGCAGTAAGTGGTGTTGTAACGGTGCAGTTGTGGGGTGCAGGTCGCGGTAAATAACGAGGACACCAGGTTGCAGTCTCTTTACCTCTTTACTGGAGATCTCTGAGTCCTCAGTCCAGAATACGGTTCACCAAGCTGCGCAAGTCCGGCCGGTCCAATGGCACCTCCAGAGTTCTCTTCACAGGTGGAAATCGGTGCCTTCCTTCTTAGCGCTATGTGTTGTAGTCCTTCCCTGCTGTGCTTACGGAAAGTACCCCACAACTGTTGTGTCTGTTTCTTAAGTTCCCTCACAACTCGATTAAATGATGTTCTTCTAATCGTCCGTCCCTTCCTGATGTTACAGTTAGAACGGCACCCGTTTGTCGGGTAGGCCTGGAGTTCTTCCGGGACTCTAGAGACGCCCCTCTCCCGCAATTGCCTCCCAAGACTTCATAGGTGATATGTGTTAGACAGCCCGCCTTAAACTGACTGTCCTGCCGCTGTTTAGAGTATTGCTTGAAGCTGAATGTGATAATACTCCCTCGGCGTTCCGGCCACCGGTAGTGCGCCTCAGTAGGGTGTTGCTCCGGTCTTACAGCACGACCCCTACTGGAATTCTCCTATCGCTTGATCTCGTTTCTCACTCAGCACAATCTATCTCGCTTCTAGTCCTTTCTTGGGCCCCGCCGCTTCCCGGAGCTGGCGCGGACCCGTTACGTTCTTTCCAATGCCAAGCCTCTGTCAGGATCCCACCCCTGACAGAGACCCTACTGTCTCTTCCTCCACAACACCCTCTGCCACTAGGTGTTGCTTCGTCCAATCCAGTCAGCTTTCTCATCTAACTTCCTGCCTGACCCCCAGTTTACCCACTATGGTGGGGAGTGGCCTAATGAATAGAACCCTTAGCTCCCCCCGGAGGCCCGGCTGTGAAATGTATTGGTGTCTGTGATACCTGATCAGATGAACTCCTTCAGTGCCATCGGACGCACCATGGCTCCCCATAGTGGCGGAGCCACAGTACTGCAACGACCAGGACTCTGGGGCGCTGCACATGTATTTATTGGAATAATATTTTTTTCATTTTGTTTTTGTTCTTCATTTGGGTTTTTAAAAATATTTTTACGATTTAAAATTTTTATTTTTTTACTTTTTTAGATTGTTCCACTATGGGACATCACTGTACAGCAACAGGTCTCTCATCTGATACTGTGCAGTGTTTCTGCACTGCAGAGCATCGGAGCAGCATTTGACAGTCAGGAAGTAGGCATGTTAGCTCCTACTCTTAGCAGGCACTCAAAGGCCACCTTCCTTGAAGAACCCCATAACCATCTTGCATCCCGGGGTCACCATGGAGACCATCAGCACAGTGCGATTGCATCACGTTGTGCTGATAGAAGACAGGGAGCTCACTCCCTCTGCCATGCTCCTCGATGTCGCTGTTACTATTGCCAGCAGCATCAAAGGGGTTAAACGACCGCAATCGGTGCTAGCACCGATTGTGAGCATTGCTTATGTGTGTCAGTTCTCATATAGAGCTGACACCGGCAATCGATCTCGGTGGTGCTCAGCGTTAGCCCACGCGATTGAGAAGAAAGTATACTTCACATGTCGGAAAGGAGATAAGGGCATAAAAATGAAATTTTGAAAATTGCCAAATTTTCAACATTTTTGCAAAATTTAGGATTTTTTTACGCAAATAAACGCAAGTCATATCTAATAAATTTTACTGCCGTCATGAAGTACAATATGTCACGAAAAAATGATCTCAGAATCAGTGGGATCCGTTGAAGCGTTCCAGAGTTATTACCACATAAAATGAGAGTGGTCAGAATTGTACAATTTGGCCTGGTCATGAGGTGAAAACAGGCTTGGCTGGTAAAGGGGTTAAACTGTTGCCCAGAGCCCCACATTGTCAAAGCGGTGTTTCCCTACAGTCTGGAGTTGTCAGCACTGATTGGCCAGTGTCAGAGTGTACAAGAACATTTTCCCAACTTATAAAACCCAGTTGTTAATTTATTCATAAATTCTTTGGAGAAACTGCACAGGAACTACCCAATGAATAAGCTATAAGAAAAGATGTCCGTGTGTTCTCGTGAGTAACCTGGTTTCACAAGGTGTTGTGTGTACTATGCATTTATGATGACTTTATGAGTATTTCCTCCTTAATTGATGTTCCTCATGTTATTTTTTTTACATAAAAAACAAGGGACTTTGAACAGTTTTGGTTCAGGCAAAGTGCCAGAAATTGAGACACACCTGCTTTCCATTGACAAGAATAGCAAGATCGGTTTCTATCTTCACACTGACAGCTTCATGTAGGTGCTTAGGATTTTAATTGTAATGTAAAGGAGTTGCCCAATATTTACTTGTATAATCTGTTGTTTGTACAGATTAGACTGGAATTCAACATTCCTCATCAGATAAATGGTCTAAAAATTGGATATGCATTATGTCAATGTTTTAGAGTTGTAAAGTTTAACCATCTGCTACTTTTAAAATCAGTCTCTGTGCACTTTAACACTGAAAACTCACACTCCCAGGGCCAAAGTCACTCATTCCCTACTGATTCAGCAGTCTGACCCATTAGGTGTTTCAGGTATTTTTACAATATATGTAGTATGATATCACCATATAATAACCTGTACATTCTTTTCTTTTACACACTTGTTACTTTTCCATTTTTGCACTTTGCTCGTTTCACATTCCACACACTGTCAAGTATAACCGGTTTTGCGGTAAAGGGATGGGACTCATCAGTAAAAGGCTGTGGCTGCCTGTATGTCAGGTGTGGCAGTTTGCAATTCAGGATAGGTTAGTATGCTGAACACATGTGGGAAATCAAGCAGAAACAAGTAGTTCAATGAATGATGAAAGTGAACGCCTTCTAAGGATTGATGGTTTTCTAGATAGTACAGAGGTCTATGTCAGTATTTTTTGTTGTCTAGTTTCTTGAAGTAGTTAATGTCAAGATTCCTGCAGGTCTATGGCACTGAAGGTGGATAGTGACCCTGGTAATCTTTGTGGTCCAGGGTAGTAAAGGATTGAATGTCATAATTTCTTGTGATTAAGGGCAGGGAAGATATTCATGTCAGCATCCCTGGTAGTTTAGAGTCATGTTGGCATCCCTGCTGTTCTAGGGTAGTAAAAGTTTAATATAGTTATATCCCTGGTGGTGTAGGACATATTAAGGCTTACTGTAATTACCCCTGGTGGTCTAGGTTAGTAAAGGGTTTAATGTAAGCATCCCTGGTGGTTAAATGAGGTTAAGAGGTTAATCATACCTAGTGTTTAGACTTCCAGTCCATTTAATGTGTTTTAGCAGGGTCTTGATGAACTAAAGAATTGAATAAGTTAAAGAGGTTGTCCACTACTTTAACACTGATGTTAGAAAATAGGAGAACCAGGAGCCGGAAGTAAATGACATAAAAATCTTTATTAATTTAACAATGCTAAAAACAAGACACGAGTATCCATAACAGGTGTTCCACAACACCACATAAATGGGGGAAAGAAAACCACCCTACACCTCAAGACCCCCAATGTTAAGAGCGGTGCAAAATGGAACTGCTTAAAAATAGTACATATCATTAATCAAATGTAGCAGGGAAAGGTATCACATAAGCACCGCAGCCCCCATGGATCAGGGGCAAATGTAAGCAAGGGAAGCTAAAGGATTAATGCTGCTGTGTGCATATGGGCTGAAAGGTATGGAGCATGTGCCAACCGCTGGCTATCATAAGTGAGCCCCCATATGGCAGTGCAGCAAAGATAGCAAAATGCTTACCCAAGCATGGAGGACAGGAGGAGAAGGGGGTCCCGCAGGTGGACGAGCCCGACGCGCGTTTCGCAGCGTTTTCGCGCTGCTTCCTCAAGGGGATGGCCTATCCTTAGAATAGGTCATCAATGCCTGATCGGCAGGAGGGGACAATCAGCTGTTCTCAGTGTCAGCGGCAGCCGGAACTGACCAGTTATGGAGCTGCAGAGCGCAGCTCCATCTGCTGTATAGTGGTCATGGCCATGTACTGCACATCCGCCCCTATTTTGAATAGGAGGCAAAAGTACAGTATCTGATTGCGGCCACTATAATGTAGATGAAGCTGCACTGTGCAGCTCCATAACCGGTCAGTTACGGTCAACATAGAGAACAGTTGATTGTCGGGGGTGCCGGGTGTTGCACCACCACCAATCAGACATTGATAGGCTACCCTAAGGAGGCCAGCAATGTTAAAGTAGTGGACAACCTCTTTCAATTTCAATGATTAATTTGTTTCAAGTGCCAAAATGATGACCCGCCCCTAGAGTTGCCTGGCAGTACACGCGCATGCTTGGCTCAACTGAGGGAGCCTGTGTATGTAACAATTCTGGGGAAATAACTGATGGCCAAATGAGCATTTGGACACCAACTGTAGGGTGTGTATGCCCTTACAGGAAGATGCACTCCTGTGCTTATCATGTTCTTCTTACTTCTATGCACTGATGTCAGAGTAGGGCAGGAAGGGGAGGACTTGGCCGCAAAGGCGGGAACAGCACTGAGACTGACCACAGTGTGGAGGTAAGGCAGTTTATATTGACCCCTTCCATTAAAAAAAATTATTCCACACAACACAAAGCTGTAAAATATATAAAATATCCTTTATTTTAAGTTATTGACACAAATATAAATGTCACTTGCTTGTACAACATATTTGTGCATTAGTTCCAAATCAAAAAATAAATTTGTTACTATCCTGTACATACACAATTTAAATGACAAAGAACAACCATATCAAATTCATATTTCAATACATTGATGATCCTTTATCAGAAAATGGGGTAAGTCACAACGTGGTATTAAAACATTCTGATCATAAAAGAACCCATTTCTTCATTCAAGAATTGCTGCGCACAAAGATAATAGAATACCCACTGCAGAAGTTTCCCTGGGCTTTGGGAAACCCGTCTTCTTTCTCCTGTACTCTATCTATTCAAGTATGTTATTCTTGTAGTATAGATCTTTATATTTGACTTTGAGATGTCAGCGATTTTGTGTAAAACTATTTTTATGACTGAAAAGGGTAAAAGCAGTAAATGTGACTGTCTAAATGCCAAGGATGCTATTTACATTTTTTATTTAATTTAAAATTTAAAGCGACAACCCCTGTCCATATGTCCTATTTAGGCATATCGATGTCATGGAGGAATCCTGTGATCAAGGGAAGTGGCTGGATGACAGCGGTTCTATTATGAAAGGGGTTATCTTTAATGAGATTACACCATTAGGCCAGTTTCTGAGTAATGAAAGGCCACAGGTCTCATGTCCTGATCTCAACAGGCTTATTTATGCATATGAGACTGTTTGGTTCCAGTTAGAGGACCATCGGCCAGTCTGGACATTGAGGTCCATTCTTAGAACGTGAAAGTCAAATATGTACAACTGGACTAAAAGTTTAGTCTCTTAAACATAGGCACCATTTAGTATCTAACAATAAAATAAATACTCTTAAAATTAACATATTTAATTAGCAGCACGTTATACAAAGCTGTAATAAATTAGTGCCATCCTTAAGTCTACAGAGCACACCTTCAAAAACCAAAGGAAAAGACGACATTAGCAGATATCATTTCTCACCATACTGAGTGTACATAAAAAAAAATGTGCTAGACAAGCCAAAAAAAATGTCACGTATAGATGAGGACATTTATTGCATATAGTTTTTCTCCAATGCAGTGACGTAACGTGCAAAGGTTGCAGTTGCGCATGAATTCTGGTGCGTGAGAGGGTACAAAAGCTATAATAATTCATGCATTAGTACCATACAGGGACTGTGATTGCGCTTCATATCGGCACATGGATCTCTATTAGGCTATGTGCACACGTTCCGGATTTTTCGTTACATTAAGCATCCCATCAATTTAATTAATTCCGCAATTTTTGTGCCCATGCCGTGTTTTTTTCCAGAAAAAACCTCCGGAACCTCTGGAATAAAACGTGAAAAATTCGCAAAACAGACTCGTTTAAAACGCAATAAAAACGTGAAAAATATGCATGCGGATTTCCTGAGAAAGTAGTCTGGATTTACTCAGGAAAATTCTGCAAACTTTCCTGAACGTGTGCACATAGCCTTACTATACTCATGAATACACTTTGCTTATGAATACTAGAAAGCTTGTGAAGCCTAGGAGATGGGACTCGGTGAATACATGGCACCATGGACCAAGATTTTCACATTATTCTTCTATTTCCAATTATTGTATAACAGCGCCATTGCTACAACCTCCAAAACATTTACATGGCCATCATGACTGTTATCTCTATTCAATACAGTGCTTAAACTGATAAGTAATAGCGGTATTAGACAGTAACGGCAAAAGTACAAGAGGTGGACAAAAATGTATCATAACAAATATTTGATAGAATTTGTATAAGATGGCTGCTCGTTTGTTACCTACTAGAGTAATACTGCACAAGTCATGGCCTACTGCATGATGCCAGGCAGCTCTGTCATTGATGTAATGCCGGAATTGGTACAGTGGATATGAGCTTTAAGGCTCTTTTCCCATTACAGTCAATGGGCTTCATTGAGAACCACTGGTGTCTGGCATATGAGGCTTCTGACATCGCCATTAATTTGGTCATACTACTCCTATAACAGAGCAGAATAACAGAATTAAGAGGCAGATGTGAACAGAACCCAAGGTATAAAACTAATGGACACAGTTATGTCAAAGCTTGAATTTGTATGAAAGAGTAACAGGGCTCACACAAAAGTACTAGAAAGTATGGAAACAAACTAGGTATATTAGTCGGTGCCGCAGTTCTAACACATCGGGACACCTTTCATTGGCTAAAATCAAATTTCATAATATTAATGGTGTTGAGTCATCTGCATGTTACAGGGTTGGAATTCTCCCATCGGTAATGACCCTAGCTGCGATCTCCCATCATTGTCGGCGGTGATCGGCCCTTTCGACAATAGGAGATCGCAGCCAGCGTCATTAGCGGTGGGACATAACTGAAGGTATCATGTGATGCGCCTTCTGGTTAATTGCACTTACTATCCCACTATCCACTATCCAAAACCTTGGTCAGAAAAACAATTGATCATAATTTTAAAATTTATGCTAGGAGTACCGTGTAATAAAATCTCATTAGCTAAAACTTCAAGCATGGTACGTATATACAATAACCCTTATGTAATTTTGTAAATGTTTTATTTCAACGTGTACCAGTTCAACAAATTGGGCAGGTCTTTTTTGGTAAGTTTTAGTTAAAATTCTATCCTATGAGAGCCTCATTAGAATGAGAAATAATGATTGGATCTTCTCTGTGTGAAATCGCACCCGAAAATAATGAAGATAAGTATAAATAGTTTCCATGAGCTATATATCTCTAGGCACCTGATGAAGGCTTATATAGTTGAAACGCCTTGTGCAATTTAAAAAAAAAAAAAAAAAATGCATGTTTTAATTTGGCCCACTTGTATGCGGACATTCTTTTTGCACCCTGAGTGCTGGATAAAAAATATAGAAAAACCCTTATATGGTTTCTGGATGTCTATACCTGATCCCTCCTACATATGGAAGCTCCTCCAGATCTCCATTTTCTGCAAAAGCATACATTGTGCATGTGCACGGCTCCTTTCCCTCACTGCACTGATCTTCTGAAGGGTGGTGTAGCTGCCGAGAGGTGCACTGCGCATGATCGGAAGTCTTCACTTCTCTTGTTCTTCACAGGGGCGTGCTAGCATGCTAACAAGCTCATGATTTAGCATGATGCTTACTATCCATTACATCTGATCATTGTTTAGTCAACATAAAAGATGCAACCAATGACAAAAATGAAAATTATTATTTGTCATGGGCAGTGATTTGAGAATGAATGTTTTTATGAATGACTTTTCTGAAGAATATCACCCTTTACAAGTTCCTTAAGAAACCTTAACATGTATGAATACTTACAGTATATATGAGGAAAGTGCTGGACTTGTATCTGCAGGTTGTGTAGCGGGAAATACTATAAAGCTGCATTGATTGCTGCTGGAATAATTGTCAGGTCCAGGTTGATTACCGTATATGTGCTCAGGTCTGGTATGAGCATGTCTGTAGATATCTAGCACTGCAAATTAAATTGATGCATCTCCATAGAAAATACTTAAGAGAATCGGTCATCAGGATTTTACACCCCAAATGATTGATGTATATAAAGCCGCTATAATGCTGAGTAAATCTTTCTAATTGTTTTTTATAATTAGGCCTGCAATGATGACAAGGGGGCATCATCAATGTCTAGAGCAGTGCTCCCCAACTCCGGTCCTCAAGAGCCACCAACAGGTCACGTATTCAGGATTTCCTTAGTATTGCACTGGTGATGTAATTCTTGCCTTTCTAGGTAATGCAATTATCACCTGGGCAATACTAAGGAAATCCTGAAAACTTGACCTGTTGGTGGCTCTTGAAGACCAGAGTTGGGGAATATTGGTCTAGAGGAAAGACAGTTTAATCATAGTCACAGAAGGTGATTCCTTACTGTAAGAGCAGTGAGCTGATGGATTCTTTACTGTAAGAGCAGTGAGACTATTGAACTCTCTGAAACATGATGTTAAAATGGTTGAGTTACTAAAAAAGGAGGGCCTGGATGCCTTTCTTAAAAGATATAATATTATAGGTTATGGCTACTACATTTCGGGATGGTACAATTAAGGAATTTTCCCCTAGTATTGGACAATTAGCATCTGCTTCTTGGGGTTTTTGCTTTTCTTATGTTAGGCTCTAGGTTGAACTCGATGGACTTCAGCCTTAAAAACTATGAAACTATGAATAAGTGCAGTGGACAGGCCTTGCCCATACAGCTCTCCTGCCTTTCTCCCTATTCCATTGCCTGCCTCCAGGTCACCATGTTGCAGTGACCCATGAGTCAGAAACAGGAGGTGGTCAGCAGATAGGGGAAAGGGAGACGGCAGACGAGCCCACTGCACTTGCTACTCATTACCATATCATTTCAACTATGGATTTCTCTAGAACAGCAAAACTGATTTCTACAAGTACGGTAAGGATTTACTCAGCATTAAAACACCTTCATATACATGCCATTACTTTGGGATATAAAATCCTGATGACAGGTTCCCTTTAAGCTAAGAGTAATATTGGCAATAGACATATGACAAATGTTGTGTATAACATCACTCATGTATATTAATATAATATGTAATCCCTAGTCACATTTTACATTAGGAAATGTTGGGTGGTAAAAATGACTTGAATTCGGGTTAATCGCCCTTACTTTTTGTTGGGGTTTTCATGTAAGATTTATAAAAGAAGCTACAGAAAAGGATGAGATAACTTGTGTACATCATAGTAGACCAGAAAATGTTCTCGATGGTACTTGAACATGTCCCGCCCTGCATCCACTTATACACCAGGACATTGACGAAAGTGCCCATGAACATTTGCAAGATCTGGGTGATTGTGATGAACATGGCACATGGACGTGGCACTTGAATTCCTGCAGCACGTAGGGTGTAATAAGAGTACATGAAGGCATGAACAGTGAAATTCATGGTCATGAACCACCCTCCCCCCGCTACCATATCCTTATATGTGAACCATGTGTAGAGCAGCACTGTGATGTGATGGTACCAGTGAAGGAAGATTAGCTTTTGCTTGCGCAGAACAATGAACAAAGTGTCACCTGTAAAGAAAGACAGAAAAGCTCTTTAGTATCTATCCTTAGCATGAAGTATATTATTATACATTCACATTGCATTCCAGCTACCATGCCTGCGGAGCAGACTGTATAATAGTAGCATGTAATGTAGTAGTGGACATGTCTTATATCTGCTGATGGTCACATTCTTGCTCAGATCCAGAGTTATAGTGGAGGTATCACCTGATAATTATATCCCATTTTCTACTGAACTGGTTAGACCATAATTGCTTGAACGTTAATACCAGACAGGTGAAATAAATACCATTTATAATCTCACTAGATGGTGGCCCGATTCTAACGCATCGGGTATTCTAGAATATGTATGTCCACGTAGTATATTGCCCAGCCACGTAGTGTATTGCCCAGCCACGTAGTATATTGCCCAGTGACGTAGTATATTGCCCAGCCACGTAGTATATTGCCTAGCCACGTTGTATATTGCCCAGCCACGTAGTGTATTGCCCAGCCACGTAGTATATTGCCCAGTGACGTAGTATATTGCCCAGCCACGTAGTATATTGCTCAGTGACGTAGTATATTGCCCAGCCACGTAGTATATTGCCCAGTGACGTAGTATATTGCCCAGCCACGAAGTATATTGCCCAGCCACGTAGTATATTGCCCAGTGACGTAGTATATTGCCCAGCCACGTAGTATATTGCCCAGTGACGTAGTATATTGCCCAGCCACGTAGTATATTGCCCAGCGACGTAGTATATTGCCCAGAGACTTAGTATACTGCCCAGTTACGTTGTATATTGCCCAGTGACGTAGTATATTGCCCAGTGACGTAGTATATTGCCCAGTGACGTAGTATACAGCACAGAGCCACGTAGTATATTGCACAGTGACGTAGTATACAGCACAGAGCCACGTAGTATATTGGGCAGTCACATAGTATATTGCCCAGCTACGTAGTATATTGCCCAGCAACGTTTGTCACAGGTTACAAAAAAAATATACTCATTTTCCGTTGTAGTTCTGTCGCCTGTGAGGGGTGCAGGCGGCAGCTTCCGGTCCCAGGGTGTGATGACGTCGCGGTCACGTGACCGTGACATCATGGCAGGTCCTTCTCACGCAGGCGCGCAGGACTTCTGATGACGTCGCGGTCACATGACCATGACGTCACGGCAGGTCCTTCTCGCGCAGGCGCGCAGGACTTCTGATGACGTCGCGGTCACATGACCGTGATGTCATGGCAGGTCCTTCTCCCAGACCATCCTTGCCACCGGAACGTGCCTCTTGCATGGACCGGTCACCGGAGCATCGCGAGGAGCGGGAAAGGCGGCGGAAGGTGAGTATATAATGATTTTTTTTTTTTATTATTATTTTCAACATTAGATGTTTTTACTATTGACGCTGCATAGGCTGCGTCAAAAGTAAAAACTTGGTCACACAGGGTTAATAGCGGCGGTAACGGAGTGAGTTACCCGCGGCATAACGCGGTTCGTTACCGCTGGCATTAACCCTGTGTGAGCCGTGACTGCGGGGAGTATGGAGCGGGCGCCGGACACTGACTGCAGGGGAGTAGGGAGGGACTAATCAGACCGTGGCCGTCGCTGATTGGTCGCAGCAGCCATGACAGGCAGCTGGCGCGACCAATCAGCGACGTGGGATTTCCGTGACGGAAGTTGCCGACAGAAAGACAGACAGAAAGATGGAAGTACCCCTTAGACAATTACATATATAGATGACAACTTGTTCCTGACAAGAGGTGTGATGTATTAGGAAGCAAGCGAATGATGCCGCCGGATCTGTTTTTTCCCCATAGACTTGTATTAGCGATGAATTGTTCCAGATGGCCACACGTTTCATCCGTCGTTCGCCAGATCCGGCAAAAATTGTTGATCCGGCGGCGGGAAAAAAGTACAAAGTTATGTTTTTTTGTCTCCGGCAAAAAACCGAACAGCGTTGGATCCGGCGGGATCCTGCCTTTGCTACAATGGAACCCTATGGCGCCGGATCCGTCAAATGACGGAATCCGGAGACAGATTCCGTTTTTTTAAACTGAGCATGCTCCAATTTTTTGTGATCCAATTAGCTGGATCAGCTAGTCGGATCCATTGAAAAAACGGATCCATCGCATCAGTTTTTCACAATCTGCGATGGATCCGTTTTTTTCAACATTCGACGGATTGTGCCTGACGGTAAAAAATTGATGTGTGAAAGCAGCCTAAACCACTGGATCAGAATATATTCAAAACGTCTCTGGGTAGTTAACAGTATGCACAAGTGGAAAAAAGGGAATCCAGCTCCAAGAGATAAAATCACTTAACTTTAATAGTATTCATTTAAAATAGAAATAGGCTATAAGACATACAAAAAAACGGATATACCGGAAGGAGAGTGCCTATATAAACTGTACGCGTTTCGAACACACAAGTGCTCTGATTCTCAGTAAACTGAGACTAAGAGCACCTGTGTGTTCGAAACGCGTACAGTTTACACAGGCACTCTCCTTCTGGTATATCCAGTTTTTGTATGACTTATAGCCTATTTCTATTTTAACGCCTTAACCGCCAAGGGTGGTTTGCATGTTAATGACCGGGCCAATTTTTATTATTCTGACTACTGTCCTTTTATGATGTTATAACTCAAGAACGCTTGCATGGATCCCCGTGATTCTGACCTTGTTTTTTCGTGACATATTGTGCTTCATGTTAGTGGTAAAATTTCATTGACACTGCTTGCATTTATTTGTGAAAAAAATGGAAATTTGGCGAAAATTTTGAAAATTTCGCAATTTTCAAACTTTGAATTTTCATGCCCTTAAATCGCAGAGATATATCACACAAAATACTTAATAAGTAACATTTCCCACACGTCTATTTTACATCAGCACAATTTTGGAACCCAAACTTTTTTTTGTTAGGGAGTTATAAGGGTTAAAATTTGACCAGCAATTTCTCATTTTAACAACATCATCTTTTTTTTAGGAACCACATCACATTTGAAGTCACTTTGAGGGGTCTATATGATAGAAAATGCCCAAGTGTGACCCCATTCTAAAAACTGCACCCCTCACAGTGCTCAAAATCACATTCAAGAAGTTTATTAACCCTTCAGGTGTATCACAGGAATTTTTGGAATGTTTAAAAAAAAATGAACATTTAACTTTTTTCACAAAAAATTTACCTCAGATCCAATTTGCTTTATTTTACCAAGAGTATCAGAAGAAGTCGGACACGAAAAGTTGTTGTACAATTTGTACTGAGTACACAGATATCCCATATGTAGGGGCGAACCTTTGTTTGGGCGCATGGCAGAGCTCGGAAGGGAAGGACCGCCGTTTGACTTTCCAATGCCAAATTGGCTGGAAGAGCCCCTGATGTGCCTAAACAGTAGATACCCCCACAAGTGACACCATTTTGGAAAGAAGACCCCCTAAGGAACTTATCTAGATGTGTGGTGAGCACTTTGACCCACCAAGTGCTTCACAGAAGTTTATAATGTAGAGCCGTAAAAATAAAAAATCATATTTTTTCACAAAAATGATATTTTTGCCCCCAATTTTCTATTTTCCCAAGGGTAACAGGAGAAATTGGACACAAGTTGTTGTGCAATTTGTCCTGAGTACACTTATACCCCATATGTGGGGGTAAACCACTGTTTGGGTGCATGGCAGAGCTCGGAAGGGAAGGAGCACTGTTTGACTTTTCAATGCAAAATTGGAATTAAGATAGGATGCCATGTCGCGTTTGGAGAGCCCCTGATGTGCCTAAACAGTGGAAACCCCCCACAATTGACACCATTTTGAAAAGTAGACCCCCTAAGGAACTTATCTAGATGTGTTGTGAGAACTTTGAACCCCCAAGTGTTTCACTACAGTTTATAAAGTAGAGCCGTGAAAATCAAAAATCTTTTTTTTCCACAAAAATTATGTTTTAGCCCCCAGTTTTGTATTTTCCCAAGGGTAACAGGAGAAATTGGACCCCAAAAGTTGTTGTCCAATTTGTCCTGAGTACGCTGATACCCCATATGTTGGGGTAAAACCCTGTTTGGGTGTATGGGAAAGCTCGGAAGGGAAGGAGCACTGTTTAACTTTTTCAACGCAGAATTGGCTGGAATTGAGATCGGACGCCATGTCGCATTTGGAGAGCCCCTGATGTGCCTAAACAGTGGAAACCCCCCAATTCTAACTCCAACCTTAACCCCAACACACCCCTAACCCTAATCCCAACCATAACCCTAACCACACCCCTAACCCTGACCCACCCCTAACCCTAATCCAACCCTAATCCCAACCATAAATGTAATCCAAACCCTAACCCTAACTTTAACCAAAACCCTAACCCTAAATTTAGCCCCAACCCTAACCCTAACTTTAGCCCTTACCCTAATGGGAAAACAGAAATAAATACATTTTTTTTATTTTATTATTTTTCCCTAACGAAGGCGGTGATAAAGGGGGGTTTGATTTACTATTTATAGCGGGGTTTTATAGCGGGTTTTTATGTTTGGCAGCTGTCACACACTAAAAGATGCTTTTTATTGCAAAAAATAGTTTTTGCATTCCCACATTTTGAGAGCTATAATTTTTCCATTATTTGGTCCAGAGTCATGTGAGGTCTTGTTTATTGTGGGACAAGTTGACGTTTTTATTAGAACCATTTTTGGGCACATTACATTTTTTGATCGCTTTTTATTCTGATTTTTGTTAGGCAGAATGAACAAAAACCAGCAATTCATTTATACTGAGGGCTATAACTTATTTTTTCACTGATGACGCTGTATGATGGCTCATTTTTTGCGGGACAAGATGACGTTTTTAGCAGTGCCATGTTTATTTAAATCCGTCTTTTTGATCGCGTGTTATTCCACTTTTTGTTCAGTAGTATGATGATAAAGCATTGTTTTTTGCCTCGTTTTTTTTTGTTTGTTTTTACGATGTTCATTGAAGGGGTTAACTAGTGGGACAGTTTTATAGGTCGGGTCGTTACGGACGCGGCGATACTAAATATGTGTACTTTTATTTTTATTATTTTATTTACATAAAGAAATGTATTTATTGGAACAATTTTTTTTTTTTTTTTTACACATGTTAAGTCCCAGGGTGGGACATCATTGTATAGTGTCAGATCGCGATCTGACACTTTGCTAAGCACTGTGTCAGATCAGCGATCTCACAGGCAGTGCAGGAGGCTTGCCGGCGCCTGCTCTCAGCAGGCGCTTGCAAGCCACCTCCCTGCAGGACCCGGAAGGACCCCCATGGCCATCTTGGATCCAGGGCCTGCAGGGAGGAGGACAGAGGAGACGCTTGGAACCACATGATAACATCGCGTTGTTCCGAGGGTCTCAGTGAAGCACGCAGGGAGCCCCCTCCCTGCGCGATGCTTCCCTATGCCACTGGAACGCTGCGATCATGTTTGATTGCAGTGTTTCGGGGATTAAAATGCCGGGAACGGTCCGTGACCACTCTTGGCACATAGTGCCGGATGTCAGCTGTAATAACACAGGTCTGCGACTAAAAAGCTGTTTGATTATTTTAATCTAATTTCCATGTATTTTGGTGTGCTGAAAACGAAAAAAATATTGAAAAAAATCCTGGACGTCAGGATTTGCCACAAAATGCTAAATTCTCTTCAAATTTAGTATATTTTTCTCAATTTTTGATTGATGAAGCAATTCGTAAAATCACTTCCAAAAGATGGAGAATGCTTCAAATTCTTGGTCACCAAGTTTCCAGGCCTCTCGGAGGCAAAATTGAAGGAAGGTGTGTTCGTCGGACCAGACATTAGAAGGCTTATGGCTGATCAAGAGTTTATCAATACTATGACGCATCCTCAACAAGAAGGGTGGTTTGCATTGAAATAGGTCGTAGAGAAATTTTTAAGCAATAACAAAGACCCTGACTACAAAAAAATCATCGGACGAATGCTGAAAGCATTTCAAAGCTTGAAATGCTTTAGGTTGCCTGATGAGTGCATTTCCTCCATTCCCACCTTGACAACTTTCCTGAAAATTTGGGAGCTGTGAGTGAAGAGCAAGGTGAACGATTCCACCAGGACATTAAAGAGATGGAAAGAAGATACCAGGGAAGATGGAGCATTACAATGATGGCAGACTACTGTTGGACGCTTCAGAGAGACATTCCAGATGCTACTCACAAGCGTAAATGTACCATGAGAAGCCTCACAGGGAAGAAGAATCGATTTTAGTGTGTGTTAGTGAGCTCATTGCAGCTAAAAAATGATATTCATGAAACATTTGTAATAAAAAATTAATTTTATGAGTTTATTTTAATTTATTTTGAGGTATTGTCTTATTTAACATAGTTACTTAAATTGTCAGAAAATGTGATGTCCTATGACAAAACGGAGGTCATTTTCAGGTTCAGTGCACTTGAAAACATAAAGATTACGTGGAATAACCAAAACAGCTCTTGAAAAATCTTTTTTTGCAGACCTGTGTAATTATTATTATTTATATTCACAGGTCAACAAAAAAAATTTCTTTTTCTGGTGTCCAAAATATTTTAATGAATTTGGGGTATTTTTGGGGTGCTGATTCTGAATATGTCATCAGTTTTGCCAGATTGGCTCAAGTTTTTGAGATTTTTGGTATCTTATTTATAGCACTTGTTGGTAAATGCGACGCATCATCTCATTAATTTCTTTGGATTAGTACTTGAACTGAGCAGTTCTCAATATAGTTTTGTGTTAATTAGTGTTCTAAAAGTTTGTTCATAGCTTGATTTTTGCACTAACTTTATGTTGTTGTCTGTTTTCCAGTGAAAAGCATGAACTCATCAAGAAGAAGTTGTCTCAACGATCCAGACTCATTCTGTTACATTTGTGGTGAATACACACTGCCAAAACATAGAAGAAACATAACAGACTTCGTAAAAAAAAGTGTATTTTGCCTATTTTGGGGTTATGCTTGGGGACCAAGACAAGTTTTGGGCACCACACATAGTGTGCAAAGCATGTATCGAATTATTACGAAAATGGAGCAAAGGACAAAGAAAAAGCTTCAAATTTGGTGTTCCAATGGTGTGGAGAGAGCCAAAAAATCATCATGATGACTGTTATTTCTGTGCAGTGCAAGTGCAAGGATTCAATAAGCATAAGAAACGAAAATGGGAGTAACATGGAATCTGCAAGAAGGCCTGTCCCTCATTGTGAAGATGTGCCTGTACCTGTGTTTACCATAAATAACAGTCATCATGATGATTTTTTGGCTCTCTCCACACCATTGGAACACCAAATTTGAAGCTTTTTCTTTGTCCTTTGCTCCATTTTCGTAATAATTCGATACATGCTTTGCACACTATGTGTGGTGCCCAAAACTTGTCTTGGTCCCCAAGCATAACCCCAAAATAGGCAAAATACACTTTTTTTTACGAAGTCTGTTATGTTTCTTCTATGTTTTGGCAGTGTGTATTCACCACAAATGTAACAGAATGAGTCTGGATCGTTAAGACAACTTCTTCTTGATGAGTTCATGCTTTTCACTGTAAAACAGACAACAACATAAAGTTAGTGCAAAAATCAAGCTATGAACAAACTTTTAGAACACTAATTAACACAAAACTATATTGAGAACTGCTCAGTTCAAGTACTAATCCAAAGAAATTAATGAGATGATGCGTCGCATTTACCAACAAGTGGTATAAATAAGATACCAAAAATCTCAAAAACTTGAGCCAATCTGGCAAAACTGATGACATATTCAGAATCAGCACCCCAAAAATACCCTAAATTCGATGAAATATCTTTGGCACCAAAAATGCTGTTGACCAGTGTTATTATTATAGTGCCATTTATTCCATGGTGCTTTACATGTAAGGAGGGGTATACATAATAAAATCAGGTACAATAATCTTGAACAATACAAGTCACAACTGGTACAGGAGGAGAGAGGACCCTGCCCGCGAGGGCTCACAGTAATCAGCTGACACCCAGGCGCGATCATCCGCGCTCCCCTCGTGAGCACGGCTGATCGCCTATGACGTACTATCCCGTCCATGGAAAATTAAATCCCAGGTCACCTCGACAGGGTAGTATGTCAGATGGCAGAAAGGGGTTAAATGAATACTATTAAAGTTAAGTGATTTTATTTCTTGGAGCTGGATTCCCTTTTTTCTATATGTGCATCTCTAGGCGTCTGGCAGAGACGCGAATCCGTGCTCAAGATTTCCTGGACTCATAAGGAAATTCATCTAAAGGGTGAGCTGAATATACCTTTTTTTCTGTAGTTACCAGCATGCAGTGGTTAGTAGCTACTAAACGTTGAAAAAAGAAGATAGTCATCGCTGCCCAAAGGTTATTGATGCATGTGGAGAGCTAACGCCAGCTGGAAATGTCTGATCCCACAGAAGGGCCACTATAGCACAAATGACTGAAAAAGGTGACTGTGATATAGAAGTGTTAAAGCACACAATGCATCGCAGTTTGCAGCTTATGGTGCTCTGGAGTCACGGACTGGTCTGGTTGTCTTCGCTGATTCCTGTCTATCACCAAAGAGCCAACAGTGGGCATCTGGACATCTGAACTTGACCATGGAACAGCGGTGATCCAATAAATCACATTCTTTTTACATAATGAGCATGGAGTGACACGTGTATGTACAGTGCCCTGACAGGGAATGCTTAGTTTTTCATACATAAATATATTGCCTTGAAAATTTTCAGATTTATATTTTTTAGTAATTAGAAAACCATGTATCATTTCCTTTACACTTCACAAAGATGTGCTGCTTTGTGTTGGTATGTCACACAAAAGCTCAATAAAATACATTTAAGTTTATGAGTGTAATGTGAAAAAATGTGGAAAAGTTTACAGGGTATGAATACTTTTTCTAAGCACCTTAGATTAGCTGAGAAAGACACCAAGATTCACTATGGAAAAATGATGAGCCATTGTAGGGCAATGCACTGTTGGGAAATCTTGGGTACTGGCATCCACGTGATTTTTGTACAATAGTTTTTTTGCACAAGGACCATCCTTTTCAAATTAAATTGGTATATTGTTTACAAATGTGTAATGACTGAAACACTCTGTCTCTCCCAATTCAATACATTTAAATATACATCAAAACCACTGTTTGCTAATCACTAACGTAGGTCAGAATTGCTTAAAGCGTTGTTCTTAAAAAAATCTAATTATTCCCTATGAAACAGAGCCCCATCCTGAATGAAGTAGAGGTGCATATGTGCGGCCTCAGCACCATTCTTTATCTATGGGACTGCCAGAAAATGTAGGGCCCTGTACTAGGCAGTCCAATAGACAATGAATGTAGCGTAGGCTGTGCATGTGCACCTCTGTTCTGAAAATGGTTGCAGAGCCTGGTTACTGGGCTCAAAAGTCCAGATCTCAGAATCTCTGGAGTTCCCAATGGTCGGACAAACAGCAATCAGAAACTAAAATTTGATTTTTGAGACTAACCTTTTAAGGATTTTCTATAATATAGCTGGATCACAATTAGGTACAAGGAAGTGTCTTTAAAAGTTTACTGCCATTACTCTACAGAAAGATGGGAGAGGTAACAAAAGTTTCTTTAATACAAACAAATGTTCCTTCTTTCCCACTACACCCTAGCCTAGATCAATGACAGTTTTGATAAGAAGTGCTCTTGAAAGACTGGTTCTTCTGCATTGCTAAAAAACTGGTTTCTGATGATGCAGCAGTTTGCTTCATGAGGC
Organism: Ranitomeya variabilis; assembly: GCF_051348905.1. Lineage (NCBI taxonomy): Eukaryota > Metazoa > Chordata > Amphibia > Anura > Dendrobatidae > Ranitomeya > Ranitomeya variabilis. The sequence goes on from NC_135235.1 coordinate 125,034,681, forward strand.
ATCAAATGATATAACACCTCCCATCTTCATTACAAAGTGAGAGTCTTTGTGACATCAGAGCAGCGTAATCTCTTCCAAAGCTCCTACCTATAGTCAGGGTGGTGGTGTTGTGGCTACTATTAATATGACAGCTTTTTCCTCCACATTTGATGCCTATCTAAGGTAGGAATGTGCCTGATATGACTTGCAAACCCGCATTGTACATAGCCTCTTACTAAGCTAAGGAAATTCTGTATGGTTCATCAGAGTTCAGCCAGCATGGGCTTTAACCTCAGACATACTACCTTTACCAACAGCAAGTATCTTCAGAATGATTTGGAGAATTAAAAGAATGTCTGATGGAGTGAAAGAGTTCATTCTGATGCGGATATATGATATGAAACCCATTGACTTACCAAGCTCGGGAACTTTACTGAGGACGAAGGCATACGCCCAAAACTTGGTAACAGGTCCATTATAAAATCCACGGTCACAAATCGAGTGTTTGAAACCATTATCGAGGAGTAAGTGAAACATGTACCAGCCAGTGCGGATCGCCCCAATGATACTGAAAATACAATATAAATAGCCACAGTTACATCTACTATTCATCCTTGTTCACTTACAAGGCTACGTTCCCACCATGAGCTTTTGGTGCCTTTTTGGAGTTGCCGAATTTCTACACCTATTATTTCAATTAGGTTACTTGCGTTTTTTATTGCGTTTTTCTGTGCGTTGTTTAACATGCGTTTTTGACTCTGCCTTTTTGTCTTTTGTTAGTGTGTCATGTTTTAAATAAAGATGCTTTGTTTTTGATACTTCCTGTTATTTGGCTTTGACAAAACTTTATTGCCATATTTAGGTGCAGACAACAGGCGTTTTTTGGCTGCAGAATTCCTGCACCTAATGCAAGTCTATGGGGAAATTCCGCACAGAAAACTCTACATACCCGCAAGAGAACTTGACATGTTGGGGATTTGAAACACAAACCGTAGGTAAGATTAGTTAAAAAGAAGCACAGTGGCCTGAGATTTCTCTCAATCCCATTGACTTTGATGGAACTGTAAAGGTACCTTCACACTAAGCGACGCTACAGCGATACAGACAACGATGCCGATCCCTGCAGCGTCACTGTTTGGTCGCTGGAGAGCTGTCACACAGACAGCTCTCCAGCGACCAACGATGCCGAGGTCCCCGGGTAACCAGGGTAAACATCGGGTTACTAAGCGCAGGGCCGCGCTTAGTAACCCGATGTTTAACCTGGTTACCAGTGTAAATGTAAAAAAAAAAAACAGTACATACTCACCTTTGCGTCCCCCGGCGTCCGCTTCCTGCACTGACTGTGAGCGCCGGCCCTAACAGCAGAGCAGTGACGTCACCGCTGTGCTGTGCTTTCACTTTACGGCCGGCGCTCAGTCAGTGCAGGAAGCGGACGCCGGGGGACGCGAAGGTGAGTATGTACTGTTTGTTTTTTTACATTTTACACTGGTAACCAGGGTAAACATCGGGTTACTAAGCGCGGCCCTGCGCTTAGTAACCCGATATTTACCCTAGTTACCACTGTAAAATATCGCTGGTATCGTTGCTTTTGCTGTCAAACACAACGATACACGGCGATCTGACGACCAAATAAAGTTCTGAACTTTAACCAACGACCAGCGATATCACAGCAGGATCCTGATCGCTGCTGCCTGTCACACTCAACGATATCGCTAGCCAGGATGCTGCAATGTCACGGATCGCTAGCGATATCGTTTAGTGTGAAGGTACCTTAAGACGCTGGGTTTTTGACACAGCAAAAATGTGCAGCTTCAAAAACGCAGCAAAAGTTCATCCTGGGAACGTAGCCTAACGATTGCTTACATTTTTCAGGATCTCAGCTTGCTGTGATTCCGCACAAACCAATATTGTTCAGTTTCAGAAGATAAAAAATGTGGTCCATGTAGTGGGCACAAAGATCCTTGTCCCATTACAAGACATAGAAGCTCTAATATTTCAGTGAACCTGTGTGTCCATTGCATGGTTAAAGTACATCCACTGCAGGTAACAAATCACATTAGTTTGCAGAAATAATTTTAGGTTGTTCATATATTGTTGCACTGGTGAAAATATATTTTTTCAAGCATCTTAACATATTTGTGGAATAAAATAGCTGATGTCATTATCTCATGATCATTACATCATACTGTACAAAGGTGATACTAATTGTGAGAAGTTAACAGTACTTACAGCTCTGGCAAAAATTAAGAGACCACCACATCAAAACCCCATCATGAGGAGCCCAATCTCCAGACCTGAACCCCACTGGAAACCTCTGGAATGTAATCAATAGGATGATGGATAGTCACAAGCCCTCAAAGAAGAACTGGTTAAATTTTTGTGCCAGAAGCAGTGTGAAAGACTGGTGGAAAGCATGCCAAGACGCACGAAAGCTGTGATTAAAAATCATGGTTATTCCACAAAATATTGATTTCTGAACTCTTCCTGAGTCAAAACATTAGTATTGTTGTTTCTAAATGATTATGAACTTGTTTTCTTTGCGGTTATTTGAGGTCTGAAAGCACTGTTTTTTTTTAAATTTTGACCATTTTTCTTTGTCTGAAAAAAATACTAAATTTATTGCTTGGAAATTCGGAGACATGCTTTGAAAAGTTTATAGAATAAAAGAACAATTTACATTATACTCAAAAATATACCTATAAAGAAAAGAATCAGACAAACTGAACATTTTGCAGTGGTCTCTTAATTTTTGCCAGAGCTGTATATCTGAGATGTCATTGCAACAAAAGACTTCACCATCAATGTTGCAAACAACATATGTTGTACTGTAGGATGGAGAACACCACTAAATTATTTACTTGTGTCTTATCTAAGAGCAATATAGTAAAACAATGACTTTAATCACTATGCAGAACAAGGCTCTCAAACAACATAAGCATTTTTGGGGAATGATTTGAAGCAGATTGTGCAGGCATCTACTGTACCTCTATCTGCATTTAGATTTCTACCGAACCTTTCTCTCAGATTCAAATTCTGATTAAGATTAGATGGGTCCCAAAAATGTGACATGACACAAAAATTGCAGCATGCTCCATTGGACTCTAAATATAGAGAGGTAGTTTCCGCTATAGTCATTGAATATGTTCATACTGTACATATGACACCTAACTGAGATTATACAGCACTGCATGAAGACTTTGCAGCTCACTACAAACTTCTACATAAAACTTTTGTGAATATTTCATAAATATGCCAGCCAGCCAAAATCACACATGGTCAAAATTGTTGGTACCCCTCGTTTAATGACAGAAAAACCCACAATGGTGACAGAAATAACTTGAATCTGACAAAAGTAATAATAAATAAAAGATCTATGAAAATGAACAAATGAAAGTCAGCCATTGCTTTTCAACCATTCTTCTACAGAATAAAAAAAAATAAAACTCATGAAATAGGCCTGGACAGAAATGATGGTACCCTTAACTTAATATTTTGTTGCACAACCTTTTGAGGCAATCACTGCAATCAAACGATTCCTGTGACTGTCAATGAGACTTCGGCACCTCTCGACAGGTATTGTGGCCCACTCCTCAAGAGCAAACTGCTCCAGTTGTCTCGTGTTTGAAAGTTGCCTTTTCCAGACGGCATGTTTCAGCTCTTTCCAAAGATGCTCAATAGGATTTAGGTCAGGGCTCATAGAAGGCCACTTCAGAATAGTCCAATGTTTTCTTCTTAGCCATTCTTGGGTGTTTTTAGCTGTGTGTTTTGGGTTATTATCCTATTGCAAGACCCATGACTTGTGACTGAGACCAAGCTTTCTGACACTGGGCAGCACATTTCTCTCTAGAATCCCATGAGGCTATGTGCACACGCTGCGGATTTTGCTGCGGATCTGCAGCTGTTTTCCATGCGTTGTACAGTACAATGTAAACATATGGAAAACAAAATCCGCACTGCACATGTTGCGGAATAAAACGCGCGGAAATGCAGCAGTGTCAATTCTTTGTGTGGATTCCGCAGCAGTTTACACCTGCTCCTCAATAGGAACCACACAAACACCACTGTAAATTTGTGGTAAATCCGCGGGTAATCCGCAGTGCGCTTTACCTGCGGATTTTGCAAAAACAGTGTGAAAAAGCCGCACATCAATCCGCAACGTGTGCACATAACCTGATAGTCTTGAGATTTCATTGTACTCTGCACAGATTCTAGACACCCTGTGCCAGATGCAGCAAAGCAGCCCCAGAACTTTACAGAGCCTCCTCCAATTTTCACAATAAGGAAAGTGTTCTTTTCTTGTTATGCTTCATTTTTCCATCTGTGAACATAGAGCTGATGTGCCTTGCCAAAAAGTTCCATTTTTGTCTCATCTGTCCATAGGACATTCTCCCAGAAGCTTTGTGGCTTGTCAATATGTAGTTTGGCAAATTCCAGTCTGGCTTTTTTATTATTTTTTTTCAACAATGGTGTCCTCCTTGGTCGTCTCCCATGAAGCATGAAGTCCACTTTGGCTCATACAACGACGGATGGTGCGATCTGACACTGATGTTCCTTGAGCTTGAAGTTCACCGTTAATCTGTTTAGAAGCTTTTCTGGGCTCTTTTGTTACCATTCGTATTATCCGTCTCCTTGATTTGTGATCAATTTAACTCCTGCGGCCACGTCCAGGGAGGTTGGCTACAGTCCCATGGAGCTTAAATTTTTGAATAATATGTGCAATTGTAGTCACAGGAATATCAAACTGCTTGGTGATGGTCTTATAACTTTTACCTTTAACTTGTTTGTCTATAATTTTCTTTCTAATCTCCTGAGACAACTCTTTCTTTCGCTTCCTCTGGTCCATGTTGAGTGTGATACACACCATGTCACCAAACGGCACAGTGAGTATCTGTAGCCCTCTATACAGGCCCACTCACTGATTCCAAGATTGTAGACACCTGAGATGCTAGTTAGTGAACACACTTTTGATTTAACATGTCCCTTTTGTCACGTTATTTTCAAGGGTACCATCATTTCTGTCCATGCATATTTCATGACTTTTAATTTTTTTTTAATTCTGTGAAAGCATGGTTGAAAAGCAATGTCTGACTTTCATTTGCTCATTTTCATAGATCTTTTATTTATTATTACTTTTGTCAGATTCAAGTTATTTCTGTGACCATCGTGGGTTTTTCTGTCATTAAACGAGGGGTACCAACAATTTTGACCACGTGTGTAGGTGTTATTATTTTTCAAAAGGGAAACATAGGGATAGAGAAGGGATTGTCCAAGAAGTAGTCAACAAACCCTTTTAAATTGTAATACTGTAAGTAATCATGAACAATAATATTTAAAAATACCTTACCTGAATATTGCAAGACTGAGGGACCAGAGGACCAAAGGCCTCCGCAGTTCAAACCTTTTTCTTTCTTTCATGACACGCTGGCCTCCAAATATCAGAGCGGCATAGAGAAGTGACAAAAAGAAGGCCTTACTCCTGCAATGAGAAGAAGCATAGATCTAACAGTCAAAGCAAAAATTAGAATTAAATAAAATTCAAACACCCAGAGCAGCAGAAAAATAATCTGGACTAGATAGAAAATGTAATAGTAAACCAGAGTATATTCAACACGATCTGCAGCAGAACAAATTGGATTGAAGGTTTGTTTTAAACCTGAAGCAAACTGTTAGACTGGATTCACATGTCCAACTGTACGGAGATGGACAAATGGAAGATTTCCACAGTTAATGTATTACAGGGTGTCTGAAAATAAGAGAAAGTGGAAAGAATTGCACCATTAGGAACTGTATAACAAAGCGCATGGTTCCTGAGGGGAAGAGACTGGAGGAGACACCAGGTAAAGTGATAGCGAAGTTAGCAATTATAAAAAGCCCAGGAGGTCAGTGAAGGGGAGGCGTTGGAAGTTGGAACTTGAACCAGTTCAGCGAAGTTGGCTTATTACCATTACAAGTGACCAGACCTGAGTGAAGGATTGAGTAACCAGAACCAAGTGGAAAACCTAGTGACCATACCCAAATGAAGAATTGAGTAATCATAGCCAAGTGGAGAACCAAGTGACCAGACCGAAACCAGAAATGAGAGAAGAGCCATGCGACCAAGACCAGAGCCAATTGAACGATTCCAGAACCAAGTGAGCTGGACCGGAGCCAAGAGAAGCAAGCAGATCATGCTAAAGGGACACTCATGATATCCACAATGTGAGGTGCAGAAGTACGATACACAAGGTGACTTACATTTCAATTGCAAGAAATTTTATTGTGCTCTAACAATCTGCTAACCTTGTTCAATTTTGTATTCAAATCATTCAAATTGCTGTATTAGAGTAACAAATAGTCTTTGGTTAAGTTACCACTGTGTCCTCTGTTGTGTATCCGCTTTTTGGGCTCCCCTGGTGGTTGCTGGTGGTACTGGTGACTTGTTTGCACTTTGCTTCTTCTGTTCACCTGCTTCCATCAGTGTTTGGGAGTTTCCTATTTAGCCTTGCTCTCCAGTCATTTCCTTGCCGGTCATCATTGTAACCAGAGCCTTCGGTTGCATGTTCCTGCTACTAGTCTGCTGATCAGCTAAGTGGACTTTGTCCTTTTGTTTTGTACCTTTTGTCCAGTTTGCAGTTTTTGTGATTCTCTGTAGCTGGAAGCTCTTGCGGGCTGAAATTGCCACTCCTGTGTCATGAGTTGACACAGGAGTCTTAAAGTAATTTCAGGATGGTTTTTTGAAAGGGTTTTCAGTTGACCGTGAAGTCCTCTTTTGTATCCTTCTGCTATCTAGAAAGTGGACCTCTCTTTGCTAAATCTACTTTCATACTGTGTATGTCTTTTCCTCTTAATTCACCGTTATTACATGTGGGGGGCTGCTATCATCTTTTGGGGTATTTCCCTAGAGGTAAGCCAGGTCTGTTTCTTCCTCTACCAGGCGTAGTTAGTCCTCCGGCTGGCGCGTGGCATATAGGAAGCCGTAGGTATGCTCCCTGGCTACTGTTAGTTGTGTGGTAGATTTAGCTCACGGTCAACTCGAGTTTCCATCACCCGAGAGCTCGTTCGTTACTTATGTGTTTTTTACGTTCCCTTGCCATTGGGAACCATGACAGTATGACCGGCCTACAAAGTGTTAATTGTTTGGGCTGAAGCAGGAGAAAAAGAAGTGTTGAAGGGAAATTTTTTTTTCTTTCCCTCAGAGTTTTGCTGCCTAGCCCTTAATTGCTGTCTAGCTGCTTCTTACCTCCTCTTAACCCTTGAATGGCTCTGACCTTAGCTGTTTAACATGGATGTCCAGAGTTTGGCTGCAGGTTTAAATAATCTTGCTACGAAGGTTCAAAATTTACAAGATTTTGTTATACATGCTCCTATTTCTGAACCTAAAATCCCTACACCAGAGGTGTTTTCCGGAGATAGATCTCGGTTTTTGAATTTCAAATATAATTGTAAATTATTCCTTTCTCTCAGACCTCACTCCTCAGGAGATCCTGTCCAGCAGGTTAAGATTGTAATCTCTTTGCTGCGAGGTGACCCTCAAAATTGGGCATTTTCATTGGCACCAGGGGATCCTGCGTTGCTCAATGTGGATGCGTTTTTCCTGGCTTTAGGGTTGCTTTATGAGGAACCTAATTTGGAGATTCAAGCTGAAAAAGCTTTGATAGCCCTATCTCAAGGGCAAGATGAAGCGGAGATATACTGCCAAAAATTTCGTAGGTAGTCTGTGCTTACTCAGTGGAATGAGTGCGCCTTAGCGGCAAATTTCAGAGAGGGCCTTTCTGATGCCGTTAAAGATGTTATGGTCGGGTTCCCTGCGCCTACAGGTCTGAATGAGTCCATGACAATGGCAATTCAGATTGATCGGCGTTTGCGGGAGCGCAAACCCGTGCACCATTTGGCGGTATCTTCTGAAGAGACGCCAGAGAAAATGCAATGTGACAGAGTTATGTCCAGAAGCGAGCGGCAGAATTATAGGCGTAAAAATGGGTTATGCTTCTATTGTGGTGATTCTGCTCATGTTATATCGGCATGCTCTAAGCGTACTAGGAAGGTTGACAAGTCCATTTCAATTGGCACTTTACAGTCCAAATTCATTTTGTCTGTAACCTTGATTTGTTCATTATCAGTTATTACCGTGGATGCCTATGTGGACTCGGGCGCCGCTCTGAGTCTTATGGACTGGTCCTTTGCCAGGCGCTGTGGGTTTGATTTAGAGCCTCTGGAAGTCCCTATACCTCTGAAGGGTATTGATTCTACACCTTTGGCTTGTAATAAACCACAGTTCTGGACGCAAGTGACTATGCGTATGACTCCAGACCATCAGGAGGTGATTCGCTTCCTTGTGTTGTACAATTTACATGATGTTTTGGTGCTTGGATTACCATGGTTACAGTCTCATAACCCAGTCCTTGACTGGAAGGCTATGTCTGTGTTAAGCTGGGGATGTCGGGGGGCTCATGGGGACACTCCTATGGTGTCCATTTCGTCATCTATTCCATCTGAGATTCCGGCATTTTTGTCTGATTATCGTGATATTTTTGAAGAGCCTAAGATTGGTTCACTCCCTCCTCACAGGGATTGTGATTGCGCCATAGATCTGATTCCTGGCAGTAAATTTCCAAAGGGTCGTTTGTTTAACCTATCTGTACCTGAACATGCTGCTATGCGCTAGTATATTAAGGAGTCCCTGGAAAAGGGACATATTCGTCCTTCTTCATCACCTTTAGGAGCCGGTTTTTTCTTTGTCTCTAAAAAGGATGGCTCTCTGAGGCCTTGTATTGATTATCGTCTCCTGAATAAAATTACAGTCAAATATCAGTATCCGTTGCCTTTGCTGACTGATTTGTTTGCTCGCATAAGGGGGGCTAAGTGGTTCTCTAAGATTGATCTTCGTGGGGCGTATAATTTGGTGCGAATTAAGCAGGGGGATGAGTGGAAGACCGCATTTAATACGCCTGAGGGCCATTTTGAGTATTTGGTAATGCCTTTCGGCCTTTCTAATGCACCTTCTGTCTTTCAGTCCTTAATGCATGATATTTTCCGGGAATATTTGGATAAATTTATGATTGTGTACTTGGATGATATTTTGATTTTTTCTGATAACTGGGAGTCTCATGTTCAGCAGGTCAGGAGGGTTTTTCAGGTTTTGCGGGAGAATTCTTTGTGTGTAAAGGGTTCAAAGTGTGTTTTTGGGGTTCAAAAAATTTCATTTTTGGGGTACATTTTTTCCCCTTCTTCTATTGAGATGGACCCTGTCAAGGTTCGGGCTATTTACGACTGGACGCAGCCTACTTCTCTGAAGAGTCTCCAGAAATTCTTGGGCTTTGCTAATTTTTATCGTCGATTTATAGCTGGTTTTTCTGGCGTTGCTAAACCTCTGACGGATTTGACTAAAAAGGGTGCTGATGTTGCCAATTGGTCCCCTGCTGCCGTGGAGGCCTTTCGGGAGCTTAAGCGCCGCTTTTTGTCTGCCCCTGTGTTGCGCCAGCCTGATGTTTCTCTTCCCTTTCAGGTTGAGGTCGATGCTTCCGAGATCGGAGCGGGGGCGGTTTTGTCGCAGAAAAGTTCCGACTGCTCAGTGATGAGACCTTGTGCGTTCTTTTCGCGAAAATTTTCGGCCGCCGAGCGAAACTATGATGTTGGTAATCGGGAGCTTTTGGCCATGAAGTGGGCATTTGAGGAGTGGCGTCATTGGCTTGAGGGTGTCAGACATCAGGTGGTAGTTTTGACTGATCACAAGAATTTAATTTATTTGGAGTCTGCCAGGCGCCTGAATCCTAGACAGGCACGTTGGTCGTTGTTCTTTTCCCGGTTTAATTTTGTGGTCTCGTACTTACCGGGTTCTAGGAATGTGAAAGCAGATGCTCTTTCTAGGAGTTTTGAGCCTGACTCTCCTGGGAATTCTGAACCTGCTGGTGTCCTTAAGGATGGAGTGGTTTTGTCTGCTGTCTCTCCACATTTGCGACGTGCTTTGCAAGAATTTCAGGCGGATAGACCTGATCGTTGTCCGTCTGGTAGACTGTTTGTTCCTGACGAGTGGACCACTAGAGTCATCTCGGAAGTTCATTCTTCTACTCTGGCAGGTCATCCGGGAATTTTTGGCACCAGAGATTTGGTGGCTAGATCCTTCTGGTGGCCTTCCCTGTCTCGAGATGTGCGTGTTTTTGTGCAGTCTTGCGATGTGTGTGCTCGGGCCAAGCCTTGTTGTTCTAGGGCTAGTGGGTTGTTGTTGCCCTTGCCTATTCCGAAGAGGCCTTGGACGCACATCTCTATGGACTTTATCTCGGATCTCCCTGTTTCTCAGAAGATGTCTGTCATCTGGGTGGTGTGTGACCGTTTTTCTAAAATGGTTCATTTGGTGCCATTGCCTAAGTTGCCTTCCTCATCTGAGTTGGTCCCTCTGTTTTTTCAAAATGTGGTTCGCTTGCATGGTATTCCGGAAAACATCGTTTCTGACAGGGGTACCCAGTTCGTGTCTAGATTTTGGCGGGCAGTCTGTGCCAGGTTGGGCATTGATTTGTCCTTTTCGTCTGCATTCCATCCTCAGACCAATGGCCAGACGGAGCGAACTAATCAAACTTTGGAGACTTATTTGAGGTGTTTTGTGTCTGCGGATCAGGATGATTGGGTTGCCTTTCTGCCGTTGGCGGAGTTTGCTCTTAATAATCGGGCTAGTTCTGCCACTTTGGTTTCTCCTTTCTTTTGCAATTCAGGGTTTCATCCGCGTTTTTCATCTGGTCAGGTTGAATCTTCGGATTGTCCTGGAGTGGATGCGGTGGTGGATCGGTTGCATCGGATTTGGGGACAAGTGGTGGATAATTTGGAATTGTCCCAGGAGAGGACTCAGCAGTTTGCTAACCGTCGTCGTCGTGTTGGTCCCCACCTTCACGTTGGGGACTTGGTGTGGTTGTCTTCCCGTTTTGTCCCTATGAGGGTTTCTTCTCCCAAATTTAAGCCTCGGTTCATCGGTCCTTATAGGATTTTGGAGATTCTTAACCCTGTTTCCTTTCGTTTGGACCTCCCGGCATCTTTCGCTATCCATAATGTGTTCCATCGGTCGTTGTTGCGGAGATATGAGGTACCGGTGGTTCCTTCTACTGAACCTCCTGCTCCTGTGCTGGTGGAGGGTGAATTGGAGTACGTCGTGGAGAAGATCTTGGACTCCCGTATTTCCAGACGGAGACTTCAATATCTGGTTAAATGGAAAGGCTATGGTCAGGAAGATAATTCTTGGGTGACTGCCTCTGATGTTCATGCCTCGGATTTGGTTCGTGCCTTTCATAGGGCTCATCCAGATCGCCCTGGCGGTTCTTGTGAGGGTTCGGTGCCCCCTCCTTAAGGGGAGGGTACTGTTGTGTATCCGCTTTTTGGGCTCCCCTGGTGGTTGCTGGTGGTACTGGTGACTTGTTTGCACTTTGCTTCTTCTGTTCACCTGCTTCCATCAGTGTTTGGGAGTTTCCTATTTAGCCTTGCTCTCCAGTCATTTCCTTGCCGGTCATCATTGTAACCAGAGCCTTCGGTTGCATGTTCCTGCTACTAGTCTGCTGATCAGCTAAGTGGACTTTGTCCTTTTGTTTTGTACCTTTTGTCCAGTTTGCAGTTTTTGTGATTCTCTGTAGCTGGAAGCTCTTGCGGGCTGAAATTGCCACTCCTGTGTCATGAGTTGACACAGGAGTCTTAAAGTAATTTCAGGATGGTTTTTTGAAAGGGTTTTCAGTTGACCGTGAAGTCCTCTTTTGTATCCTTCTGCTATCTAGAAAGTGGACCTCTCTTTGCTAAATCTACTTTCATACTGTGTATGTCTTTTCCTCTTAATTCACCGTTATTACATGTGGGGGGCTGCTATCATCTTATGGGGTATTTCCCTAGAGGTAAGCCAGGTCTGTTTCTTCCTCTACCAGGCGTAGTTAGTCCTCCGGCTGGCGCGTGGCATATAGGAAGCCGTAGGTATGCTCCCTGGCTACTGTTAGTTGTGTGGTAGATTTAGCTCACGGTCAACTCGAGTTTCCATCACCCGAGAGCTCGTTCGTTACTTATGTGTTTTTTACGTTCCCTTGCCATTGTGAACCATGACAGTCCTCATATTTTGTGATGTTACATAACAAGCACCTAATTGCACAACATACACTGATGAATCGGACCACCTGTAGATTTTCCAACCTAAACTTGACTGCAGGGCATAACTACCGCAGTTGCAGCAGTCGCCATTGCAACCGGGCCTGACATGTGAGGAGCACACCGAATCCAGCAAATACTTTAGCTGGATGTGCGTCTTTGGAAACACATTCAGCTGAAGTGTATTGCGACGCACAGGCCCATCGAGTCTGTGGGTGGCAATACATGGTGCCAACCAATCAGAGGCAAACATCTGATGTCGGCATGCACATGACCGGGGACGCATGGCAGTGACATCATGCTCTCCTGTCGCTTGCACGCTGAAGTCAACTTCTGGTTTCACAAGATGATGCTGTGCGGCGGGGAAGCAGAGGGAAAGTGAGTGGTGATTTATTTATTTTTTATGTCGGCGAGTACAGGATGGCCATACTACTGCAAGGATGAATTTGGGCTGTGCATTATACTACATGGATGACTGTGGGCTGTGCACTCTACTAAATGAATGACTATGGGTTGAGCATTATATAATTATAGAATGTGAATCATAGAATGTTAGAGTTAGAAGGGACCTCAAGGGTCCTCGTGTCCAACCCCCTGCTCAGTGCAGTATTCACTTAACCATCTCTGTTTGAAGACTTCCTTTGAAGGAGAACTCACCACCTCTCGTGGCAGCTTGTTCCACTCGTTGATCACTCTCACTATCAAAATGTTTTTCCTAATATTTAATCTGTATCTTCTCCCTTTCAGTTTCAGTACATTGTTTCTCATGTTTTCATGTGCAAATGATAATAAAGATGATCCCTCTACATTGTGACTTCCCGTCAGATATTTGTAGACAGCTATTAAATCTTCCCAGGTACGAAACATTCCCAGATACTTTAACCATTCCTCGTAGGGCATACTTTGCAGTCCGCTCACCATCCTGGTAGCTCTTCTCTGAACTTGCTCCTGTTTGTTGATGTATTTTTTTAAATGTGGAGCCCAGAACTGGACACAGTATTGCAGATGTGGACTGACCGAGGAGGAGAAGAGGGGGATAATTATTTCACGTGAACTAAACTATATGCTTCTCTTAATATGGAACGGTGTTTGCCTTTTTTGCTGCATCATCACACTGTGGACTCATGTACAGCCTGTGATCTATTAGTACACCCAAGTCTTTTTCACACATGCTGTCACTTAGTTTTCTTCCTCCCATTCTGTAGATGTAATTTGCCCAGATGTTGAATGTTACATTTCTCACTGTTAAATACTTCAAGAAGTTGTCAAGGATTAGCAACATGACTGTTTGTTTCCAGAAGTGACGCCACATCTTTCCATGTACAGTCTATGGTATTGCAGCTCCCTGTCTTAAATAAGGATGAGTCGCAATGAAGGTAGGTTCACATGATCGATTTCTGTACACTCAAGAAAAATGTTCCCATTATTCTGATAATACTTTGATCAGAGTGGAATCATTTTTTCTTTGACGTGGATAGTTTCTCCATTTTTTCAGTCCATCAAAATGTCATCCAAGTGCGGTCCGATTTTTTTTCACGGAACATTAGACCTGCATTGCTGATTTTGATCCGACACTGGGATCAAAATTGGACGTTTCTGATTTTTTTCCATAGAGCAAGGAAAAAAGGGACATGTGCACAGCCTCGTAGAATATCATAGGTAAGAGTGTTATCCGTGAAAATTACGGATAGCACTCGTCTGAGAAAATCGATAGTGTTCACAAGCACTAACAGACACAGCTGGACAGATATGGGTCTGTTTCTGGAAAAATACAAATGCTCTTTCTTATTTCTGACATCCCCCCAAAATTCTGCAATGGAAAGAAGGCAACTGAATCCTCTGCACACAAAATGGAGTTTGAATGACACAACTGGAATCAAGCATATCTACTACATGGGTTGGGTAACAGAGAAAAATGGCAGACACTTCCAAGCTGAGTATACACCCTGCAGAGCAGACAATTCAGGGCTCATTTATAACATTACTAGAACATTTTACAACTTCTTTTTGGTGCCCTACTGGGGATAGAAAGGTAAATATTTAGAAAGGGTTAAATATGAGCTAGAACACTGTCAGGCCACTTTAAGGGAATAAAAAGGTCCCTGTAATATAATTCATTTAATTCATCTAGAATATAAACATGAATTATATATACAGAATTATAATACTAACAGATAATTTGTAAGCACAAAACTAAAGATAGCATGACAAAAACAAAATAAAGAAGCAGGTTAATTATTTGGGAGTATCCATGAGAATGCACAATGAAAAAAACACACGTAAAATACAGATAGGATGAGCTGTGGGTGTGAAACTATTCATACGGGACGCATTCAACTGCAAACACACATAAGAAAACCCTAGGCATGCAAGGGTGTGTGTATATATATATATATATATATATATATATATATATATATATATACATATTTGTAATTAGAAACATGGCTTAATTGCAAAGACAGTTTTTTCAGCCAGAGGAGCAGATTCAAAATTATTAAAGGGAAGCTGAGAGTGGATTTTTACTAGTCCATCTGACAGCAACATGATGTAGGAGCAGAGACCCTGACTCCAGTGATGTGTTATTTAATGGGATGTTTAGTGCATATTTCATAAAGTCAATGTTTTATCAGCAAGAGATAATTATCGGAGGACTATTAAACCTGCTGTCAGGTAATCTACCATATTCATAATTTTCTGTATAATCACACTCCCACTGCCACCAGCACTGATTGGCAGCTTTCTGTCTATGCACAGTGTACACAGAAAGCTACCAATCAATGGTGTGGGTGGGGTTATACAGAGCTCAGCATTTAGAGAACTGATAGATCTTCAGCAGATACTGTAACTCAGTTTATAATTAAAACAGCATCAAGCAGCCCAGTAAGTGACACATCACTGGAATCAGTGTCTATACTCCTACATTATGTTGCTCTCAGATGGGGTAGCAAAAACCTGGTACAGATTTACTTTAAGGAAGAACCTATACTTCTTTTTCTTGCTGGATCTATTGATGTCATTGGCTCGAAAAAACTGTAGCAATAGCTGCATATGTGATTAAAGCAATGTACACCATGGACCCATTCATTGACAAGTGTGAGTCTGTCAGCAAATCAGATCAAATTTTTTTGTCTCCACCATTAATCTGCAAAAATAAAGGGCATGTGAATGAGGTGATGGGCTGTAATGAGTTCGTGTTCTAGTCCCAACACAAAATTTTGAACATGTGGTAGTGTTTCACACAGAACAGATTTTTGTAGCAGTTTTCTGTGATAATTTGTCTTTTTTTTTGCGCCAATTGTTGCCGCCGCATTTTTGATGTAAGTAATAGAAAAATATTAAATGCTCTACAAATATTGCAGATTTCTGGAGGTTTTTTCATACTCAATAATCATTCTTGGGCCTTTGGCGTATTTTTAAACATGAAATACTCTTAAGTATTGCAGTTTGCCACAATGTGTTTTTCTATAGACTTTTCTATTTGAAAAATGTATAAAGTAAAGCACGTGAGTAGAATAAAATGCTTGTACAGAACATTTATGGCATTCTTTACCTGCAAAAAAATTCTTCTTTATGGAGGAATCTGTGATTTAACAAAACGATTCGCCCCGCAGGCATGAAGCTCTATTCATTCTTGAGGTGGATCTGTTGCTGTAAATCATCCCTGTTCACACTGCTTCAATCTTATTGTTTTAATTTAAACATTTTTATTTATAATCTTGTAACATCGATTCATGAGACTTGTTGGCCAGAACAAGTGTCTGTGTAGCCCCAGCATTAGGCTATGGTCACACTATCAGTATTTAGTCAGTATTTCACATCAGTATTTGTTAGCCAAAACCAGGAGTGGGTCAAAAATACAGACTTGGTGATGTGTTTCTATTATAGCTTTCCCCTCTGTTTGTTCCCCTCCTGGTTTTGGCTTACAAATACTGATGTAAAATACTGACCAAATACTGCTAGTGTGACCGTAACCTGTCACCAGGAAAATGCAGTCTGATCTGCAAGCATCATGTTATAGAGAAGGGGGAGCTGAGCAGATTGATATATAGTCTTATTATTTATTTATTATGCTATTCTTATATAGCGCTATCATGCTCTGAAGCGCTTTACATACTTTATCATCACTGTCAACATTGGGGCTCACAATCTAGATTCCCTATCAGTATGTCTTTGGAATGTGGGAGGAAACCGGAGAACCCGGAGGAAACCCACGCAAACACGTCTTCTGAGAAAAGATTCAGTATAATCTCTGTTTTAGGCCACATGTACACATTGAGTATGTGGAAAGTTTTTCCAAAACCAGGAGTTGGCAAAAAATGCTGACGTGGCGCAAGTTTTTCCCAATATACTTTTCCTCCAACTGTTCCACTCCTGTTTTTGGCTTTCAAATGCTGAAGTAAAGTACAAAACTCATCAAATTCCCAACATGTGCACCTGGCCCTAATAATTAAGGTTCTGCTCTTTCTGGGACTTTTAGTCCGGTCGGCCGTCCTATCAGTGACAGCAATCCCTCTACGCACTCTTAGGCCGGGATCACACATACGCGAGATACGGCCGAGTCTCGTAGGTGAAGTCCCTCCTCTGGCGCCAGCACTTGGGAGCGGAGCGTGCGGCTCCATGTATTGCTGTGTGGCTGCATGCTCCGCTCCGGAGTGCCAGCGCCAGAGCTGGGTTTTCACCTGTGAGACTCGGCCGTATCTCGCGTATGTGTGATCCCGGCCTTATACAAAGAAAGCTGTCAGTCACTGATTGGATCACCCACCGGATCTAAAATCCCCAGAAAGAGAAGAGGATTAAATGATTAAAACACAGGTTATACTGAAACTTTCTTCACTAACCTATATATCAATCTTCTTGGCTTCCCCTGCTCTATAACATTGTGCCTGAAGATTGGACTGCATAATAATGGTTACAGGTTCCCTTTAAGGTCTAAGGTGCCATTATCTTTAGACAGTGCATATGCTGCAGCATTGTGCCCCAATCACACACCATATTCCACCCTAAAATGTATACTCCATGAGAAAAAACTTTAACTGCCTCTACATGTAAAATCAAAGGTACATGGAGTTACAGTATGGGCCCAAAGAATTCTGTGGATAGCAGGGGCCCAGTTTTGACCTAGGCTAAATCTTTGCCACTTTGCACAGCGATTTCCATTTATACACTGCAGCACAAGGGCGTCAGTGTACAATATAGAGCACAGCTCACCCATTGCTGCAGCAAGAACTTCATGTCAGTTAAGCTCATCCTGTGGGAAACCTGGTAGTCGGGATCTGGAAGGAGGGCGAAAAATGTCTGAGAGCAGACAGTTTAGAGAGGCACAGTGTGTGCATCTACTCCCTGCTACTGTTTTCCTCTCTAATGGATCAGCTCATTGCACTCACAATAAGGCTGCTGTCACACTAGCAGTATTTGGTCAGTATTTTACATCAGTATTTGTAAGCCAAAACCAAGAGTGGGTGATAAATCCAGAAGTGGTGCATATGTTTCTATTATACTTTTTCTCTGTTTGTTCCACTCCTGGTTTTGGCTTACAAATACTGATGTAAAATACTGACCAAATACTGCTAGTGTGACGGCAGCCTAAGAGTCCACATTGTATGACATATCGTATAAGCCGAGAATTTCAGCCCATTTTTTAGGCTGAAAATGCCCCTCTCGGCTTATACTCGAGTCATTCCCAGGGGTCGGCAGGGGAGGGGGAGCGGCAGCTGTCTAATCATACTCACCTGCTCCTGGCGCGGTCCCTGGACGTCCCTCGTTCGCCGGGCGCTGAAAGCTTCTTCCTGTATTGAGCGGTCACATGGTACCGCTCATTACAGTAATGAATATGGACCCCACTCCACTCCCATAGGGATGGAGCCGCATATTCATTACTGTAATGAGCGGTACCATGTGACCGCTCAATACAGGAAGAAGATGCCGGCGCCCGGAGAACCAGGGACGTCCAGGGACCGCGCCGGGAGAAGGTGAGTATGACGGCGGCAGTGTGCTATATTCACCTGTTCCTCATTCCCCTGCAGTGATGCTCAGGTCAGAGGGCGCGATGACGCGATTAGTGTGCGCGCCGCCCTCTGCCTGAGCGTCAGTGCGGAGGACGGGGAAGACACAGCGGCGTCCAGTAGTGGAACGGAGGACAGGTGAATATAGCAAGTGCTGGGGGCCTGAACAACGAGAGGTGAGTATGTCATTTTTTTAAATCGCAGCAACTGCATATGGGGCACATATCTCTATGGAGCATCTTATGGGGCCATGTGTAGCGTTATATGGGGGCAAATATCTCTATGAAGCATCTTATGGGGCCATGTGCAGCGTTATATGGGGCAAATATTTCTATGGAGCATCTTATGGGGCCATGTGCAGCGTTATATGGGGGCAAATATCTCTATGGAGCATCTTATGGGGCCATGCGGAGTGTTATATGGGGGCAAATGTGTCTATGGAGCATCTTATGGGGCCATAATCAGCATTTGTGCAGCATTATACGAGGCAAATGTGTCTATGGAGCATCTTATGGGGCCATAATCAGCATTTGTGCAGCATTATATGGGGCAAATGTGTCTATGGAGCATCTTATGGGGCCATAATCAGCATTTGTGCAGCATTATATGGGGCAAATGTGTCTATGGAGCATCTTATGGGGTCATAATCAACATTTGTGCAGCATTATATGGGGCATATTCCTTTCCTCCCCTGATGCACCTAGGGATGATAGGGCCAGCAGGGTGAGCCGTCCATGAGTGGAGGCGCCATTGTGCAAGTTATAGGGTGCCAACCTCCCCTGGCAGTAAGGGTGGTTCAGTTCTCAATCAGTGACAGACACCGCCCTATGGTATCTACTACAAGTGTCTGCATAATATTTTGGTCGTGGGTATGTGTTAAGTCTTCACTTTATTAGTATTTTTATTAATCAATTAAAAGTTATATTTAAATATCCTAATTACGCAGTTTCTACAATGATTTACCTCTAAATATATACTCCTAATTGAATTCTTTTTTTTCTGTGAGATAAACACAAGCCCTAACTCATAGAGTTGAAGACAAACAAATATAAGTACTAACTAATTAGTCAAATTCAAATTATAAGGTGAAATACATGAATGAAAAAATACTAAGTAAAATGAATGAAGGATACATTAGTACATACATCACAGAAATGTGCAATTATGTCTAAGCTTAGTAGTAGAGATTGAATAATTTATCCTTAGATGAAACAGACATTTGTCTCCACCTTTGAAGTTACTGCAAATCATCCTTCGCACCCCTCCTTACACACCCAAAGTTTCCTTATTCTTTCTATGATGCCATGTGACAGTCATGCTGACTTCATGAAATGACAAATTACAAGTTTTTCATGCAAAGACCAAAATAAATACATAAGGGTACTGATGTCACCCTTGTAGGCCATATTGATGTTGAATTAGATCACTTCCAAATATATATCCATTAGTTGTCCTCAGATATCATGTTTTACAAAAGTCTATTAATCTGTTTCCTTTTTGTATCATTTGTTTTGTAAAGAAGGGTGACAGTGACAAGCAATATGGTCGCCATTACTACTCCTATGAAAATTGTCACCCAGCTTTATCTATATTTGCAGATATATTGGATGCATATTAGACATATTTGCCTTCTATTTAGGACTCTAGCAAGATAGATAGATAGATAGCATCTCTTTATGGGGGATGTCATGGGGTCATCTCACACATAAAATGTCTTGTTCAAATAAGGGTAAACTGAAGGAGTTTAGTAGATTTTTTTACAACTGGTTGGAAGAGGACAAATCTTCTTAAATATTTGTTATTGACATTATTTTAAAGTGAAGTGAATTCTTAAGGTACCTTCACACGAAACGACATCGCTAGCGATCCGTGACGTTGCAGCGTCCTCGCTAGCGATATCGTTTAGTTTGACACGCAGCAGCGATCAGGATCCTGCTGTAATGTCGCTGGTCGCTGAATAAAGTCCAGAACTTTATTTGGTCGTCCGATCGCTGTGTATCGTTGTGTTTGAAAGCAAAAGCAACGATACCAGCGATGTTTTACACTGGTAACCAGGGTAAACATCGGGTTACCAAGCGCAGGGCCGCGCTTAGTAACCCGATGTTTACCCTGGTTACCAGCGTAAAAGTAAAAAAACCAAACAGTACATGCTCACCTGCGCGTCCCCCAGCGTCTGCTTCCTGACACTTACTGAGCGCCGGCCCTAAAGTGAAAGTGAAAGCACAGCGGTGACGTCACCGCTGTGCTGTTAGGGCCGGAGCTCAGTCAGTGTCAGGAAGCAGACGCTGGGGGACGCGCAGGTGAGTATGTACTGTTTGTTTTTTTTACTTTTACGCTGGTAACCAGGGTAAACATCGGGTTACTAAGCGTGGCCCTGCGCTTAGCAACCCGATGTTTACCCTGGTTACCCGGGGACCTTGGCATCGTTGGTCGCTGGAGAGCGGTCTGTGTGACAGCTCTCCAGCGATCAAACAGCGACGCTGCAGCGATCGGCATCGTTGTCGCTATCGCTGCAGCGTCGCTTCGTGTGAAGGTACCTTTAGGCTCGGTGCACACGGAAGTTTTTCAGAGGGATTATGAAGTGGATCCACTCCAAAATCCACTTGAAAAACTGCATTTATTTTTTTCTTCGAATACTGTTTGATGTGGAATTTAAAGCAGATCCTCTCCTGAATCCACATAAAAACCTCCGTGTGGATATACCCTAAACTTCACATGCGGCCATCAATTATAGTGAAAGTCTAGTTGGATAGTCCCTGCAGATTAATGTAAAGGTTGAATATACGTTATACATATACTTTCCAGCACCACTACAACTATGGGATCCAGTTTTGGGCTCCACATTTTAAAAAGGATATTCAGAAGTTAGAATCAGTTCAAAGGCGGGCAACTAGATTATTACAAGGGATGGAAGACCTCTCATATGAGGAGAGGTTGGAAAAGTTGGGCTTGTTTAGCTTAGAAAGAAGAAGCTTCAGAGGGGATCTCATTTCCATGTATAAATATATATGTGTGGCCAGTACAAAGGACTGGCACATAACTTATTCCGTCCAAAGACCATACTGAGGAGGACCAGAGGGCTCTCATTACGGGTGGAAGAAAGGTGATTTCGACAGGTAACAGGAAAGGGTTCTTTACAGTTAGAGCAGTCAGACTGTGGAATGCCCTTCCACAAGAGGCAGTAATCGCAGACACTATGACAGCTTTTATAAAAGGCCTGGACGATTTCCTTAATACACGTAACACTGTGAATTATAGTTAAATTAGGGGCAAAATGTACAATTGGTGGAGAAAGGTTGAACTTGATGGACCTAGTCTTTTTTCAACCTATGTAACTATGTAAGTATGCAACTAGTCCTGGCAATCGATGATTTTCAGAGTTCCAAATCAGTTAAGTAGCATTACAGGGGGCACAGTACTCCGATGCACCCACATTGTGCTGACAACTGTAATGAGGTGCCAGCGCTGTCTAGTGAATGAATGTGAATGGCTCAAATGCTGACATCACCCAGCGTAAACTTGTCTACTCCATCCTGAAGAGTTCGATCAATGCAAATGGAAACTGGTGAGTAGTAATTTTCTTTAGTCAGCAAAAGGGAACATGTCCATTGGGGGTCAAAACAAGGAACTGGAGAGGGGCTTAATAAGCACAAACATATCACAATGTAATTTTATAAGCCTTTGCAAAGGGGAACCCAGAAAAACTTAATTCTACCACTTGGTCATAGCAAAGAATTAACAAGGTCAACCATCAAATATCAAATTTAGCTTTGCTACGTTTTGTTATTTTAGCTATTTTTGATATCTGTAGGGTTTCTTCATTAAAACAAAATAAATATGGTTAAGAAGGCAAAGCAGAGGGAATTGTGAACCATCTTTGCCGTCACTCACCAGTTCTCCTGCATCCATTGAATAGCTTGTCCATCATCAAATATTTTTTCAAAATCATATTCTAGCATGAGAAAGACTGAAACATTATGCTCTTCCATGTCTACGGTG
Organism: Ranitomeya variabilis; assembly: GCF_051348905.1. Classification (NCBI taxonomy): domain Eukaryota; kingdom Metazoa; phylum Chordata; class Amphibia; order Anura; family Dendrobatidae; genus Ranitomeya; species Ranitomeya variabilis. The sequence goes on from NC_135235.1 coordinate 125,056,751, forward strand.
GAAGTGAACACAAGTGTGCTCCGTCCTGGCTACTTCTTCAATGAAACAAGACTGGTATAGGAAAAGCCTGTTTAACCAGTATCATCAGTACAGGCTCCCACCCCTTTACTAAGCACAGCCTGCGCCTGCCTCACCTACAGCATCATGTGCAGAGATAAGCCGGTAGCAGTTACAAAACGTTAGTAATTACACAATACTGTCTACTGCACGGCCCTGAACATGAATATGAAGACTTGCCTCTTATCCCTGGTCTGACATGCAACTCCATTACATAACGACATTTCACTCTTTTATGTTGACAGATCACCTGACAGAATGGAGAATGTCGTTATCAGTAAAGTACAATTATTACAATGTATTCTGGCAAACTATTAGAACTACCGATTATTACTTTAAATGGAAATCCATACATCTCTTTTACCCTGACCATCCATATAAGAGATATTTATTATTAATGATCTGATGTACTAATAAAGGGAATCTGCAGGAGGATCAACCCTCCTAAGCCATCTATATCTCCCGTGCTTCCCCCATACTCTGGAACTCTCTACCCAACACATCAGACTCTCACCTACCATAGAAACCTTCAAAAAGAACCTGAAGACTCACCTCTTCCAACAAGCCTACAGCCTGCAGTGATCCTCAACCCACTGAACCGCCGCACAACCAGCTCTACCCTCACCTAGTGTATCCTCACCCATCCCCTGCAGACTGTGAGCCCTCGCGGGAAGGGTCCTAACTAGTGTTGAGCATTCCGATACTGCAAGTATCGGGTATCGGCCGATACTTGCTGTATCGGAATTCCGATACCGAGATCCGATATTTTTGTGATATCGGGTATCGGTATCGAAACAACATTAATGTAAAAATGTGTAAAAGAGAGAATTAAAATAAAAAATATTGCTATACTCACCTCTCCGACGCAGCCTGCACCTTACCGAGGGAAGCGGCAGCGTTCTTTGTTTAAAATTCGCGCTTTTCTTTCCTTTACGTGAGTCCCGGCTTGTGATTGGTTGCGTGCCGCCCATGTGACCGGCACGCAACCAATCACAGCAAGCCGTGACGTAATTTCAGGTCCTTCAGGATTTTAAAATTACGTTCCGGCGTTGTGATTGGTTGCGTCGCAGTCACATGGGCGACGCAACCAATCACAGCAAGCCGTGACGTAATTTCAGGTCCTTAAGGATTTTAAAATTACGTCCCGGCTTTGTGATTGGTTGCGTTGCAGTCACATGGGAGACGCAACCAATCACAAGCCGTGACGTCACGGGAGGCTGGACACGCGCGCATTTTAAAATGGGCGCGTGTCCAGCCTCCCGTGACGTCCCGGCTTGTGATTGGTTGCGCCGCGATCAACCAATCACAAGCCGGGAGGCTGGACACGCGCACATTTTAAAATTTTAAAATGCGCGCGTGTCCAGCCTCCCGGCTTGTGATTGGTTGACCGCGGCGCAACCAATCACAAGCCGGGACGTCACGGGAGGCTGGACACGCGCCCATTTTAAAAAGCGCGCGTGTCCAGCCTCCCGTGACGTCACGGCTTGTGATTGGTTAATGGCGGCCATGTTGCCGGGACGCGGACCAATCACAGCAAGCCGTGACGTAATTTCGTCACGGCTTGCTGTGATTGGTCCGCGTCCCGGCAACATGGCGACGTGACCAATCATAAGCTGGGACGTCACTGGAGGCTGGACACGCGCGCTTTTTAAAATGGGCGCGTGTCCAGCCTCCCGTGACGTCCCGGCTTGTGATTGGTTAATGGCGGCCATGTTGCCGGGACGCGGACCAATCACAGCAAGCCGTGACGTAATTTCGTCACGGCTTGCTGTGATTGGTCCGCGTCCCGGCAACATGGCCGCCCTGACCAATCACAAGCCGGGACTTCACGTAACCAAGTAAAAGCGCGAATTTTAAACAAACAATGCTGCCGGTTCCCTCGCTGAGGTCCAGGCTGCGTCGGAGGGTGAGTATAGCGATATTTTTTATTTTAATTCTTTCTTTTACACATTTATATGGATCCCAGGGCCTGAAGGAGAGTTTCCTCTCCTTCAGACCCTGGGAACCATCAGGAATACCGTCCGATACTTGAGTCCCATTGACTTGTATTGGTATCGGGTATCGGTATCGGATTGGATCCGATACTTTGCCGGTATCGGCCGATACTTTCCGATACCGATACTTTCAAGTATCGGACTGTATCGCTCAACACTAGTCCTAACTCCTTCTGTACCTGTTAGTGCCTTGTTTTTTTACTCATGTTTATTGTATTTGTCTATATTTGCCCCCTTTTCACATGTAAAGTGCCATGGAATAAATGGCGCTATAAAAATGTATAATAATAATAATAATATATGTGCATGTAGGTCATAGGGAGCTGAATGTAATGATACCTTGATATCTGTGATCTGATGTCTTTTTCCAGAAAAATCTACCTTTTTCTTATAGATAAGTGAGTTGTTAGGATGTATGGGCCGGACTGTGATCTGTATAAGAAGCTGCCTCCAATAATTATTTTACATGAAGGGGGAGTAACCAGTGTGCTACGTAATGGTTACCAGTGTGATGTGTAATAGTTACCAACGTGAGATGCAGTAGGAAGATGGGAGAAAGTTCCACAAAGTCACCTATCACTGCAGCCCTCCACCAGTCGGGCCTTTATGGCAGAGTGGCCCGACGGAAACCTCTCCTCAGTGCAAGACATATGAAAGCCCACATAGAGTTTGCTAAAAAACACATGAAGGACTCCCAGACTATGAGAAATAAGATTCTCTGGTCTGATGGGACGAAGATAGACCTTTTTGGAGATAATTATAAGCGGTATGTGTGGAGAACATCAGGCACTGCTCATCACCTACCCAATACAATCCCAAAAGTGAAACATGGTGGTGGCAGCATCATACTATGAGGGTCTTTTTCAGCTGTAGGGACAGGACGACTTGTTGCCATTGAAGGAAACATGAATGCGGCCAAGTACAGAGACATCCTAGATAAAAACCTCTTCCAGAGTGCTCTCAACCTTAGACTTGGCCGAAGGTTCACCTTCCAACAAGACAATTGTTGTGAACTATACTTCTTGGCTCCCTCTTGTGGTCACTAGTGATTTGGCACTTGGATTGTCTTTTACCAGGTTGGTACTCACCTGCTTCGTTAGGCCTGGGGTGTTGCTATTTAAACTTCCTGGATTCTCAGTCCAGTGCCTGGCATCGTTGTAATCAGTTCATTTCTGTTTGCTCCTGTCTTCAGGTCCTGGTTCTTTGCGAGATAAGCTAAGTCCTGCATTCTTATTTTTGATCATTTGCATAGTTTATATTTTTGTCCAGCTTGTACAAAATGTGATTCCTGATATCGCTGGAAGCTCTAGGGGGCTGATATTCTCCCCCCACACCGTTAGTCGGTTTGGGGGTTCTTGGATATTCAGCGTGGATATTTTGCAGGGTTTTTGCTGACCATATAAGTCATCTTACTATATTCTGCTATTAGTCAGTGGGCCTCTCTTTGCTAAAATCTAGTTCATTCTTACGTTTGTCTTTTCTTCTTACCTCACCGTTATTATTTGTTGGGGGCTTGTATTACTTTGGGGTCTTTTCTCTGGAGGCAAGAGAGGTCTTATTTTCCCTTATAGGGTTAGTTAGTTCTCCGGCTGGCGCGAGACGTCTAGGATCAACGTAGGCACGTTCCCCGGCTACTGTTAGTGTTTGTGCTAGGATCAGGTATATGGTCAGCCTAGTTACCACGTCCCTATGAGCTGGTATTTATGTTTGCAGACTTTGCTGTAATCTCTGAGATCCTTTGCCATTGGGATCTTAACAGTATGCCAGGCCAATGAATAGTTGATGCATTGCAGAAGTGGGATTAAAAGAAAAGGAGTTCTGAGTTTTTTGGTTTTTTTTCCTCTTTCTTCCTTCCCCTTTTTCTCAGAGTGGCTGTAAGCTTTGCTGCAGACATGAATGTTCAGACCTTGATTACTAGTGTGGATCAGCTTGCTGCACGAGTGCAGAGCATTCAGGATTTTGTTGTTAGCAGTCCTATGTCTGAGCCTAAGATACCTATTCCTGAGCTGTTCTCTGGAGATCGATTTAAATTTAGGAATTTTAGGAATAATTGTAAATTGTTTCTATCTTTGAAACCTCGTTCATCTGGAGATTCAGCTCAGCAAGTTAAAATTGTTATCTCCTTTTTGCGTGGCGACCCTCAGGATTGGGCTTTCTCGTTAGCGCCAGGAGATCCGGCATTGGCGGATGTTGATGCGTTTTTTCTGGCGCTCGGATTGCTTTATGAGGAGCCTAATCTTGAAATTCAGGCAGAAAAAGCTCTACTGGCTATCTCTCAGGGCCAGGATGAAGCCGAGGTGTATTGCCAAAAATTTCGGAAATGGTCCGTGCTTACTCAATGGAATGAATGTGCTCTGGCCGCAAATTTCAGAAATGGTCTTTCTGAAGCCATTAAGAATGTGATGGTGGGTTTCACAATTCCTACAAGTCTGAATGATTCTATGGCGCTGGCTATTCAGATTGATCGGCGTTTGCGGGAGCGCAAATCCGTTAATCCTCTGGCGGTGTTGTCTGAACAGACACCTGTTTCAATGCAATGTGATAGAAACCCCGATCCAGCAATGCAATGTGATAGAATCCTGACTAGATCCGAACGACAAAATCATAGACGACGGAATGGGCTGTGTTTTTACTGTGGTGATTCTACACATGTTATATCAGCATGCTCTAGACGCCTAACCAAGGTTGTCAGTCCTGTCTCCATTGGTAATTTGCAGCCTAAATTTATTTTGTCTGTGACTTTGATTTGTTCATTGTCTTCCTACCCTGTTATGGCATTTGTGGATTCAGGTGCTGCCCTGAGTCTTATGGACTTGTCGTTTGCCAAGCGCTGTGGTTTTGTCCTGGAGCCTTTAAAAGTTCCTATTCCTCTCAGAGGAATTGATGCTACGCCACTGGCGGAAAATAAACCGCAGTATTGGACACAAGTGACCATGTGCATGACTCCTGACCATGGGGAGGTGATTCGTTTTCTTGTTCTGCATAAAATGAATGATTTGGTCGTGTTGGGTCTGCCATGGTTACAGACCCATAATCCTGTTTTGGATTGGAAGGCTATGTCGGTGTCGAGTTGGGGTTGTCAGGGAATTCATTGCGATTCTCCGCCGGTGTCTATTGCTACTTCTACTCCTTCAGAGGTTCCTGAGTATTTGTGTGACTATCAGGATGTATTCAGTGAGTCCAGGTCCAGTGCTCTTCCTCCTCATAGGGACTGTGACTGCGCAATAGATTTGATTCCTGGCAGTAAATTTCCTAAGGGACGATTATTTAATTTGTCTGTACCCGAGCATGCCGCAATGCGTTCTTATGTCAAGGAGTCTTTCGAGACAGGGCATATTCGTCCGTCCTCTTCCCCTCTTGGTGCGGGATTCTTTTTTGTGGCCAAGAAGGACGGGTCTTTGAGACCTTGTATAGACTATCGGCTTCTGAATAAAATCACTGTTAAGTTTCAGTATCCTTTGCCACTATTGTCAGACTTGTTTGCTCGGATTAAGGGTGCCAAGTGGTTCACCAAGATAGATCTTCGTGGTGCGTACAACCTTGTGCGCATTAGGCAGGGAGATGAATGGAAAACTGCATTCAATACGCCCGAAGGTCATTTTGAATACTTGGTGATGCCCTTTGGGCTCTCTAATGCTCCTTCAGTGTTTCAGTCCTTTATGCATGATATCTTCCGGAAGTATCTGGATAAATTTATGATTGTTTATCTGGATGATATTCTGGTTTTCTCGGATGATTGGGATTCTCATGTAAAGCAGGTCAGGATGGTGTTTCAGGTTTTGCGTGATAATGCTTTGTTTGTGAAGGGCTCAAAGTGTCTCTTTGGAGTGCAGAAGGTTTCCTTTTTGGGTTTTATTTTCTCCCCTTCTGCTGTGGAGATGGACCCAGTCAAGGTCCGAGCTATTCATGATTGGACTCAGCCCACGTCTGTTAAGAGTCTTCAGAAGTTCTTGGGGTTTGCTAATTTCTACCGTCGCTTTATCGCTAACTTTTCTAGCGTTGTTAAACCTTTGACGGATATGACCAAGAAAGGGTCTGATGTGATTAGTTGGGCCCCTGCAGCCGTGGAGGCCTTCCAGGAGCTGAAGCGCCGGTTTACTTCGGCGCCTGTTTTGTGCCAGCCTGATGTCTCACTTCCCTTTCAGGTTGAAGTGGATGCTTCTGAGATCGGTGCTGGGGCTGTTTTGTCGCAGAGAGGCTCTGGTTGCTCTGTGATGAGACCATGTGCTTTTTTCTCTAGGAAGTTTTCGCCTGCTGAGCGGAACTATGATGTTGGTAATCGGGAGTTGTTGGCCATGAAGTGGGCATTTGAGGAGTGGCGTCATTGGCTCGAGGGTGCTAAGCATCGTGTGGTGGTCTTGACTGATCACAAAAATCTGATGTATCTCGAGTCTGCTAAGCGCCTGAATCCTAGACAGGCTCGTTGGTCATTGTTTTTCTCTCGTTTTGACTTTGTGGTCTCGTACCTGCCTGGTTCGAAGAATGTTAAGGCTGATGCTCTTTCTAGGAGCTTTGTGCCTGACTCTCCTGGAGTCTCGGAGCCAGCTGGTATTCTTAAAGAGGGAGTAATCGTGTCGGCCATATCTCCTGATTTGCGACGTGTGTTGCAGAGATTTCAGGCTGGTAGACCTGACTCTTGTCCACCCGACAGACTGTTTGTTCCTGATAAATGGACCAGCAAAGTCATTTCCGAGGTTCATTCCTCGGTGTTGGCAGGGCATCCGGGAATTTTTGGGACCCGAGATTTGGTGGCTAGGTCCTTTTGGTGGCCTTCCTTGTCACGGGATGTGCGGTCATTTGTGCAGTCCTGTGGGACTTGTGCTCGGGCTAAGCCTTGTTGTTCTCGTGCTAGCGGGTTGCTTCTGCCCTTGCCCGTCCCGAAGAGGCCTTGGACACACAATTCCATGGATTTCATTTCTGATCTTCCGGTGTCTCAAGGAATGTCTGTCATCTGGGTGGTGTGTGATCGTTTTTCCAAGATGGTCCATTTGGTACCCTTGCCTAAGTTGCCTTCCTCTTCCGATCTGGTTCCTTTGTTTTTTCAGAATGTGGTTCGTTTACACGGCATTCCGGAGAATATCGTGTCCGACAGAGGATCCCAGTTTGTGTCCAGATTCTGGCGATCTTTTTGTGCTAAAATGGGCATTGATTTGTCGTTTTCATCTGCCTTCCATCCTCAGACTAATGGTCAAACGGAGCGAACTAATCAGACACTGGAGGCTTATTTGAGATGTTTTGTTTCTGCGGACCAGGATGATTGGGTGACCTTCTTGCCATTGGCGGAGTTTGCCCTTAATAATCGGGCTAGTTCCGCTACTTTGGTTTCGCCATTCTTCTGCAACTCTGGTTTTCATCCTCGTTTCTCCTCGGGTCATGTTGAGTCTTCTGACTGTCCTGGGGTGGATTCCGTGGTGGATAGGTTGCAGCGGATTTGGAATCTTGTGGTGGACAACTTGAGGTTGTCACAGGAGAAGGCTCAGCGTTTTGCCAACCGCCGCCGCGGTGTGGGCCCCCGACTTCGTGTTGGGGATTTGGTTTGGTTGTCTTCTCGGTATGTCCCTCTGAAGGTTTCCTCTCCTAAGTTTAAGCCTTGCTTTATTGGTCCTTATAAAATTTTGGAAGTTCTTAACCCGGTTTCTTTTCGTTTGGATCTTCCGGTGTCATTTGCCATTCACAACGTGTTCCATAGGTCTTGGTTGCGGCGGTACGTTGTGCCTGTGGTTCCTGCTGTTGAGCCTCCTGCTCCGGTGTTGGTTGAGGGCGAGTTGGAGTACGTGGTAGAGAAGATCTTGGATTCTCGTCTCTCTAGACGGAGGCTTCAGTATTTGGTCAAGTGGAAGGGCTATGGTCAGGAGGATAATTCCTGGGTGGCCGCCTCTGATGTTCATGCGGCCGATTTGGTTCGTGCCTTCCACGCTGCTCATCCTGGTCGCCCTGGTGGTCTTGGTGAGGGTTCGGTGACCCCTCCTTAAAGGGGGGGTACTGTTGTGAACTATACTTCTTGGCTCCCTCTTGTGGTCACTAGTGATTTGGCACTTGGATTGTCTTTTACCAGGTTGGTACTCACCTGCTTCGTTAGGCCTGGGGTGTTGCTATTTAAACTTCCTGGATTCTCAGTCCAGTGCCTGGCATCGTTGTAATCAGTTCATTTCTGTTTGCTCCTGTCTTCAGGTCCTTGTTCTTTGCAAGATAAGCTAAGTCCTGCTTTCTTATTTTTGATCATTTGCATTGTTTATATTTTTGTCCAGCTAGTACAAAATGTGATTCCTGATATCGCTGGAAGCTCTAGGTGGCTGATATTCTCCCCCCACACCGTTAGTCGGTTTGGGGGTTCTTGGATATTCAGCGTGGATATTTTGCAGGGTTTTTGCTGACCATATAAGTCATCTTACTATATTCTGCTATTAGTCAGTGGGCCTCTCTTTGCTAAAATCTAGTTCATTCTTACGTTTGTCTTTTCTTCTTACCTCACCGTTATTATTTGTTGGGGGCTTGTATTACTTTGGGGTCTTTTCTCTGGAGGCAAGAGAGGTCTTATTTTCCCTTATAGGGTTAGTTAGTTCTCCGGCTGGCGCGAGACGTCTAGGATCAACGTAGGCACGTTCCCCGGCTACTGTTAGTGTTTGTGCTAGGATCAGGTATATGGTCAGCCTAGTTACCACGTCCCTATGAGCTGGTATTTATGTTTGCAGACTTTGCTGTAATCTCTGAGATCCTTTGCCATTGGGATCATAACAGACAATGACCCTAAGCACCCAGATAAAACAACAAAGAAGTGGCTTCAGAACAACTCTGTGACCATCCTTGACTGGCTGTCAGGACTCTGAACATTTTTGATTACCTTTTGTGCATTACTGCCCTTTTCCAAGATGGCGTCTTTGGTCTCATGTGCAATGTGTCTTCCTGCTATAAAACTCCACCCCAGCCTTCAGTCTGTGCTAGAGTATTCTGCCTTGCATCCAGCTCCTGACCTCTAGTGACTTCCTGGCTATATACCTGTTCCTGTGAACCTGTGGGGTTATCTTGCTACTCTGCTCTGAGTTCCTGCTGCATACACCAATTCCAGTAATCCTCCTTCATCTGCTGCTCGTGTTTACTTCCATCTGCATTTGCTGGACATGTAAGCTGTTGCTGCTCTGCAAGAACCTGAGACTATTACCCAGGCCTCCCTGGTTGAGCTAAGATATTATTTGAACTGCCTTATAAGCATATCTATCTGTGTTTTGGACTAAGCAAGGACTTATTCGTGTCAAGTATCCTCAAGAATAATTGTGCTTCATAGACTTTCTGCGTGATTGCATTTTCCTCTGAAGTTTCCTAAAGACTGCTAAGCTGCATTTAATATTTACTCCAAGTGTTGTGGACGTGAGTTTCTCTCTGCACCTGTTTGAATCACCGTGTGATAATATAGACTTTACCACTTACAAAACTGTGTCCTGTAGTTGTCTTGTTCCACGCAAAGAGTGTCCTGAGTTATCCCCTATAATTATTACACTGGCCCAGCCAGAGCCCTGACCTAAACCCAATTGAGCATCTCTGGAGAGACCTGAAAATGGCTGTCCACCAATGTTCACCATCCAACCTGACAGAACTGGAGAGGATCTGCAAGGAAGAATGGCAAAGGATCCCCAAGTCCAGGTGTGAAAAACTTATTGCATCATTCCCAAGAAGACTCATGTTGGTACTAGTTCAAAAGGGTGCTTCTACTCAATATGAGCAAAGGGTTTGAATACTTAAGTTATGACCATGTGATATTTCAGTTTTTCTTTTTTAATAAATTTGCAAAAATGTCTACATTTCTGTTTTTTTCAGTCAAGATGGAGTGCAGAGTGTACATTAATGAGAAAATGAACTTTTTTGAGTTTATCAAATGGCTGCAATGAAACAAAGAGTGAAAAATTTAAAGGGGTCTGAATACTTTCCGTACCCACTGTATATATGTATATACACTGTTCAAAAAAATAAAGGGAACACTTAAACAACAGAATATAAGTCCAAGTAAATCAAACTTATGTGAAATCAAACTGTCCACTTAGGAAGCAACACTGTTTGACAATCAATTTCACATGCTGTTGTGCAAATGGAATAGACAACAGATGGAAATTATTGGCAATTATCAAGAGACACTCAATAAAGGAGTGGTTCTGCAGGTGGGGACCACAGGCCACATCTCAGTACCAATGCTTTCTGGCTGATGTTTTGATCACTTTTGAATGTTGATTGTGCTTTCACACTCGTGGTAGCATGGGACGGACTCTACAACCAACACAAGTGGCTCAGGTAGTGCAGCTCATCCAGGATGGTACATCAATGTGAGCTGTGGCAAGAAGGTTTGCTGTGTCTGTCAGCATAGTGTCCAGAGGCTGGAGGCGCTACCAGGAGACAGGCCAGTACACCAGGAGTCATGGAGGGGGCCATAGGAGGGAAACAACTCAGCAGCAGGACCGCTATCTCAGCATTTGTGTAAGGAGGTACAGGAGGAGCACTGCCAGAGCCCAGCAAAATGACCTCCAGCAGGCCACAAATGTGCATGTGTCTGAACAAAGGTTTAGAAACCGACTCCATGAGGATGGCCTGAGTGCCGACGTCCACAGATGGGGGTTGTGCTCACAGCCCAACACCGTGCAGGATGCTTGGCATTTGCCTCAGAACACCAGGATTAGCAAATTTGCCACTGGCGCCCTGTGCTCTTTACAGATGAAAGCAGGTTCACACAGACGTGACAGAGTCTGGAGACGCCATGGAGGGCGATCTGCTGCCTGCAACATCCTTCAGCATGACCAGTTTGGCAGTGGGTCAGTAATGGTGTGAGGTGGCATTTCTTTGGAGGGCCGCACAGCCCTCCATGTGCTAGCCAGAGGTAGCCTGACTGCCATTAGGTACCGAAATTAGATCCTCAGACCCCTTGTGAGACCATATGCTGGTGCGGTTGGCCCTGGGTTCCTCCTAATGCAGTACAATGCCAGACCTCATGTGGCTGGACTGTGTCATCAGTTCCTGCAAGATGAAGGCATTGAAGCTATGGACTGGCCCTCCCGTTCCCCAGAAAACTTCCAACCACCCCACACCATATACATATTACCTGTGTCTGCGCCGCTCGCAAAAATACTCGGCCTCGTGGCACGCTGAACCTCCTAACCCCGACGCGCATTTCGCGAGTGCTTCTTCCACACTCCCAGGAAGAAGCACTTGTGAAACGCGTGTCGGGGTTAGGAGGTTCAGCATGCCACGAGGCAGAGCATTTTTGGGAGCGGCACAGACACAGGTAATATGTATATGGCGTGGGGTGGTTGGAAGTTTACTTGTCTCATGACCACAACATTATTGTGACACACTGAGTGCACTTTGAGTTATGGCCTAACATGTTGGTATACGGTCCCGGTGTTGTGCAAGCCCTGCCATTGTATTTAACATAAGGACGGCATTGAGTCATATGCATGTACTTTGATATAGCTGGCTAAATATATCTATGCGTTGCCCCCTCACTGCATAGCAGAATTATTGCTTTTCCTTATTTACATGCACTTTGATAAAGAATGTTGAGAGGTGGCAATGTTGATTAGTCTTTTTTCCTATAAATGTGTTTGCATGCCTAACGGACAGTAGCAGTATGCCATTGAACTATTGGCAATTTTCAAACTTTAATTTTTATGCCCTTATCTCCTTTCCAACATGTGAAGTATACGTTCTTCTCAATTATTTTTTAGTAATCTAACACCCCATGCACATATAGATAATTCCCTGTGTATATATGTGTCCTGCTCCAGATGACCTCTCTTGGAATTTTTTGGTTGGTTTGAGGCACACTGTCTATTGTTTATTCGTGTATTTATATGTATTTTAGCTATCTGTAATAAAGATACTTATTTTATACAAGTGTGCACATGCATGAGAGGGACCCAGACATGAGTCCTTCACACAAGCCTTTTGCTTGCAGTGTCCACCCCTGGTGAAAGCTGTTGTGTACACATTTAAGAAGGCAAATTAGACTGTGAAAATCTGAATTACTATTGTATTGTAGAAGAGACCTTTGTACCTAGAAGACTCAAGCTACAGAATATTCTCGAGCTTCCTCAGTAATATGGGTGTGTATGGAATTTGTCAGTCAGGAGTTTTCTGAAAAGTGTCACATTCTTCTGTCATAAAATGAGAGAAGAGACTGCTGCATTTCATACATTTTTCATGTTTAAAAGAGATACGGCCACCACCTTTCAACCCTCATGTACAGCATACTAATATTCTGTGTATATGCAGCGCCCCAGAGTCCTGGTCGTTGCAGTACTGATGCTCCGCCGCTAAGGGGAGTGTTGGTACGTCTGATGGCACTGAAGGAGTTCACCTGACCAGGTATCACAGACACCAATACACTTCAGAGTCTGGCCTCCAGGGGGAGCTAAGGGTGCTATGTATTAGGCCACTCCTCACAATCTGGTAAAACTGGGGGTTAGATAGGAAGTTAGACAGAAAGCTGACTGGGTTGGAACCAGGCAACATCCTGTGGCAGAGGGTGTTGCAGGGGAAGATTCAGGGGGGTCCCTGTCAGGGGTGGGATCCTGACAGAGGCCTAGCGAACAGAAAGAACGTTACGGGACCGCGCCTGCACTTCATTGCGGCGGTACCCCAAGAAAGGACAAGAAGCTAAGTTTATTGTGAAGAGTGAGAAACAAGATCAACGCAACAAGGAGAAAACACCAGTAGGAGTCGTGCTGTAAGACGAGGCAACATCCTACTGAGGCGTGTAGCCGGTGGCCGGAAACGCCGAGGAAGTATTGAGCTCCAGGCCTTACTTCAAACCTACGGCAGGACAGTCAGTTATAGGGGGGCTGTCTCACCCAAATCACCTAAGCAGACATAGGAGGCAACAGTTGCAGAGGGGCGACTCTAGGGTCCCGGAAGAACTCCAGGCCTACCCGTCATACGGGTGCGTCCTAGCCATATCATCTGGGGGACGGAGAAGAACATCAGAATCAGTTGTGAGGGAACTTCAGAAACAGACACAACAGTTGTGAGGACTATCCCGTGGTGCTAAGCAGGGAAGGACTACAACACACAAGCGCTAGAAGGTAGGCACAGATTTCCACCTGCAAAGGCAACTCTGGAAGTGCCATCGGACCGGCCGGTCTCAGACAGCCCTGTTAACCGTACTCCGGATTGAGGATCCTGAAGCCTTCAGTAAAGAGGTAAAGAGACTGCAACCTGGTGTCCTCGTTATTCACCGCGACCTGCACCACACCACATCATTCTCAACTCTCACTGGACGCCCCTCAGCAGGGTCACGGACCGGGTCTAGCCACCGTGACAATCCCAGAACCGAGACAGAGAGGCCCGGTACCGGGTACCCCTCGGCCCTGCGGCAGTGGGGGCGCTCCAACTTGGCGTCACGAACAGGATCTACTTAAGCCTGAAGAATCAGGTCATGTGTGCCTTGGAACTGTGATTTATTGTGCTTGGACTGTGACTTATTGCAAAGACTGTGTCTTGCCACTTGTCGCCAAAACCACCGCCATTACAGCGCTAAGGAGAGCGCAGGAGAAGAAGAAGGGCGTGGAGTGGGCGTAGACACGCTGGAGAGCGCGAAAGACAATGGCCGCCCAGTCTAATTATCTCTGTATCCTGAGGACGTGCCCGTCAGCAGCTAAAGTCCGCCTTCTCATCCTCTTTGGAGGGTGGAGACCATGGAGACGGGCCGCCCACGAAAGAGAGCGCGGGAAGGCGATACCGAGGAGGAGGCAAAGATGGTGACGTTGGAAGAACCGCATGGGGACGACCCGATCCAGCATGAGGCTGCACTACCCGTCACAGCCCCAGACTCGCCATCGTTGCAGGGACTGGCGCTTACGGAGCTACCGCCGGGCAGACCCAACTGGCCGCCGTCTGAGGAGTGTGTGGCTGCGGCTGAGGCCCGGCAGATGACACGCCGCCTCGAGGCCAACACTGTTTGACAATCAATTTCACATGCTGTTGTGCAAATGGAATAGACAACAGATGGAAATTATTGGCAATTATCAAGAGACACTCAATAAAGGAGTGGTTCTGCAGGTGGGGACCACAGGCCACATCTCAGTACCAATGCTTTCTGGCTGATGTTTTGATCACTTTTGAATGTTGATTGTGCTTTCACACTCGTGGTAGCATGGGACGGACTCTACAACCAACACAAGTGGCTCAGGTAGTGCAGCTCATCCAGGATGGTACATCAATGTGAGCTGTGGCAAGAAGGTTTGCTGTGTCTGTCAGCATAGTGTCCAGAGGCTGGAGGCGCTACCAGGAGACAGGCCAGTACACCAGGAGTCATGGAGGGGGCCATAGGAGGGAAACAACTCAGCAGCAGGACCGCTATCTCAGCATTTGTGTAAGGAGGTACAGGAGGAGCACTGCCAGAGCCCAGCAAAATGACCTCCAGCAGGCCACAAATGTGCATGTGTCTGAACAAAGGTTTAGAAACCGACTCCATGAGGATGGCCTGAGTGCCGACGTCCACAGATGGGGGTTGTGCTCACAGCCCAACACCGTGCAGGATGCTTGGCATTTGCCTCAGAACACCAGGATTAGCAAATTCGCCACTGGCGCCCTGTGCTCTTTACAGATGAAAGAAGGTTCACACAGACGTGACAGAGTCTGGAGACGCCATGGAGGGCGATCTGCTGCCTGCCACATCCTTCAGCATGACCAGTTTGGCAGTGGGTCAGTAATGGTGTGAGGTGGCCTTGTTACGCCACCACGACCCATCTGCCAGGTGAGGCCCGGAAGGAGGCCACCTCCGGCTCAGCCAGAACCTGAGTAAGCATAAGTTCTTTACAAGCTGTATATAGTTAAATGTTCGTCTTTCTATGTGTCTTGCTGCTGCTGCAACCCGATTAGGGTTAACTCTTGAAGGGATCCCTTAGTTTACCCGGGATCCCTATTTTTCCCTTTTTGTTTTGTTTCCCGTTTATCACTGTTGAAAATAACTGCTGGATCATGAACACTGCATGATTAAAAACTTATTGTAAATAGTTTGCACCTTCTTAAAGGTGCTCCCTGCTGGTTTTACAAGAGAAAGGACTCTTTGCGAAGAAACTGTTCCTGGAAACAGTACAGGAACCCCTGCCTTACACGAACTCGCAGCTTGAGAAGTTGCACTACCTCCAAGAGACTTGGTCCCCTCTTAAAGGGAACGTTCACCAATAGCACTTAAAGCATAATGTTGCCTTAAAAGAAGTAATGATAGTATTTATATGTAGAAGTTATATGTAGTTAGTTAGTTGCTTGTAGGAAATGTTTAATAATGTGTTAAAGAATGAGGACAGGAAGTGAACCCGTACGGGGTTAATTGATGAGTCCTCCGAGGAGCCATACAGAGATGGCTCAGTGGTCTTGTGCTGAGAGAAGGTTGATAAGTCCTATACGGTGTATAGAAAGAGAAAGGCAGTAGGCCCGGATGAGAATGGGGCGGTCCTGCAGAAGAGCGAGAGGCAGTAGGCCTGGGGCAGATAGACAGGCGGTCCTGCGAATGTAAAGTTGGAAAAATGAAGAAAAGTTGATTAGCCTTGTAGTGTTTTATAGTAAGCCTTTAGTGGATTCAGCTTATACGTCCTTAGAGGCAAAGTTAAATTATTGTTCGGAAATTGCACTAAGTAGAATACCCGACTGGGTAATAGAAGTTATTTATGGTATGTTATTTAATGTATTTAACCATGTTTGTAACGTTCAAATGTTCTCACCTCCCATAAAGGGAAGCTCTGTTCAAATTTACTTGTTTTTGCATTTCTGAAAATTGTATGTCTTTTTGCTGACATGTATTGTTGTTTTCTTCCCAGTCCAGGAGTACTGGATTTAACCGGGGGGGAGTGCAGCGCCCCAGAGTCCTGGTCGTTGCAGTACTGATGCTCCGCCGCTAAGGGGAGTGTTGGTACGTCTGATGGCACTGAAGGAGTTCACCTGACCAGGTATCACAGACACCAATACACTTCACAGTCTGGCCTCCAGGGGGAGCTAAGGGTGCTATGTATTAGGCCACTCCTCACAATCTGGTAAAACTGGGGGTTAGATAGGAAGTTAGACAGAAAGCTGACTGGGTTGGAACCAGGCAACATCCTGTGGCAGAGGGTGTTGCAGGGGAAGATTCAGGGGGGTCCCTGTCAGGGGTGGGATCCTGACAGAGGCCTAGCGAACAGAAAGAACGTTACGGGACCGCGCCTGCACTTCATTGCGGCGGTACCCCAAGAAAGGACAAGAAGCTAAGTTTATTGTGAAGAGTGAGAAACAAGATCAACGCAACAAGGAGAAAACACCAGTAAGAGTCGTGCTGTAAGACGAGGCAACATCCTACTGAGGCGTGTAGCCGGTGGCCGGAAACGCCGAGGAAGTATTGAGCTCCAGGCCTTACTTCAAACCTACGGCAGGACAGTCAGTTATAGGGGGGCTGTCTCACCCAAGTCACCTAAGCAGACATAGGAGGCAACAGTTGGAGAGGGGCGACTCTAGGGTCCCGGAAGAACTCCAGGCCTACCCGTCATACGGGTGCATCCTAGCCATATCATCTGGGGGACGGAGAAGAACATCAGAATCAGTTGTGAGGGAACTTCAGAAACAGACACAACAGTTGTGAGGACTATCCCGTGGTGCTAAGCAGGGAAGGACTACAACACACAAGCGCTAGAAGGTAGGCACAGATTTCCACCTGCAAAGGCAACTCTGGAAGTGCCATCGGACCGGCCGGTCTCAGACAGCCCTGTTAACCGTACTCCGGATTGAGGATCCTGAAGCCTTCAGTAAAGAGGTAAAGAGACTGCAACCTGGTGTCCTCGTTATTCACCGCGACCTGCACCACACCACATCATTCTCAACTCTCACTGGACGCCCCTCAGCAGGGTCACGGACCGGGTCTAGCCACCGTGACAATCCCAGAACCGAGACAGAGAGGCCCGGTACCGGGTACCCCTCGGCCCTGCGGCAGTGGGGGCGCTCCAACTATGCCCCAGATTCAGGCTGTAACAAAAGAAAAACACTTTTTATTATTCTCATCTGGGGGCGGTCGGGTCTGAGCGGTGTCACTGGTCCGGCGCCTCCTTTCTTCTTGTGATGCCATCCTCCTTCTGTGCTTCGTGTGGATGATGAGTACTACGTCATCCACACAGTGTCCCCAGGCATCTCGCAGGTGTATTTCTCAGCCCTGACCAGGGCAGAGCAAAGTACTGCAGTGCGCATGCACCGGGAAAAGTCAAAGAGTCACTGCAGTATTTTACTCTTTGCAGGCAACATACTTTACTTTCGCCGCAGGCCGGATCGGGGGCATATACACAGCATATTAGAAAGCTGTATATGAGGCCTTAAAGGTGGTGGCTGTATCCCATATGGGGCAAACCTGGTGACAGGCTCCCTTTAAGAAAGGCAAAATTATTCATGTACAATTTCCATGTATATCATTTAACGTCAGCTAATTTTTTTTCAGAATTTACACTGTTATCTCACTCCTGATGAAGCTCAAGAGAGGGGAAATGCGTCTAGTGTTTAAGGTGTTTTTAGTGTTATATTGTTATAAACTGCTCATTGTAGTTGTTATAGATATCGAACCTTATGCTGTTTGAACTACCCTACAAATGAGAACTTTGGGTGATATCAATTGCACCTCTTTCATCTCTTCTCTTTAATAAGGCACTAAGCACTTTACCTCCCTTTCCATCCCTATTTTCCTCCCTTTAAACTACGTTATCTGCTATACATAGCAAGTGAGGGTTAGGAGGGTCAGCCACCGATGAGCGGGGGGCACCATTCTCATCATATCTACGGTGCCAACCCCCGCTGCCCCTGCTGACATTCAACACAAGATACATAGGGGAATTTTAGACATATATCTTTTATATATGGATCTAGTCTGGTGATTAAATATACCAGAATATATCAAGTGTAAAATATCGCCCTTCAATAGACAAAGTGCTTATGTCTATAGTGCCAAATATACGTATGTCTGTATATTCTGACATAGCTATTGCTATATCCATCCTTTCCTCCCCTGATGCACCTAGGGCTGATAGGGCCAGCAGGGTAAGCCGTCGATGAGTGGAGGCGCCATTGTGCAAGTTATAGGGTGCCAACCTCCGCTGGCAGTAAGGGTGGTTCAGTTTTCAATCAGTGACAGACACCACCCTATGGTATCTTCTACAAATGTCTGCGTGATATTTTGGTGTTGGGTAATGTGTTAAGTCTTCACTTTATTAGTACCGTATTTTCCGGCATATAAGACGACTGGGCGTATAAGACGACCCCCCAACTTTTCCAGTTAAAATATAAAATCTTCATAAAAGTCGGGGGTCTTCTTATACGCCGTATGTCATCTTATGGGGCCGGTGAATATGTGCCTTTTGGCGTGGGGAGTGGTCCCGATGACTAAGACAGGGGGCGTCTCACAGTAAAGTGTGAGTGGAGTATATCCCCCTATTACCTCAATGCGGCAGCGTGGGGGTCTCTGTGCTGGGAGCGGCAGCTCCTCTTCGTGCCGTGGGTGCTCTGTGCCGTGGGTGCTCTGTGCCGTGGGTGCTGTGGGGCGGCGGCGGCGCATCTTCTTGCAGCGTCGGGGCTTCTCCGGCATCTCCTCCAGGCCCGGAGGCAGTCCGGCAGCCCCATTGCTTTGATGCAGTGACCTCGGGAGAAGAGATCTGAATCTAAGCAGCGGCCATTTTCCCAGAAGCTGCGATGCGGTGGCCTCCGGGAAAATGGCCGCTGGGGGCGGCGCATGCTCAGATTCAGATCTCGTCTCCCGAGACCTCGGGAGATGAGATCTGAATCTGAGCAGCAGCCATTTTCCCGGAGGCCACCGCATCAAAGCAATGGGGCTGCCGGTGCCTCCGGGCCTGGAGGAGATGCCGGAGAAGCCCCGACACTGCAAGAAGATGCGTCGCCGCCGCCGCCCCACAGCATCCACGGCACGAAGATGCGCCGCCGCCCCACAGCACAGAGCACCCACGGCACGAAGAGGAGCTGCTGCTCCCAGCACAGAGACCCCCACGCTGCCGCAATGAGGTAATAGGGGGATATACTCCACTCACACTTTACTGTGAGAACGCCCCCTGTCTTAGTCATCGGGACCACTCCCCCCCACCCACCATATGCACATTTTATCTGTACCCGGCGTATAAGACGACCCCCGACTTTTAAGAAGATTTTGAGGGGCTAAAAAGTCGTCTTATACGCCGGAAATACGGTATTTTTAATAATCAATTAAAAGTTATATTTAAATATCCTAAGTACAGGGTTTCTACGATGATTTACTTACTCCTACATTGAATTCTTTTTTCTGTGAAATAAACACAAGGCCTAACTCATAGAGTTGAAGACAAACAAATATAAGTACTAACTAATTAGTCAAATTAAAATTATAAGGTGAAAGACATGAATGAAAAAATATTAAGTAAAATGAATGAAGGATTTACAAATAGTTAGAAAATATCTCTAGATACACTAGGACATACATCACAGAAATGTGCAATTATGACTAAGCCTAGTAGTACAGGAAAGATAAATATCTTGGTACCGTGTTAGCCAGTAGATAGAAAAATATTTAGAATTTAGAGTCCTCAGTGGTTGATACCTATTAATGGCTAACTGAAAAGATGGTAACAAATTGCAAGCTTTCGAGACTACACAGGTCTCTTCATCAGGCAAAGACTAAAAGAAATTCTGAAGAATCACATATTTACGCAAAACATAGCACAGAAAAAAAAAACATGGATAAGACAGGTGATATGGAGCAGAATTACCATGAGTGATAAACAGTTATGTCCATAAATATTGGGCCAGTTCTTAGATAAGGAATGTCTTATTGTCCTCTGGGGTCTGGTTCTGTTGTGATGACCCCACATGGTCTGAGGGGCAAGTTCCTTGGTTGATGTAAAAAGACATAAATCCATGCGACACATTCATTCCTGCAGTGAGACTGTCAAAGGTCGTCATCAGTTTATATTCCCATACTCTTCTGTCTCTCTTAGATTTGAAGTTACCTTTTAACACAAGTAATTTCATGTCCATAATGTTATGATTTGGGAGACAAAAATGTATTGCCACAGGTAGATCCATTCTTTTTTCTCTTATTGTGTGGAGGTGAGAATTCATTCTTGTTCTAAGCTTTTGCTCTGTCTCCCCCACATACAGACCCCCAGTTGGACATTTAGTACAAATAATTAGGTACACCACATTAGAAGTGTTGCAGCTAAAAGTACCTAGTATCTTGTAGTCCTGATGTGAATTGAGGATCTTTATCTTGTCCGTGGTCATTATAAATGGACAGATTTTACATTTTTTCTGATTGCAAGGAAAGGTACCTGCAGCTGTTGGAGAGGACAGGGAGCTCTTGACAATGATGCTTCTTAGATTTGGGGGCTGCCTAAAACACAGTAGTGGGGGGTCTGGAAAAATGGATTGTAAGCGGGCATCTTTTTGTAGTAAAGGTTGTAATTTCCATGCAGATCCCCTTAGCACCTCCAGATATGGATTGTAGGTGACCACTAGAGGCACCCGGTTATTTTCTTCTTTAGCTTTGTAATGTAGCAGGTGATTCCTTGATATTCTGGTGGCTCTTGTAATCTGGTTTTGAATTGTTCTTGGATGGTAGCCCTGATTCAAAAAGGTCTTTCTGAGGCAACCAAGGTGTTCATCCCTATCTATTGGGTTGGAACATATAAGATTGTATCTGATGGCTTGGCTGTAGACAATGGAGTTTTTTATGTGTTTTGGATGGAAACTGTCCCATTTAAGGTATGTTGGACGGTCGATTGGCTTCTGATACAGGGATGTCTCTATTTTATTGTTCTGCTGCTTAATGATGGTGTCCAAAAAGTTAATTTTAGTACAGGAGTAATTGAGTGTCAAGTTGATGGTTGGATGAAATTGATTAAACTGTTCATGGAACGTCTTTAGCTGTGGCTCAGACTCTGTCCAGATGATTAAAATGTCATCAATGTAGCGGTAGTAGGCCCGAGGCCTGATGGGACATGAGGACAAAAAGTCGCTTTCAAGCTTGGCCATGAAAAGATTTGCATACTGTGGGGCCATTTTACTTCCCATTGCTGTGCCAGTCTCCTGTAGATAGATCTTCTTGTCAAATTCAAAGTAATTGTGGTTGAGGATGAATTTTATAAGTTTCACCACAGAACTTGCATCAGTCCCTGTGTTTTCCAGGTAGAAGTTGCAGGCATTTAATACATCCTGGTGTGGGATATTGGAGTACAAAGATTCCACATCCATGGAGGCCAGGATGGTTCCTTCTGGTAGAGGACCTATTGCTGATAGTTTATTCAATAGGTCAGCTGTGTCCTGAATGAAGCTGGGTGTATCCTTTACCAGTGGTTTAAGAATACCCTCTACCCATCCAGATACCTGCTCAGTAAGGGTGCCCACACATGAAATAATTGGTCTTCCTGGATTTCCAGATTTGTGGATTTTGGGAAGCATGTAGAATATCCCTGTTCTTGGACTTTCTGGTATCAGGTCATTGGCTCTTATGGATTCGTCGGGCAGACAAGATACCAACTTGTTTAGTTCCTTGTAATAGTCCTGTGTAGGATCCGACTCCAATTTTTTGTAGTAGCGTGTGTCCATAAGTTGTCAGTTTGCTTCCTTCATATAGTCTGATGTGTTCATCATGACTATTGCACCTCCCTTGTCAGTAGGTTTGATGATGATTTCTTTGTTGGTTTTCAGAGACTGTATGGCCTTTCTCTCCTGGGCACTGATGTTGGATGCTTGTCTCCTGTTAGTATCTATGATGGTGGATTTTATCAAATGTCTGAAGGAGTCTATATATTTATCCAAATGAGGGTTGTGTCCAGGTGGAGGTGTCCAGTCTGACCTCTTCTTGGTTGTTAGGATCCCTTTTCCTTCAGTCCAGGTGGGTTCTGAATCTTCTGTATCAGTGAAATATTCCCTCAGGCGCAGTCTCCTGAAAAAATGTTCCATATCACTGCAGAGTTCAGTTTTATCCAGGGCCTTAGTAGGACAAAATGAGAGTCCTCTGGAAATCACGGCCAGTTCCACTTTGTTGGGTTTATAATCTGAGAGATTAATGACAGTTTTTTTTTCTGTGCTATGTTGTGCATAAATATGTGATTCTTCAGAATTTCTTTTAGTCTTTGTCTGATGAAGAGACCTGTGTAGTCTTGAAAGCTTGCAATTTGTTACCATCTTTTCAGTTAGCCATTAAAAGGTATCAACCATTGAGGACTCTCAATTCTAAATATTTTTTTTTAGCCTAGTAGTAGAGATTGAATAATTTATGCTTAGATGAAACAGACATTTGTCTCCACCTTTGAAGTTACTGCAAAACATCCTTCACACCCGTCCTTACACACCCAAAGTTTCCTTATTCTTTCTATGATGCCATGTGACAGACATGCTGACTTCATGAAATTACAAATTACAAATTCTTCATGCAAAAATCAAAATAAATACATAACTGTACTGATGTCACCCTTGTAGGCTATCTTGATGCTGAAATAGATCACTTCCAAATATATATCCATTAGTTGTCCTCAGATATCATGTTTTACAAAAGTCTTCTAATCTGTTTCCTTTTTGTAAAGAAGGGTGACAGTGACAAGCAATATGGTCGCCAGTACTACTCCTATGAAAATTGTCACCCAGCTTTATCTACATTTGCAGATATATTGGATGCATATTAGACATATTTGCCTTCTATTTAGGACTCTAGTAAGATAGATAGCATCTCTTTATGGGGGATGTCATGGGGTCATCTCACACATAAAATGTCTTGTTCAAATAAGGGTAAAATGAAGGAGTTTAGTAGATTTTTTTACAACTGGATGGAAGAGGACAAATCTTCTTAAATATTTGTTATTGACATTATTGTAAAGTGAAGTGAATTCTAAGGCCTCTTTCACACTAGCGTCGTGCACTGCACGTCGCTAGGCGTCGTTTTGCAGAAAAAACGCATCCTGCAAAATTGCTTGCAGGATGCGTTTTTTCTCCATAGACTTTTATTAGCGACTCAGTGCGACGGTTGTGTCGTGTTGTGTCGGACCGTCGCCACCAAAAAACGTTGCATGTAACATTTTTTGGTGCATCGTCTGCAGCATTTCCGACCGCGCATGCGCGGCCAGAACTCCTCCCCCGCCTCCCCGCACCTCACAATGGGGCAGGGGATGCGTTGAAAAACAGCATCCTCTGCCCCCGTTGAGCGGCGCTTCCACATTATGCGTCGGTGCGCCGCAACATCGCATTGCGACGTGCAGTGCACGACGCTAATGTGAAAGTAGCCTAAGGCTCGGTGCACACGGAAGTTTTTCAGGGGGATTATGAAGTGGATCCACTCCAAAATCCACTTGAAAAACTGCATTTATTTTTTTCTTTGAATACTGTTTGATGTGGAATTTAAAGCAGATCCTCTCTTGAATCCACATAAAAACCTCCGTGTCGATATACCCTAAACTTCACATGCGGCCATCAATTATAGTGAAAGTCTAGTTGGATAGTCCCTACAGATTAATGTAAAGGTTGAATATATATTATACATTTACTTTCCAGCGCCACTACAACTATGGGATCCAGTTTTGGGCTCCACATTTTAAAATGGATATTCAGAAGTTAGAATCACTTCATAGGCGGGCAACTAGATTATTACAAGGGATGGAGAGCCTCTCATATGAGGAGAGGTTGGAAAAGTTGGGCTTGTTTAGCTTAGAAAGAAGAAGCTTCAGAGGGGATCTCATTTCCATGTTTAAATATATATGTGTGGCCAGTACAAAGGACTGGCACATAACTTATTTCTTCCAAAGACCATACTGAGGACCAGAGGGCTCTCATTACGGGTGGAAGAAAGGTGATTTCGACAGGTAACAGGAAAGGGTTCTTTACAGTTAGAGCAGTCAGACTGTGGAATGCCCTTCCACAAGAGGCAGTAATGGCAGACACTATGACAGCTTTTAAAAAAGGTCTGGACGATTTCCATAATACACATAACATTGTGGATTATAGTTAAATTAGGGGCAAAATGTACAATTGGTGGAGAAAGGTGGAACTTGATGGACCTAGTCTTTTATCAACCTACGTAACTATGTAACTATGCAACTAGTCCTGGCAATCGATGACTTTCAGAATTCCAAATCAGTTAAGTAGCATTACAGGGGGCACAGTACTCCGATGCACCCACATTGTGCTGACAACTGTAATGAGGTGTCAGCGCTGTCTAGTGAATGAATGTGAATGGCTCAAATGCTGACATCACCCAGCTTGAACTCGTCCAATCCATCCTGAAGAGTTCTATCAATGCAAATGGAAACTGGTGAGTAGTAATTTTCTTTAGTCAGCAAAAGGGAACATTTCCATTGGGGGTCAAAACAAGGAACTGGAGAGGGGCTTAATAAGCACAAACATATCACAATGTAATTTTATAAGCCTTTGCAAAGGGGAACCCAGAAAAACTTAATTCTACCACTTGGTCATAGCAAAGAATTAACAAGGTCAACCATCAAATATCAAATTTAGCTTTGCTACGTTTTGTTATTTTAGCTATTTTTGATATCTGTAGGGTTTCTTCATTAAAACAAAATAAATATGGTTAAGAAGGCAAAGCAGAGGGAATTGTGAACCATCTTTCTCATCACTCACCAGTTCTCCTGAATCCATTGAATAGCTTGTCCGTCATCAAATATTTTTTCAAAATCATATTCTTGCATGAAAAAGACTGAAACATTATGCTCTTCCATGTCTACGGTGGAAGTGAACACAAGTGTGCTCCGTCCTGGCTACTTCTTCAATGAAACAGGACTGGTATAGGAAAAGCCTGTTTAACCAGTATCATCAGTACAGGCTCCCACCCCTTTACTAAGCACAGCCTGCGCCTGCCTCACCTACAGCATCATGTGCAGAGATAAGCCGGTAGCAGTTACAAAACGTTAGTAATTACACAATACTGTCTACTGCACGGCCCTGAACATGAATATGAAGACTTGCCTCTTATCCCTGGTCTGACATGCAACTCCATTACATAACGACATTTCACTCTTTTATGTTGACAGATCACCTGACAGAATGGAGAATGTCGTTATCAATAAAGTACAATTATTACAATGTATTCTGGCAAACTATTAGAACTACCGATTATTACTGTAAATGGAAATCCATACATCTCTTTTACCCTGACCATCCATATAAGAGATATTTATTATTAATGATCTGATCTACTAAAGGGAATCTGCAGGAGGATCAACCCTCCTAAGCCATCTATATCTCCCGTGCTTCCCCCATACTCTGGAACTCTCTACCCAACACATCAGACTCTCGCCTACCATAGAAACCTTCAAAAAGAACCTGAAGACCCACCTCTTCTGTTATGATCAGGTGGCCTAAGAGCAGCATGAGATGTACTCCGGAGAAGGTGGTACCTGTACTGACCGCAGACCCTGAACTTAACACCGCAACTAGAAGTAGCCGTGGAATGTACCTAGCACTCCCTGGACATCTATGCGGTCAGTATAAAAAACACTAGAAAATATCCACCACAGAAAATACAAAAACTCCACAGCTAACTAAAGATATGGAGGGTATATCTGCATCTCCAGAGATACCAGCTTGGCTAAACAAATCCTTATACAGACCAAGCTGGACAAGACAAAAAACATGGAAAAGAACTGAACAATCAGGGCACAGCATATGGACAGCAAAAAAAACAAGGCCAGAACTTATCTTTGTTGAAAAGAACTGCAAAGCAGGAGAGACCAGGCAGAGATGTGAATCCTCCAGGAACAATGGGCAACTGGCACTGACTAAAGGGTGAAGCAAGACTAAATAGCCCAGTCAGATTTGCAGAAAGTGAACACACCTGATAAATGCTGCGATTCAGAGACAGCAGCACTACCACTTACAACCACCGGAGGGAGCCCAAGAGCAAAATTCACAACAGTACCCCCCCCCCTTAAGGAGGGGTCACCGAACCCTCACCAGAGCCCCCAGGCCGATCAGGACGAGCCAAATGAAAGGCACGAACCAAATCATCAGCATGAACATCGGAGGCAACAACCCAAGAATTATCCTCCTGGCCATAACCCTTCCATTTGACAAGATACTGAAGCTTCCACCTCGAAAAACGAGAATCCAAAATCTTCTCAACCACATACTCCAACTCCCCATCAATCAACACCGGGGCAGGAGGATCAACAGAGGGAACAACGGGCACCACATATTTCCGCAACAAAGATCTATGAAAAACATTATGGATGGAAAAAGAGGCTGGAAGGGCCAAACGAAAAGACACTGGATTGATAATCTCAGAAATCCTATAAGGGCCAATAAACCGAGGCTTAAACTTAGGGGAAGAAACCTTCATAGGGACATGACGGGAAGACAACCAGACCAAATCCCCAACCCAAAGCCGGGAACCAACACACCGACGACGGTTAGCAAAACGCTGAGCCCCCTCCTGGGACAACACCAAATTGTCAACAACATGAGCCCAAATTTGCTGCAACCTGTCAACCACAGAGTCCACCCCAGGACAATCAGAAGGCTCAACCTGCCCTGAAGAAAAACGAGGATGAAAACCAGAGTTACAAAAGAAGGGTGAAACCAAGGTAGCAGAACTAGCCCGATTATTAAGGGCAAACTCGGCCAATGGCAAGAAAGCCACCCAATCATCCTGATCAGCAGACACAAAGCATCTCAAATAAGTTTCCAAAGTCTGATTAGTTCGCTCGGTTTGGCCATTTGTCTGAGGATGAAATGCGGAAGAAAAAGACAAATCAATGCCCAGCCTAGCACAAAAGGCCCGCCAAAACTTAGAAACAAACTGGGAACCTCTATCAGACACAATTTTCTCCGGAATGCCATGCAAACGAACCACATGCTGAAAAAACAACGGAACCAAATCAGAAGAGGAAGGCAACTTAGGCAAAGGTACCAAATGAACCATCTTAGAAAACTGGTCACAAACCACCCAGATAACTGACATCCTCTGGGAAACCGGAAGATCCGAAATAAAATCCATAGAAATATGCGTCCAAGGCCTCTCAGGGACCGGCAAAGGCAAAAGCAACCCACTAGCGCGGGAACAGCAAGGCTTGGCCCGCGCACAAGTTCCACAGGACTGCACAAAAGAACGCACATCCCGTGACAAAGAAGGCCACCAAAAGGACCTACCAACCAAATCTCTGGTACCAAAAATCCCCGGACGACCAGCTAACACAGAACAATGAACCTCCGAAATCACTTTACTAGTCCATCTGTCAGGAACAAACAATTTCCCCACTAGACAGCGGTAAGATTTATCAGCCTGAAATTTCTGAAGAACCCGTCGTAAATCAGGGGAGATGGCAGAAAGAATCACCCCTTCCTTCAGAATACCGACCGGCTCAAGGACCCCAGGAGAATCAGGCAAAAAGCTCCTAGAGAGGGCATCAGCCTTAACATTCTTAGAACCCGGAAGATACGAGACCACAAAATCAAAATGGGAGAAAAACAGGGACCATCGGGCCTGTCTAGGATTCAGCCGTTTGGCAGACTCGAGATAAATCAGATTCTTATGATCGATCAAGACCACAATACGGTGCTTGGCCCCCTCAAGCCAATGTCGCCACTCCTCAAATGCCCACTTCATAGCCAACAACTCACGATTGCCGACATCATAATTGCGTTCCGCAGGCGAAAACTTTCGAGAAAAGAAGGCCCACGGTTTCATCAAGGAACCATCAGAATTCCTCTGAGACAAAACGGCCCCTGCCCCAATCTCAGAAGCATCAACCTCAACCTGAAAAGGAAGAGAAACATCCGGCTGACGCAACACAGGGGCAGAAGTAAACCGGCGTTTAAGCTCCTGAAAGGCAGAAACAGCCGCAGAGGACCAATTCGTCACATCAGCGCCTTTCTTCGTCAAATCGGTCAGGGGTTTAACCACACTGGAGAAGTTGGCAATGAAACGGCGATAAAAATTAGCAAAGCCCAAAAATTTCTGAAGGCTCTTCACGGATGTGGGCTGGATCCAATCATGAATGGCCTGAACCTTAACCGGATCCATTTCTATAGATGAGGGAGAAAAAATGAAGCCCAAAAAAGAAATCTTCTGTACTCCAAAGAGGCACTTAGACCCCTTCACAAACAAGGCATTATCACGAAGGATCTGAAATACCATCCTGACTTGTTTCACATGAGACTCCCAATCATCTGAAAAAATCAAAATATCATCCAAAAATACAATCATGAATTTATCAAGATAATTCCGAAATATATCATGCATGAAGGACTGAAACACAGATGGAGCATTAGAGAGTCCGAATGGCATCACAAGGTATTCAAAATGGCCTTCGGGCGTATTAAACGCAGTATTCCATTCGTCACCCTGCTTAATACGAACAAATTATATGCCCCTCGAAGGTCAATCTTAGTAAACCAACTAGCCCCCTTAATCCTAGCAAACAGATCAGAAAGCAAAGGCAAAGGGTATTGGAATTTGACCGTGATCTTATTCAAGAGGCGATAATCAATACAGGGTCTCAAGGAGCCATCTTTCTTGGCAACAAAAAAAAAACTTGCTCCCAATGGTGAAGAAGATGGCCGAATATGCCCCTTCTCCAAGGACTCCTTAACATAGCTCCGCATGGCGGTATGTTCTGGCACAGACAGGTTGAAAAGTCGGCCCTTAGGGAACTTACAGCCTGAAATCAAGTCAATAGCACAATCACAGTCCCTATGCGGTGGAAGGGAACTGGACTTGGGCTCATTGAATACATCCTGGAAATCTCACAAAAACTCAGGAATTTCAGAAGAGGGGGAGGAGGCAATTGACATCAAAGGAACGTCACCATGAACCCCCTGACAACCCCAACTAGTCACAGACATAGATTTCCAATCTAATACCGGATTATGCACCTGTAACCATGGGAAACCCAGCACAATAGCATCATGCAAATTATGCAACACCAGAAAACGACAATCTTCCTGATGGGCTGGCGCCATGCACATGGTCAGCTGTGTCCAAAACTGAGGTTTATTTTTAGCCAACGGTGTAGCATCAATGCCCCTCAAAGGAATAGGACTCTGCAAAGGCTGCAAGGGGAAACCACAACGTCTGGCAAATTCTAAGTCCATTAAGTTTAGAGCGGCGCCTGAATCCACAAATGCCATGACAGAAAATGACGACAATGAGCAGATCAGGGTCACAGATAACAGAAATTTAGGTTGTACAGTACTGATGGTAACAGAACTAGCGATTCTCTTGGTACGCTTAGGGCAATCAGAAATAACATGAGCAGAATCGCCGCAGTAAAAACACAACCTATTCTGACGTCTGAATCCTTGTCGTTCAGCTCTAGACACAATCCTATCACACTGCATAGGCTCAGGACTCCGCTCGGAAGACAATGCCATAGTGTGCACAACTCTGCGCTCGCGCAAGCGCCGATCAATCTGAATGGCCAGAGACAAAGAATCACTCAGACCAGCAGGCGTGGGGAACCCCACCATAACATCTTTAACGGATTCAGAAAGACCCTTTCTGAAGATTGCCGCCAAGGCATCCTCATTTCATTTAGTCAGTACAGACCATTTTCTAAACTTCTGGCAATATGATTCTGCCGCTTCTTGACCCTGAGACAGGGCCAACAAGGTCTTCTCAGCATGATCCACTGAATTAGGTTCGTCATACAATAACCCAAGCGCCTGAAAAAAGGTGTGTACATTAAGCAACGCCGGATTCCCAGGTTCCAGGGCAAATGCCCAATCCTGGGGGTCACAACGCAGCAGAGATATAACAATTTTAACCTGCTGGATGGGATCACCAGAGGAACGGGGTTTCAGAGCAAAAAACAGTTTACAGTTATTTTTAAAGCTCAGAAATTTGGACCTATCCCCAAAAAACAAATCAGGAGTTGGAATTCTAGGCTCTAAAACCGGAGTCTGAACGATATAATCGGAAATACCCTGTACTCTAGCAGCAAGTTGATCCACACGAGAAGCCAATCCCTGAACATCCATACCAGCGCCGAACTCTTGAGCCACCCAGAGGTAAAGAGGGAAGAAAAAAAAAAAAAACACAACATGCTACAGAAAAAAAAAAATGGCTCAGCACTTTCCTACCCTTCTTCTGAGATGCGGTTAACTCATTGCAGGCCAGTTGTACTGTTATGATCAGGTGGCCTAAGAGCAGCATGAGACGTACTCCGGAGAAGGTGGTACCTGTACTGACCGCAGACCCTGAACTTAACACCGCAACTAGAAGTAGCCGTGGAATGTACCTAGCACTCCCTGGACATCTCGACACAGCCGGAGGACTAATTACCCCTAGAGATAGAAAAGGGAAAACTATCTTGCCTCAGAGAAAATTCCCAAAGGACAGACAGCCCCCCACAAATATTGACTGTGAGAGGAGAGGGAAAAAACATACACAGACTGAAATCAGAATTTAGCAAAGGAGGCCACTTCTAGCTAAATAGAAAGGATAGAACAGAGTACTATGCGGTCAGTATAAAAAACACTAGAAAATATCCACCACAGAAAATACAAAAACTCCACAGCTAACTAAAGATATGGAGGGTATATCTGCATCTCCAGAGATACCAGCTTGGCTAAACAAATCCTTATACAGACCAAGCTGGACAAGACAAAAAACATTAAAAAGAACTGAACAATCAGGCCACAGCATATGGACAGCAAAAAAAACAAGGCCAGAACTTATCTTTGTTGAAAAGAACTGCAAAGCAGGAGAGACCAGGCAGAGATGTGAATCCTCCAGGAACAATGGGCAACTGGCACTGACTAAAGGGTGAAGCAAGACTAAATAGCCCAGTCAGATTTGCAGAAAGTGAACACACCTGATAAATGCTGCGATTCAGAGACAGCAGCGCTACCACTTACAACCACCGGAGGGAGCCCAAGAGCAGAATTCACAACACTCTTCCAACAAGCCTACAGCCTGCAGTGATCCTCAACCTACTGAACCGCCGCACAACCAGCTCTACCCTCACCTAGTGTATCCTCACCCATCCCCTGCAGACTGTGAGCCCTCGCGGGCAGGGTCCTCCCTCCTTATGTACCTGTGTACCTTGTTTTTTTACTCATGTTTATTGTATTTGTCTATATTTGCCCCCTTTTCACATGTAAAGTGCCATAGAATAAATGGTGCTTTAAAAATGTATAATAATAATAACACTGGTCAACAGCATTTTTGGTGCCAAAGATATTTCATTGAATTTAGGGTATTTTTGGGGTGCTGATTCTGAACATGTCATCAGTTTTGCCAGATTGGCTCAAGTTTTTGAGATTTTTGGTATCTTATTTATAGCACTTGTTGGTAAATGCGACGCATCATCTCATTAATTTCTTTGGATTAGTACTTGAACTGAGCAGTTCTCAATATAGTTTTGTGTTAATTAGTGTTCTAAAAGTTTGTTCATAGCTTGATTTTTGCACTAACTTTATGTTGTTGTCTGTTTTCCAGTGAAAAGCATGAACTCATCAAGAAGAAGTTGTCTTAACGATCCAGACTCATTCTGTTACATTTGTGGTGAATACACACTGCCAAAACATAGAAGAAACATAACAGACTTCGTAAAAAAAGTGTATTTTGCCTATTTTGGGGTTATGCTTGGGGACCAAGACAAGTTTTGGGCACCACACATAGTGTGCAAAGCATGTATCGAATTATTACGAAAATGGAGCAAAGGACAAAGAAAAAGCTTCAAATTTGGTGTTCCAATGGTGTGGAGAGAGCCAAAAAATCATCATGATGACTGTTATTTATGGTAAACACAGGTACAGGCACATCTTCACAATGAGGGACAGGCCTTCTTGCAGATTCCATGTTACTCCCATTTTCGTTTCTTATG
This sequence comes from Ranitomeya variabilis, assembly GCF_051348905.1. NCBI lineage: Eukaryota > Metazoa > Chordata > Amphibia > Anura > Dendrobatidae > Ranitomeya > Ranitomeya variabilis. The sequence continues at coordinate 125,088,606 of NC_135235.1, forward strand.
CTTATTGAATCCTTGCACTTGCACTGCACAGAAATAACAGTCATCATGATGATTTTTTGGCTCTCTCCACACTATTGGAACACCAAATTTGAAGCTTTTTCTTTGTCCTTTGCTCCATTTTCGTAATAATTTGATACATGCTTTGCACACTATGTGTGGTGCCCAAAACTTGTCTTGGTCCCCAAGCATAACCCCAAAATAGGCAAAATACACTTTTTTTACGAAGTCTGTTATGTTTCTTCTATGTTTTGGCAGTGTGTATTCACCACAAATGTAACAGAATGAGTCTGGATCGTTAAGACAACTTCTTCTTGATGAGTTCATGCTTTTCACTGGAAAACAGACAACAACATAAAGTTAGTGCAAAAATCAAGCTATGAACAAACTTTTAGAACACTAATTAACACAAAACTATATTGAGAACTGCTCAGTTCAAGTACTAATCCAAAGAAATTAATGAGATGATGCGTCGCATTTACCAACAAGTGCTATAAATAAGATACCAAAAATCTCAAAAACTTGAGCCAATCTGGCAAAACTGATGGCATATTCAGAATCAGCACCCCAAAAATACCCCAAATTCATTAAAATATTTTGGACACCAGAAAAAAAATTTTTTTTTGTTGACCTGTGTAATATATGTGCATGTAGGTCATAGGGAGCTGAATGTAATGATACCTTGATATCTGTGATCTGATGTCTTATTCCAGAAAAATCTACCTCTAAGTGAGTTGTTAAGATGCAGGGCCGGTTTTAGACAAAGTGGGGCCCTAGGCAAAAGTTTAAAATGAGGCCCCCAATGCTCACATACATATTGCACCATGACGCTCAAACATTTTGGTTGCATTTACATGCGTTGAGTTCAGACCGTTCGATGCGTGCGATTGACAACATTGAAGTCGTTTGGCTCTTGTTTCTCGGCCTCTTTACATCGTCTGAGGACGAATCGAATGATGGGGACAGAACGCTAGTAGATCAATCTGTCCCCATATAGTATCATGCTATAAGCAGCAGGGCTGTGTGTGTGTGTGTGTGTGTGTGTGTGTGTGTGTGTGTGTGTGTGTGTGTGTGTGTGTGTGTGTGTGTGTGTGTGTGTGTGTGTGTGTGTGTGTGTGTGTGTGTGTGTGTGTGTGTGTGTGTGTATATATATATATATATATATATATATATATATGTATATACACTCACCGGCCACTTTATTAGGTACACCTGTCCAACTTCTTGTTAACACTTAATTTCTAATCAGCCAATCACATGGCGGCAACTCAGTGCATTTAGGCATGTAGACATGGTCAAGACAATCTCCTGCAGTTCAAACCGAGCATCAGTATGGGGAAGAAAGGTGATTTGAGTGCCTTTGAACGTGGCATGGTTGTTGGTGCCAGAAGGGCTGGTCTGAGTATTTCAGAAACTGCTGATCTACTGAGATTTTCACGCACAACCATCTCTAGGGTTTACAGAGAATGGTCCGAAAAAGAAAAAAAATCCAGTGAGCGGCAGTTCTGTGGGCGGAAATGCCTTGTTGATGCCAGAGGTCAGAGGAGAATGGGCAGACTGGTTCGAGCTGATAGAAAGGCAACAGTGACTCAAATCGCCACCCGTTACAACCAAGGTAGGCCTAAGAGCATCTCTGAACGCACAGTGCGTCGAACTTTGAGGCAGATGGGCTACAGCAGCAGAAGACCACACCGGGTACCACTCCTTTCAGCTAAGAACAGGAAACTGAGGCTACAATTTGTACAAGCTCATCGAAATTGGACAGTAGAAGATTGGAAAAACGTTGCTTGGTCTGATGAGTCTCGATCTCTGCTGCGACATTCGGATGGTAGGGTCAGAATTTGGCGTAAACATGCCACGAAGAATTGAGGCAGTTCTGAAGGCAAAAGGGGGTCCAACCCGTTACTAGCATGGTGTACCTAATAAAGTGGCCGGTGAGTGTATATATATATATATATATATATATATATATATATATATATATATATATATATATATATATATATATATATATATATATATACACTCTAGTCTGTTCAACCATTATTTTAAAATGTGCATGGAACACACACACACACTATCACTGTATGTTTATATAGAATAATGCAAAAAATTATATATATATATATATATATATACACACACACACACAATTAAACACACACGCACATGACACATGCTTATACACACACTTATACACACATTCATACATGTACATGGCACACACTTATATACACACACATATATATGGCATGCACTCAGTGGCGTAACTACAAAGTTATGGGCCCCGGTGCGAACTTCCAAATGGGGCCCCCCACCCCGCCCCGGGTCCCCCCGCCTCAACCCGCCCCCCCCCCACCTTCCCCTAGATACGCCTTGGACTGTCGCAGGAATCTCCTGCACTGCAACATGGTGTTGGGTGCCAGCACAGCCCGCACAGTGGTATATCCAGCACAGTGGTATATCCAGCAGAGCCCGCATAGTGGTATATCCAGCACAGCCCGCACAGTGGTATATCCAGCACAGCCTGCACAGTGGTATATCCAGCACAGCCTGCACAGTGGTATATCCAGCACAGGGATATATACAGCAGAGCCCGCACAGGGATATATACAGCAGAGCCCGCACAGGGATATATACAGCAGAGCCCGCACGGGGATATATACAGCAGAGCCCGCACAGGGATATATACAGCAGAGCCCGCACAGGGATATATACAGCAGAGCCCGCACAGGGATATATACAGCAGAGCCCGCACAGGGATATATACAGCAGAGCCCGCACAGGGATATATACAGCAGAGCCCGCACAGGGATATATACAGCAGAGCCCGCACAGGGATATATACAGCAGAGCCCGCACAGGGGTATATAGAGCAGAGCCCGCACAGGGGTATATAGAGCAGAGCCCGCACAGGGGTATATAGAGCAGAGCCCGCACAGGGGTATATAGAGCAGAGCCCGCACAGGGGTATATAGAGCAGAGCCCGCACAGGGGTATATAGAGCAGAGCCCGCACAGGGGTATATAGAGCAGAGCCCGCACAGGGGTATATAGAGCAGAGCCCGCACAGGGGTATATAGAGCAGAGCCCGCACAGGGGTATATAGAGCACAGCCCGCACAGGGGTATATAGAGCACAGCCCGCACAGGGGTATATAGAGCACAGCCCGCACAGGGGTATATAGAGCACAGCCCGCACAGGGGTATATAGAGCACAGCCCGCACAGGGGTATATAGAGCACAGCCCGCACAGGGGTATATAGAGCACAGCCCGCACAGGGGTATATACAGCAGAGCCCGCACAGGGATATATACAGCAGAGCCCGCACAGGGATATATACAGCAGAGCCCGCACAGGGATATATACAGCAGAGCCCGCACAGGGATATATACAGCAGAGCCCGCACATCTCATCTCCCCCCCCCCCCCCGATAATGGCCCCACAGTCCAGTTAAAAAGAAAAAAAAAAAAACTCTCCTCACCTTTCCTTTTGCCCGCGCTGCTCCCGGCGGCTGCAGTCTGCCCAGGACACTGCAGGTGTGCGATGATATGACGTCATCGCGCACCCGCAGTGTACTGTCAGAGGCAGAGCGGGGAATGATGGGAGAGGGGGCGTCAGGTGACGCTCTCTCCTCCATCATTGCATTCAACTATATCGGTGTCATAGACGCCGGTATAGTTAAATGCGGCGGCGGCACTGGGGGGGGGCGGGGGGAACAGTGCAGCGGCCCACTACTGGCACCGGCTCTTCTGCCAGAAGTGCCCGATGGCCAGTCCGGCCCTGTACTGACCTGCCAACCCGGGGCCCCTGACCTGCGGGGCCCGGTCGCAATGGCGACCGCTGCGACTGCAGTAGTTACGCCCCTGCATGCACTTATACACAGACACATACATAGCATTCTTATACATACACACATACATAGCGTGTATGTATATATATATATATATTACACACACATAAACACACGCATGGCACGCACTTATACACACATATATACATGGCACGCATTTATACAACACATACATGGCACGCATTTATACACACATACATACACATATATATACACATACATACACACATATACACATACATACACACACATATACACACACACACACACACACACGGCAAGCAAAGACACACTTATACACACACACATACACGGCACACACATGCAGCACAACAAATGCTCATTTGATACATGTGATTCACATAAGCACACACTACACATGACACGCTATACACACCACACACACACACACACCTTTATGCTGGAGGGAATGAGATGATGCACACTATCAGATGCAGCTCCTCCTGCTCCCAGCAGACACCTTCCTGCCCTCTCCTCTGCTGGGACTGCCGACAAGAGCAGGAGTTGCTGACAGCAGGACAGGAGCCATCATCACCAGGAGCAGCACACACAGTGGGACGGTGCTCTTTACTTATCTGCCGGCTCAGGTTGTTACTGGTGCTGGGTCTCTCTCCCTTCCCCTCAGAGGCTCCGTACAGCAGGACAGGGCGCTGGCCAATGAGCACTTCTATCACGCTGATGGGGGAGGTTCAGTGGCCGCTGCTCCTGTGCTTCACTGCAGGCTCCTATTTTACTGCTACAAACATTCCCAGAGTACATGGCCTGTGGTGACATCACGGTCACATGGCAGGTCACCTGATCGTGATGTCACTACAGGTCCTTAACCAGTCTCTACTCGGAAGCTTCACTGATAATGCTATTATCAGTGAAGCGTCTGCTGTAGATGCTGGGGGCCCCCAAGGGAGTGGGGGCCCCAGGCAGCTGCCTAGTCTGCCTGGCCCTAACGCCGGCCCTGTTAAGATGTATGGGCCGGACTGTGATCTGTATAAGAAGCTGCTTCCAGGAATTATTTTACATGAAGGGGGATTAGCCAGTGTGCTACGTAATGGTTACCAGTGTGATGTGTAATAGTTACCAAGGTGATATGTGATGGCTGCTCTCTACTCTCCTGATCTCACTGCAGAGCTGTGTGTGATTATACATGACACATCTGCAGGTTCCTCTCAGCTTCCAGCTCACAGGCACTAAGAGCAGAAAATTGGTAAAAATTATTAAAAAAAACTATTACCCACCTATATTTACCCCTTTCCAACATGTGCCATACATGGAGACTATTGAAGCAGGTAAAAAGTAAAAAAGTTACAAAAAAATGTTTTTAAAAATCTAAAAAAATACAAAAGTTTAAATCCCCCCTTTTGCCCCATTCAAAATAAAACGTTGAAAAAATAAGTATACGTTTGGTAACGTTACATTCTGAATCGCCCTATCTATCAATATATAAAAAAAATTACGGTAATCCGATCAGTAAACGGTGTAACGAGAAAAAAAAGTCAAAACCCCAGATTTACGTTTTTTGGTTGCCGCAACATTGCATTAAAATGTAATAACCCGGCGATCAAAACATTGTATCTGCATTAAAATGGAATCAATAAAAACATCAGCTCGGAGCACAAAAAATAAGCCTTCATCCAGCCCCAGATCCCGAAAGATGGAGACACAATTGTTTGTTTTCTTGTTTTTTTTACAAACTTTGGATTTTTTTCACCACTTAAATAAAAAATAACCTATACATGTTTGGTGTCTGCGAACTTATAATGACCTGGAGAATAATAATGGCAGGTCAGATTTAGCATTTGATGAACATGGCAAAAGAAACAAAAACAGTTGTGGAATTGCACTTTTTTGCAATTTCACTGCACTTTGAATTGTTTTCCCGTTTTCCAGTACTCATCCTGCAAAAAAAAGCCCTCTCATGGCCATATTGATGGAAAATTAAAAAAGTTATAGCTCTGGGAAGAAGGGGAGTGATAAACAGAAATGCAAAAACAGAATAGTGCCCGAGGATGAAGGGGTTAAATTCTTGTTATTTCCAAGGCCTCTGCTGGTCCTGCAGCAATGACTCACCTGACCAATCACTGAACATGACCAATCAGTGAACATGTGTCTTATGATTCGTTCAGACAAGCTTATAGTTGGTATAATTACTATCTGTATGCCAGGCATATTTCACAGCTCCATTAAATATTAAATTACTGATAGGGGTTTGTTATAAGTCTCCAAAAGTAATGGAAGCAACGGAGAATATCCTCATAAAGCAAATAGATGAAGCTGCGACTCAAGGAGAAGTCATTATTATGGGGGACTTCAACTACCCTGAAATAGGTTGGGGAACAGAAACCTGCAGTTCCAGCAAAGGTACTAATCGGTTTTTGACAACTATGAGAGACAATTACCTTTTACAATTGGTTCAGGACCCAACAAGAAGGGGGGCACTGCTAGACCTAATATTAACCAACAGGCCAGACCGCATAGCAAATATAAGGGTTGGTAGTCACTTGGGGAATAGTGATCACAAAATAATAAGTTTTCATGTATCCTTTATTAAGATGTGTAGTAGAGGGGTTACACGGACACTAAACTTCAGGAGGGCAAATTTCCAACGGATGAGAGATGATCTTGGTGTAATTAACTGGACGACATCCTGAGACAAAAATACACAAAGAAAATGGGAGACGTTTATTAGCATCCTGGATAGGACCTGTGCACTGTATATACCGTATGAGAATAAACATACTAGAAATAGGAGGAAACCAATATGGCTAAATAGAGCTGTAAGGGGTGCAATAAGTGACAAAAAGAAAGCATTTAGAGAATTAAAGGAAGTAGGTAGTGAGGAGGCATTAAATAAATACAGAAAATTAAATAAATTCTGTAAAAAGCAAATCAAGGCAGCTAAGATTGAGACAGAGAGACTCATTGCCAGAGAGTAAAAATAAGCCCAAAATATTCTTTAACTATGTAAATAGTAAGAAACTAAAAAATGAAAGTGTTGGCCCCCTTAAAAATAGTCTGGGTGAAATGGTGGATGAGGATGAGGAAAAAGCCAATATGCTAAATGACTTTTTTTCATCAGTATTTACACAAAAAAATCCCATGACGGACAATATGATCAGTGATAACAAAAATTTCCCATTAAGTGTCACCTGCTTAACCCAGCAGGAAGTACGTCGGCATCTAAAAATCACTAAAATTTACAAATCTCCGTGCCCGGATGGGATACACCCCCGAGTACTGCAGGAATTAAGTACAGTCATTGATAGACCATTATTTTTAATCTTTAAAGAGTCCATAATAACAGGGTCTGTACCACAGGACTGGCGTATAGCAAATGTGGTGCCAATATTCAAAAAGGGGACAAAAACTGAACTAGGAAATTATAGGACAGTAAGCTTAACCTCTACTGTGGGTAAAATCCTGGAGGGCATTCTAAGGGATGCTATACTGGAGTATCTGAAGAGGAATAACCTCATGACCCAATACCAACATGGGTTTACTAGGGACCATTCCTGTCAGACTAATCTCATCAATTTCTATGAAGAGGTAAGTTACGGACTGGACCAAGGGAACCCAGTGGACGTAGTGTATATGGACTTTTCAAAAGCTTTTGATATGGTGCCACACAAAAGGTTGTTACATAAAATGAGAACAATGGGGATAGGGGAAAATTTGTGTAAGTGGGTTAAGAGCTGGCTCAGGGATAGGAAACAAAGGGTGGTTATTAATGGAGCACACTCGGACTGGGTCGCGGTTAGCAGTGGGGTACCACAGGGGTCAGTATTAGGCCCTCTCCTTTTTAACATATTCATTAATGACATTGTAGGGGGCTTACAGAGTCGAATTTCAATATTTGCAGATGACACTAAACTCTGCAGGGTAATCAATACAGAGGAGGACAATTTTATATTACAGGATGATTTATGTAAACTAGAAGCTTGGGCTGATAAATGGCAAATGAGCTTTAATGGGGATAAATGTAAGGTCATGCACTTGGGTAGAAGTAATAAGATGTATAACTATGTGCTTAATTCTAAAACTCTGGGCAAAACCGTCAATGAAAAAGACCTGGGAGTATGGGTGGATGACAAACTCACATTTAGTGGCCAGTGTCAGGCAGCTGCTACAAAGGCAAATAAAATAATGGGATGCATTAAAAGAGGCATAGATGCTCATGAGTAGTGTTGAGCATTCCGATACCGCAAGTATCGGGTATCGGCCGATATTTGCGGTATCGGAATTCCGATACCGAGTTCCGATATTTTCAGTATATCGGATACCGGAATCGGAAGTTCCCACAGTTCAAAGTGCCCGAATTCAGCCAATGAGGAATGATTAGAAGTGTGGGCACATCCTGTTCTGTATGTTGGGCATGGAAGTACTGGCATGGCTGTGATTGGCTGCTGAAATGATGTCATGATGCACTATAAAAGTCGCTGCCGCCATTTATGGCTCACTCTGCTGTGAATTCAGTTAGGGATAGGATGCTGTGTTCTGACTGAGTGCCAGTTTAGAGATAGCGATTTGCTTCATTGTGCTTTACCAAGGCTAATTTATCAACCGCTGTGTGAGCAGGGCCGTATTTAGAGTTTCTGCTGCCCTAGGCACTTTTAGCGCTGCCTCCCCCATTGGTGAGTATGACATTATCGGCAGTGACTTTGGCAAGAATCGCTGATGTGAAAGTCGCCTCTTGCAGCAGATCGGGCAGTTTTTTCACATCTGCCGCGTAATGGATCACTTACGGCAACAGTGCGTTTGGCTTCATTCATTCCCTATGGGATTTGCGGCACTTGCTGTGATCTGGCAAATGCGGTACCATACCTCCCAACTCTTGAAGGGAAAGAGTTATAAAGGTTGCGGCGCACGTAGTGCGCTGCGGCAAATTTTAGGCCATGCCTCTGACCACACCCATTTCACAACTAGTCACACCCATATCCAAGTCCCAACCACACCCATTTAGCACTGCTGATCACACTGTTTCATATACAATAATTATAACCCCAAAAAAATATGGCCACACAATGCTCAATAATGTATAATGGCCACACATGATGCTCCATACTGTATAATGACCCCACATGATGTTCAATACTGTATAATGGCCCCACATGATGCTCAATACTGTATAATGGCCACACATGATGCTCCATACTTTATAAGGGCCACACATGATGCTCAATACTGTATAATGGCCACACATGATGCTCCATACTGTATAATGACCGCTGTTGTGAAATTGGATTTTGGGCTCCCCCTGTGGCCACTGGTGGAATTGAACTGGTGTGCATCATCCTCTCTGTTCACCTGTTTCCATCAGGATGTGGGAGTCGCTATTTAGCCTTGCTCCTCTGTCACTTCCATGCCGGTCAACATTGTAATCAGTAGCCTTTCTGTGCATGTTCCTGCTGCTAGACAACTCCCAGCTAAGTTGGACTTTAGTCCTTGTTTGTTTTTGCATTTTGTTCCAGTTCACAGCTGTAGTTTCGTTTCTGTGTCTGGAAAGCAATTTGCATATTTAAATTCCCAGAGGAGCATTGTACGGCAAATAAGCCTCCTTACCTTGACAAGCCAGAGATGGTATGTCACTCTCCATAAGGAGAAACGATACCCCTTAGACCCCATGTCCAGAGCCTCTCACCTAGCCAAATCAGTTCTCATGCTTTGCACTGACGAGGGCCAACAGCCCGAAACACCGTGTCTGCGAATTGAGATACTGATTTGGCTTTTATCCTAAGTCATATTGTACGACTCGTTAAAGGGTTGATTGTGACTTGTAGGATCGCTACTTCCAATAGGTGGCGCTGTAGAGTTTAAGTCCTCTTTTTCTCAGAAGAGGCAATTTGCATATTTAAATTCCCAGAGGAGCATTGTACGGCAAATAAGCCTCCTTACCTTGACAAGCCAGAGATGGTATGTCACTCTCCATAAGGAGAAACGATACCCCTTAGACCCCATGTCCAGAGCCTCTCACCTAGCCAAATCAGTTCTCATGCTTTGCACTGACGAGGGCCAACAGCCCGAAACACCGTGTCTGCGAATTGAGATACTGATTTGGCTTTTATCCTAAGTCATATTGTACGACTCGTTAAAGGGTTGATTGTGACTTGTAGGATCGCTACTTCCAATAGGTGGCGCTGTAGAGTTTAAGTCCTCTTTTTCTCAGAAGAGGCAATTTGCATATTTAAATTCCCAGAGGAGCATTGTACGGCAAATAAGCCTCCTTACCTTGACAAGCCAGAGATGGTATGTCACTCTCCATAAGGAGAAACGATACCCCTTAGACCCCATGTCCAGAGCCTCTCACCTAGCCAAATCAGTTCTCATGCTTTGCACTGACGAGGGCCAACAGCCCGAAACACCGTGTCTGCGAATTGAGATACTGATTTGGCTTTTATCCTAAGTCATATTGTACGACTCGTTAAAGGGTTGATTGTGACTTGTAGGATCGCTACTTCCAATAGGTGGCGCTGTAGAGTTTAAGTCCTCTTTTTCTCAGAAGAGGCAATTTGCATATTTAAATTCCCAGAGGAGCATTGTACGGCAAATAAGCCTCCTTACCTTGACAAGCCAGAGATGGTATGTCACTCTCCATAAGGAGAAACGATACCCCTTAGACCCCATGTCCAGAGCCTCTCACCTAGCCAAATCAGTTCTCATGCTTTGCACTGACGAGGGCCAACAGCCCGAAACACCGTGTCTGCGAATTGAGATACTGATTTGGCTTTTATCCTAAGTCATATTGTACGACTCGTTAAAGGGTTGATTGTGACTTGTAGGATCGCTACTTCCAATAGGTGGCGCTGTAGAGTTTAAGTCCTCTTTTTCTCAGAAGAGGCAATTTGCATATTTAAATTCCCAGAGGAGCATTGTACGGCAAATAAGCCTCCTTACCTTGACAAGCCAGAGATGGTATGTCACTCTCCATAAGGAGAAACGATACCCCTTAGACCCCATGTCCAGAGCCTCTCACCTAGCCAAATCAGTTCTCATGCTTTGCACTGACGAGGGCCAACAGCCCGAAACACCGTGTCTGCGAATTGAGATACTGATTTGGCTTTTATCCTAAGTCATATTGTACGACTCGTTAAAGGGTTGATTGTGACTTGTAGGATCGCTACTTCCAATAGGTGGCGCTGTAGAGTTTAAGTCCTCTTTTTCTCAGAAGAGGCAATTTGCATATTTAAATTCCCAGAAGAGCATTGTACGGCAAATAAGCCTCCTTACCTTGACAAGCCAGAGATGGTATGTCACTCTCCATAAGGAGAAACGATACCCCTTAGACCCCATGTCCAGAGCCTCTCACCTAGCCAAATCAGTTCTCATGCTTTGCACTGACGAGGGCCAACAGCCCGAAACACCGTGTCTGCGAATTGAGATACTGATTTGGCTTTTATCCTAAGTCATATTGTACGACTCGTTAAAGGGTTGATTGTGACTTGTAGGATCGCTACTTCCAATAGGTGGCGCTGTAGAGTTTAAGTCCTCTTTTTCTCAGAAGAGGCAATTTGCATATTTAAATTCCCAGAGGAGCATTGTACGGCAAATAAGCCTCCTTACCTTGACAAGCCAGAGATGGTATGTCACTCTCCATAAGGAGAAACGATACCCCTTAGACCCCATGTCCAGAGCCTCTCACCTAGCCAAATCAGTTCTCATGCTTTGCACTGACGAGGGCCAACAGCCCGAAACACCGTGTCTGCGAATTGAGATACTGATTTGGCTTTTATCCTAAGTCATATTGTACGACTCGTTAAAGGGTTGATTGTGACTTGTAGGATCGCTACTTCCAATAGGTGGCGCTGTAGAGTTTAAGTCCTCTTTTTCTCAGAAGAGGCAATTTGCATATTTAAATTCCCAGAGGAGCATTGTACGGCAAATAAGCCTCCTTACCTTGACAAGCCAGAGATGGTATGTCACTCTCCATAAGGAGAAACGATACCCCTTAGACCCCATGTCCAGAGCCTCTCACCTAGCCAAATCAGTTCTCATGCTTTGCACTGACGAGGGCCAACAGCCCGAAACACCGTGTCTGCGAATTGAGATACTGATTTGGCTTTTATCCTAAGTCATATTGTACGACTCGTTAAAGGGTTGATTGTGACTTGTAGGATCGCTACTTCCAATAGGTGGCGCTGTAGAGTTTAAGTCCTTTTTTTCTCAGAAGAGGCAATTTGCATATTTAAATTCCCAGAGGAGCATTGTACGGCAAATAAGCCTCCTTACCTTGACAAGCCAGAGATGGTATGTCACTCTCCATAAGGAGAAACGATACCCCTTAGACCCCATGTCCAGAGCTTCTCACCTAGCCAAATCAGTTCTCATGCTTTGCACTGACGAGGGCCAACAGCCCGAAACACCGTGTCTGCGAATTGAGATACTGATTTGGCTTTTATCCTAAGTCATATTGTACGACTCGTTAAAGGGTTGATTGTGACTTGTAGGATCGCTACTTCCAATAGGTGGCGCTGTAGAGTTTAAGTCCTCTTTTTCTCAGAAGAGGCAATTTGCATATTTAAATTCCCAGAGGAGCATTGTACGGCAAATAAGCCTCCTTACCTTGACAAGCCAGAGATGGTATGTCACTCTCCATAAGGAGAAACGATACCCCTTAGACCCCATGTCTAGAGCCTCTCACCTAGCCAAATCAGTTCTCATGCTTTGCACTGACGAGGGCCAACAGCCCGAAACACCGTGTCTGCGAATTGAGATACTGATTTGGCTTTTATCCTAAGTCATATTGTACGACTCGTTAAAGGGTTGATTGTGACTTGTAGGATCGCTACTTCCAATAGGTGGCGCTGTAGAGTTTAAGTCCTCTTTTTCTCAGAAGAGGCAATTTGCATATTTAAATTCCCAGAGGAGCATTGTACGGCAAATAAGCCTCCTTACCTTGACAAGCCAGAGATGGTATGTCACTCTCCATAAGGAGAAACGATACCCCTTAGACCCCATGTCCAGAGCCTCTCACCTAGCCAAATCAGTTCTCATGCTTTGCACTGACGAGGGCCAACAGCCCGAAACACCGTGTCTGCGAATTGAGATACTGATTTGGCTTTTATCCTAAGTCATATTGTACGACTCGTTAAAGGGTTGATTGTGACTTGTAGGATCGCTACTTCCAATAGGTGGCGCTGTAGAGTTTAAGTCCTCTTTTTCTCAGAAGAGGCAATTTGCATATTTAAATTCCCAGAGGAGCATTGTACGGCAAATAAGCCTCCTTACCTTGACAAGCCAGAGATGGTATGTCACTCTCCATAAGGAGAAACGATACCCCTTAGACCCCATGTCCAGAGCCTCTCACCTAGCCAAATCAGTTCTCATGCTTTGCACTGACGAGGGCCAACAGCCCGAAACACCGTGTCTGCGAATTGAGATACTGATTTGGCTTTTATCCTAAGTCATATTGTACGACTCGTTAAAGGGTTGATTGTGACTTGTAGGATCGCTACTTCCAATAGGTGGCGCTGTAGAGTTTAAGTCCTCTTTTTCTCAGAAGAGGCAATTTGCATATTTAAATTCCCAGAGGAGCATTGTACGGCAAATAAGCCTCCTTACCTTGACAAGCCAGAGATGGTATGTCACTCTCCATAAGGAGAAACGATACCCCTTAGACCCCATGTCCAGAGCCTCTCACCTAGCCAAATCAGTTCTCATGCTTTGCACTGACGAGGGCCAACAGCCCGAAACACCGTGTCTGCGAATTGAGATACTGATTTGGCTTTTATCCTAAGTCATATTGTACGACTCGTTAAAGGGTTGATTGTGACTTGTAGGATCGCTACTTCCAATAGGTGGCGCTGTAGAGTTTAAGTCCTCTTTTTCTCAGAAGAGGCAATTTGCATATTTAAATTCCCAGAGGAGCATTGTACGGCAAATAAGCCTCCTTACCTTGACAAGCCAGAGATGGTATGTCACTCTCCATAAGGAGAAACGATACCCCTTAGACCCCATGTCCAGAGCCTCTCACCTAGCCAAATCAGTTCTCATGCTTTGCACTGACGAGGGCCAACAGCCCGAAACACCGTGTCTGCGAATTGAGATACTGATTTGGCTTTTATCCTAAGTCATATTGTACGACTCGTTAAAGGGTTGATTGTGACTTGTAGGATCGCTACTTCCAATAGGTGGCGCTGTAGAGTTTAAGTCCTCTTTTTCTCAGAAGAGGCAATTTGCATATTTAAATTCCCAGAGGAGCATTGTACGGCAAATAAGCCTCCTTACCTTGACAAGCCAGAGATGGTATGTCACTCTCCATAAGGAGAAACGATACCCCTTAGACCCCATGTCCAGAGCCTCTCACCTAGCCAAATCAGTTCTCATGCTTTGCACTGACGAGGGCCAACAGCCCGAAACACCGTGTCTGCGAATTGAGATACTGATTTGGCTTTTATCCTAAGTCATATTGTACGACTCGTTAAAGGGTTGATTGTGACTTGTAGGATCGCTACTTCCAATAGGTGGCGCTGTAGAGTTTAAGTCCTCTTTTTCTCAGAAGAGGCAATTTGCATATTTAAATTCCCAGAGGAGCATTGTACGGCAAATAAGCCTCCTTACCTTGACAAGCCAGAGATGGTATGTCACTCTCCATAAGGAGAAACGATACCCCTTAGACCCCATGTCCAGAGCCTCTCACCTAGCCAAATCAGTTCTCATGCTTTGCACTGACGAGGGCCAACAGCCCGAAACACCGTGTCTGCGAATTGAGATACTGATTTGGCTTTTATCCTAAGTCATATTGTACGACTCGTTAAAGGGTTGATTGTGACTTGTAGGATCGCTACTTCCAATAGGTGGCGCTGTAGAGTTTAAGTCCTTTTTTTCTCAGAAGAGGCAATTTGCATATTTAAATTCCCAGAGGAGCATTGTACGGCAAATAAGCCTCCTTACCTTGACAAGCCAGAGATGGTATGTCACTCTCCATAAGGAGAAACGATACCCCTTAGACCCCATGTCCAGAGCTTCTCACCTAGCCAAATCAGTTCTCATGCTTTGCACTGACGAGGGCCAACAGCCCGAAACACCGTGTCTGCGAATTGAGATACTGATTTGGCTTTTATCCTAAGTCATATTGTACGACTCGTTAAAGGGTTGATTGTGACTTGTAGGATCGCTACTTCCAATAGGTGGCGCTGTAGAGTTTAAGTCCTCTTTTTCTCAGAAGAGGCAATTTGCATATTTAAATTCCCAGAGGAGCATTGTACGGCAAATAAGCCTCCTTACCTTGACAAGCCAGAGATGGTATGTCACTCTCCATAAGGAGAAACGATACCCCTTAGACCCCATGTCTAGAGCCTCTCACCTAGCCAAATCAGTTCTCATGCTTTGCACTGACGAGGGCCAACAGCCCGAAACACCGTGTCTGCGAATTGAGATACTGATTTGGCTTTTATCCTAAGTCATATTGTACGACTCGTTAAAGGGTTGATTGTGACTTGTAGGATCGCTACTTCCAATAGGTGGCGCTGTAGAGTTTAAGTCCTCTTTTTCTCAGAAGAGGCAATTTGCATATTTAAATTCCCAGAGGAGCATTGTACGGCAAATAAGCCTCCTTACCTTGACAAGCCAGAGATGGTATGTCACTCTCCATAAGGAGAAACGATACCCCTTAGACCCCATGTCCAGAGCCTCTCACCTAGCCAAATCAGTTCTCATGCTTTGCACTGACGAGGGCCAACAGCCCGAAACACCGTGTCTGCGAATTGAGATACTGATTTGGCTTTTATCCTAAGTCATATTGTACGACTCGTTAAAGGGTTGATTGTGACTTGTAGGATCGCTACTTCCAATAGGTGGCGCTGTAGAGTTTAAGTCCTCTTTTTCTCAGAAGAGGCAATTTGCATATTTAAATTCCCAGAGGAGCATTGTACGGCAAATAAGCCTCCTTACCTTGACAAGCCAGAGATGGTATGTCACTCTCCATAAGGAGAAACGATACCCCTTAGACCCCATGTCCAGAGCCTCTCACCTAGCCAAATCAGTTCTCATGCTTTGCACTGACGAGGGCCAACAGCCCGAAACACCGTGTCTGCGAATTGAGATACTGATTTGGCTTTTATCCTAAGTCATATTGTACGACTCGTTAAAGGGTTGATTGTGACTTGTAGGATCGCTACTTCCAATAGGTGGCGCTGTAGAGTTTAAGTCCTCTTTTTCTCAGAAGAGGCAATTTGCATATTTAAATTCCCAGAGGAGCATTGTACGGCAAATAAGCCTCCTTACCTTGACAAGCCAGAGATGGTATGTCACTCTCCATAAGGAGAAACGATACCCCTTAGACCCCATGTCCAGAGCCTCTCACCTAGCCAAATCAGTTCTCATGCTTTGCACTGACGAGGGCCAACAGCCCGAAACACCGTGTCTGCGAATTGAGATACTGATTTGGCTTTTATCCTAAGTCATATTGTACGACTCGTTAAAGGGTTGATTGTGACTTGTAGGATCGCTACTTCCAATAGGTGGCGCTGTAGAGTTTAAGTCCTCTTTTTCTCAGAAGAGGCAATTTGCATATTTAAATTCCCAGAGGAGCATTGTACGGCAAATAAGCCTCCTTACCTTGACAAGCCAGAGATGGTATGTCACTCTCCATAAGGAGAAACGATACCCCTTAGACCCCATGTCCAGAGCCTCTCACCTAGCCAAATCAGTTCTCATGCTTTGCACTGACGAGGGCCAACAGCCCGAAACACCGTGTCTGCGAATTGAGATACTGATTTGGCTTTTATCCTAAGTCATATTGTACGACTCGTTAAAGGGTTGATTGTGACTTGTAGGATCGCTACTTCCAATAGGTGGCGCTGTAGAGTTTAAGTCCTCTTTTTCTCAGAAGAGGCAATTTGCATATTTAAATTCCCAGAGGAGCATTGTACGGCAAATAAGCCTCCTTACCTTGACAAGCCAGAGATGGTATGTCACTCTCCATAAGGAGAAACGATACCCCTTAGACCCCATGTCCAGAGCCTCTCACCTAGCCAAATCAGTTCTCATGCTTTGCACTGACGAGGGCCAACAGCCCGAAACACCGTGTCTGCGAATTGAGATACTGATTTGGCTTTTATCCTAAGTCATATTGTACGACTCGTTAAAGGGTTGATTGTGACTTGTAGGATCGCTACTTCCAATAGGTGGCGCTGTAGAGTTTAAGTCCTCTTTTTCTCAGAAGAGGCAATTTGCATATTTAAATTCCCAGAGGAGCATTGTACGGCAAATAAGCCTCCTTACCTTGACAAGCCAGAGATGGTATGTCACTCTCCATAAGGAGAAACGATACCCCTTAGACCCCATGTCCAGAGCCTCTCACCTAGCCAAATCAGTTCTCATGCTTTGCACTGACGAGGGCCAACAGCCCGAAACACCGTGTCTGCGAATTGAGATACTGATTTGGCTTTTATCCTAAGTCATATTGTACGACTCGTTAAAGGGTTGATTGTGACTTGTAGGATCGCTACTTCCAATAGGTGGCGCTGTAGAGTTTAAGTCCTCTTTTTCTCAGAAGAGGCAATTTGCATATGGAAAGCTCTTGTGATCTGAAATTGCCACTCTGATGTTATGAGTTAATACTAGAGTCTTAAAGTAATTTCAGGATGGTGTTTCGATAGGGTTTTCAGCTGACCATGAAAGTGCCCTTTCTGTCTTCCTGCTATCTAGTAAGCGGACCTCAATTTTGCTAAACCTATTTTCATACTACGTTTGTCATTTCATCTAAAATCACCGCCAATATTTGTGGGGGCCTCTGTCTGCCTTTCGGGGAAATTTCTCTAGAGGTGAGCCAGGACTATATTTTCCTCTGCCAGGATTAGTTAGTCCTCCGGCCGGCGCTGGGCGTCTAGGGATAAAACGCAGGCTACGCTACCCGGCTACTGTTAGTTGTGCGGCAGGTTTAGTTCATGGTCAGTTTAGTTTCCATCCTTCCAAGAGCTAGTTCTTATGTTTGCTGGGCTATGTTCTCTTGCCATTGAGAACCATAACAGTTCTGTCTACTCTCTTGAGGGGGACATACTTAGGGATCTCCCCTGGATCAGTTTAGTTTCCATCCTTCCAAGAGCTAGTTCTTATGTTTGCTGGGCTATGTTCTCTTGCCATTGAGAACCATAACAGACCGCACATGATGCTCCATACTGTATAATGGCCACACATGATGCTCCATACTGTATAATGACCCCACATGATGTTCAGTACTGTATAATGACCGCACATGATGCTCCATACTGTATAATGGCCACACATGATGCTCCATACTGTATAATGACCCCACATGATGTTCAATACTGTATAATGGCCACACATGATGCTCCATACTTTATAAGGGCCACACATGATGCTCCATACTGTATAATGACCGCACATGATGCTCCATATTGTATAATGGCCACACATGATGCTCCATATTGTATAATGACCCCACATGATGTTCAATACTGTATAATGACCCCACATGATGCTCAATAGTGTATAATGCCCCCCTCCCATCTTGTATGCATGGCTCATCTTCCTCCCATCCGATATGCATGGCTCATATTCTCCCCTCCTCCTGTATGCATGGCTCATATTCCCCCCTCCCTCCTGTTTGCATGGCTCATATCCCCCCGCGTATGCATGGCTCATAATTCCCCCCCCGTATGCATGGCTCATATCCCCCTATGCATGGCTCATAATTCCCCCCCACCTCCTGTATGCATGGCTCATAATTCCCCCCTGTATGCATGGCTCATATCCCCCCCCTGTATGCCTGGCTCATATTCCCCCTCCTCCTGTATACATGGCTCATATCCCCCCCACCTCTTGTATGCATGACTCATATTCCCCCCAATGCGTGGCTCATCTCTCCACCCCCCCTGTATGCATGGCTCATCTCTCCACCCCCCCGTATGCATGGCTCATCTCTCCACCCCCCTGTATGCATGGCTCATCTCTCCACCCCCCTGTATGCATGGCTCATCTCTCCACCCCCCCTATGCATGGCTCATCTCTCCACCACCCCCCTCCGCTCCCGCTCCTTCTCCCATCTTGCATGGTGCGGGCGGCTTACCGTCCTCCTTCATCCCCCTGTCCTCTGTCCCTGATACTCACCTGTCAGCTGTCTCACACCGAGCGGGCGCGCCGACATCCCTCCGGCTCTGTCCCGACTCCCGGCGCACAGGCGCAGCACCTTCTTCCTGCGTGAGCGGTCATGTGATACCACTCATTAAGATCATGAATATGCGCATATTTATGAGCCTTAATGAGCGGTACCACGTGACCGCTCACTCAGGACGCGCTACAGAAGCTGAGACTAGTGATGGGCAGTCTGGCTCTTTTTCGGAGGTGGAAAAAAAAAAAACCTTGCTCACTTGCTCACGTGCCGCCCCCCACATCGTCCCCGCCCTAGGCACGTGCCCTTGAGTGCCTAGTGGCAAATACGGCCATGTGTGTGAGATCCTTGCTTTTGCCTTGCAGCGCTGTTCACAGCTGTCTGCAAGGTCTGTGTGTGTGAGTGCACATCGCTCTGTAGTCTGTCTGCAGCCACAGCCGGTTGCAGTCAGCTCAGAGTGCGTCACTGCCTCATACCGTTCTATCCATTGTCCTTTTTTGCAATTAGTGCAGCCTGCTGCACATTTTTTCAAATATTTCCTATTAGTGGCTTTCCATCCGTATCTAGGTAAATTTTCGAAAAACGCTACATAGGATTACATAAAGCAGCTTTTTTTGGCCTTGCAGCACCATTTACGGCTGTCTGCACGGTCTCTGTGTGAGTGCACATCGCTCTGTAGTCTGTCCGCAGCCACAGTGGCTTTCCATCCGTATCCAGCTAAATTGTGGAAAAACACTACATAGGATTACACAGAGCAGCTTTTTTTGGCCTTGCAGCGCCGTTTACGGCTGTCTGCACGGTCTGTGTGTGAGTGCAGTTCAGTCTGTAGTCAAAATAAATAAAATTAATAAAGTTCACCAAACACTCTACTTTACAGTTGCGTAGGCCACATTAGCTCATATTAAAGTCTAGTCCACACTTTAGAAAATTAGTGTTTCTTATACCTGTTAGGAGCTGTTCACTTGTTCAGGAATAAGCACACTAAGCCCTTAGTACTTTTCTGCTTATCTTTATCAGTCAACCAAGATGAAGAAGGCAGGGAGTAAGGCATGTGGGCGTGGGTGCGGAGCAGGGAGAGGACATGGGGATTCTGTGCCTGCTGTGGGCACCGGTGACTCTTTATCACCCAGTTTCAGCAGGGAACAGTCCTTCATGCGCAGCTTTGTAGGAGATCGCCATACACCGCTGCTGCGTGAAGAACAAATTGAAGCCGTTGTCGGATGGATGGCAGCTAAGGCATCGACTTCAATTAGTGCCACATCCTCTCAGGCACAGAGCACTGGAGAGCACCCATCTGTCTCTTCACCACCTGCCAAATTGCCCAGGCAGTCAGAGCCCAGGACAGGAGCCATCTCCACTTCTGTTCTCTGAATCTCTTGGCTTGGAAACAGGGGGCCAGCCAAGCAGCATTGGAGAAATGGAAGAAGAGGCAGTATGCAGTGATGCCCAACAGCTTTGTCTCTCTGACTCTGAAGAGACGGGTGGGCCAGTGCCTCCGGTCACTACACAGCAGTATGCATCTGATGATGAGACTCAGGTGCCACTTTCTGGTGCATACTGTGCTGCTGAGACTACCCAGGAGAACCAGTTGGTGGCAGAGGGTAGTGTAGATGATGAGGTCCTTGACCCATCGTGGCGTGAGGTACAGGAAGGTGGTGGGAGCAGCTCTGAGGAAGAGATTCTCCGAACGGGCCTAAGAGAGAGAGGGAGGGGGAATACTGCGGTTCCTGTAGCCTCCACTTCGGCACCCGTTAGGAGCACGCCTCTTCCAAAAGCCAAAACGGGCACTCCCAAGACTTGCAGTGCCTGGTCCTTTTTTGACACAGTTGCAGATGACATTTGCTTTGTCAAATGCAAGGAGTGTCATCAGAAAGTCAAAAGAGGGAAAAATGTCAGCAACCTCAATACCACAACTATGTGGAAACATGTGCGGACCAAGCATGCGGTGGAGTTACAAAAACACACTGAAGACCTAGGCCAACCAACAGCGGCACCTACCACCTCTTCAGCTCGTGTTGTTGCCTCTTCCTCCAGCTCACACACAGCTGGTTCGGCTTCCTCACAAGATCGCCATGGAAGAACCTCTGGCACTGTTGTCCAGAGACCCAATGTAATTCCACCCACAGCACCACGTTCCCAGTCATCCTCACACTCCCAGCCCAGTCTACAGCCATCGGTAGCACAGGCATGGGAGAAAAGGCGGCCATTCTCGGCAAACCACCCCCGAGCACAGGCTCTGAATGCTGGCATTGCAAAACTACTGTCCCTTGAAATGCTGTCATTCAGGCTGGTGGAGACTGACAGCTTCCGTAACTTGATGGCATTGGCAGTCCCACAATACAATGTGCCCAGCCGCTTTTATTTCAGCAGGAAAGCCGTCCCAGCCCTGCACCAGCATGTGGAGGGACACATAAAACACGTGCTACTGAACGCCGTCAGTAGCAAGGTCCACCTCACCACCGATGCGTGGACCAGTCACCATGGACAGGGGCGATACCTTTCCCTTACTGCCCATTGCGTTAATGTTGTTGAGCCGGGTACAGATCGTGCGAGTGGTGCAGGACGTATTCTGCCAACTCCAAGGATTGCAGGAATCCAGGCTGTACGCATTGACTCCTCCTCATACACAAGTTCCTCAGAATAATCGCTGCAGGAGCCGTCACAGTCCACCTCCACATGGACCCGTGAACGTTTACCTGTTACGACCGACATGAGCACAGCTGTGGCCAAACATCAACAGGCCGTCTTGAAATTAATTTCCTTGGGGAATCGAAGCCACACAGCGCAGGAGCTCTGGAATGCCATCAAGCAGGAGAGCGACGTGTGGTTTGTGCCAGCGAATCTCCAGCCTGGCATGGTAGTGTGTGACAATGGCCGAAATCTGGTGGCAGCTCTTGCCCTAGGCTACCTCACTCACATCCCATGTCTGGCACATGTGCTCAACTTGGTCATGCAGAGTTTTTTGAGGGACTATCCAGATCTTGATGCACTGCTGCACAAGGTCCACCTAGAGTGTGCTCACTTGCGGCGTTCCAGCATGGCAAGATCGCGCATTGCAGCTCTGCAGCGCCGATTCCGCCTTCCGGAACATCGCATGATATGTGACCTACCCACCAGGTGGAATTCCACGTTACATATGTTGGAGCGGTTGTGTGAGCAGCAGCCAGCAGTAATGGAGTACCAGCTGCATCAGGCGCAAATAAATCGCACTCCGCGCCGTTCAGACTTCACAACCTATGAGTGGGCCACTATGAAGGACGTCTGCCAGGTTTTGCGTTCCTTCGATAATTCCACGCGGATGGTGAGTGCAGATGATGCACTAGTCAGCATGACTGTCCCCCTTATCTGCCTGCTTCAACAAACACTGCAAGCGCTAAGGGATGATGTTGTGGAAGAGGTGGAGGATGAGGAGTCACCAATTCCAGCAGCTTCTGGACAGTCAGCGCTACGTGGTTCCTCACAAAGGCCTAAACAGGGGACACTTTGTGAGGAGGATGAGGAGGAGTCAATGGAGGAGGAAGACATCGGTCCAGAGGAGGGAGTTACACAATTCTCCAGTAGTCAGTGTGTAGAGCGAGGGTGGGGTGATGCAGAGCAGGCAGAGATCACGCCTCAAGCAGGGGACAGCGTTTCGTGGCCAGTTGGCAGTCTGCAGCACATGGCTGATTACATGCTGCAGTGCCTGAGAAACGACCGCCGCATCGCCAACATTCTCAACACGGCTAATTATTGGGTGTACACCCTCCTAGATCCTCGCTACCAGGACAACTTACAAAGCCTCATAACACCGTTGAACCGGGAGCGTAAAATGCGGGAGTACCAAGACACACTGGTGAATTCCATCATCTTCTCCAGTCCAACTTAGAGCAGTGCTGCTAGTGCTTTACAAAGCAGCTCAGTGCGTCGAGGCAGTGGCGGAAGCTCTGCACAAAGAGGGAGCAGAAGCAGTGCCTCAGCACAAGGCAAGACCAGTATGGCCCAACATTGGCATAGTTTTGTGTGCCCGCCACACATGTCTACACCATCACAGACGGCTCCAGTCAGCAGGAGGCAACGTTTCCGTCAGATGGTGACAGACTGCCTGTCTTGCCCTCTTACTGTACTCCCAGACGGCTCTTCCCCCTTCAAATTTTGGGTCTCTAAGCTGGATACATGGCCAGAGCTAAGCCAGTATGCATTGGAGGTGCTGGCTTGCCCTGCTGCTAGTGTATTATCGGAACGCGTCTTTGGTGCCACAGGTGGTGTACTAACAGACCGTCGCATGCGACTATCCTCCGATAATGTTGACCGGCTTACTTTTCTGAAAATGAACAAGGCCTGGATCTCGCAGGAATTTGCCACTCCTCTTCCAGATTAAATAATTGGTTGGCTACAGTATCCAGGTCTCCTGCTGCGTTCATGTTTCTACCACCTGAACTGTAATCCCTGGGCTCCAACACCGCCAGTTGATGCTCAGAAGTGCCATCTGCACAGTCAACACTTGCTGCCGTGTTATTGGGGTTCAGTAACGTCAACTGATCCCCAGCTGTGTATCCGGCAATGTGTCCTGCGACCGCCATGCTGACACAACAACTGAAATGTAAGGGAACCAGTCCCCCCCCCCAGGCGTTTGTTACTGAAAGAGCCACCTTGTGCAGCTGTAATGCTGCACAAGGAAAATGTAGCTCTTTTAGTTTTGCTCCTTGCAGACGCCGGAATTAACACTTATAAAATGCGTCCCTTGATACCATAAAACCGTCCCAGAGGTGGGACTTTCTTTCGTAATGGGATGCAGCACAGCCGTCATCCCTACCCCCCTGACGCCGTGCACCGCCTCCTTAGCGTTGTTTGAATCTGTCCCGTAGTCTGCGCTGTTTTGTTCAACCTTGGCATTGCGCAGTTTGCGCTGCCCGTCTTCTGACATCATTTGGTGTCAGGTGGACTGGGCCTGTGCGGCCGCACTGCCCGAGATCCCGCCTCGCAGTCTCTTCTGATTTAATCACACTGCGGGCCTGGGATCCATGGGCATGCGCAGTGCATATCTTCACCTCAGGCTCTCACTCATCTCCCTCTGCCTTCTTCAGACTGTGCGCCGTCAGCTGATCCCTACTAGCATGCCACGGCCGTGACGCCGCACAGTCTGAAGAAGACGAAAGGAGATGAGTGAGAGCATTACATTACATATATTAGACGACACTGCGAGGCGGGATCTGCGGCAGCGTGGACGCACAGGCGCAGCCAGCCTGACACCAAATGATGTCAGAAGACGGGCAGCGCTAACTGCGCATGGCCAAGGTTGAACATAACAGCGCAGGCTCCAGGACAGATTCAAACAACGCTGAGGAGGCGGCGCACGGCGCCAAGGGGGTATGAATAATGCCTGTGCTGCGTCCCATTACGAAGGAAAGTCCCACCTCCGGGACGGTTTCACTGTATCAGGGGACACATTTTATAAGTGTTTAGTTCTGTGTTTGCAAGGAGCATAATTAAAAGAGACACCCTTTCCTTTTGCAGCATTAGCGCTGCACAAGTTGGCTCTTTCAGCTACAAACGCCTGGGGGGGGTTAAAGGTTAACTTTCAACTTGCTCCAATTAGGCCTCAGCCTACACTCTGCTCCTCCTGTTGTCCCTGGGCTCTAACACCGCCAGTTGGTGCTCGGAAGTGCTGTCTGCACAGTTCACAGTTGCTCCTCTGTTATTGGGGTTCAGTAACGCCAGCTGGTCCCCTGCTGTGTTGCGGCAATAACTCTAGCCTGCCCCTCCTGCTATCCCCAGGCTCTAACACTGCCAGTTGGTGCTCGGAAGTGCTGTCTGCACAGTTAACAGTTGCTCCTCTGTTATTGGGGTTCAGTAACGCCAGCTGCTCCCCTGCTGTGTTGCGGCAATAACTATAGCCTGCTCCTCCTGTTGTCCCCGGGCTCTAACACTG
Organism: Ranitomeya variabilis; assembly: GCF_051348905.1. Lineage (NCBI taxonomy): Eukaryota > Metazoa > Chordata > Amphibia > Anura > Dendrobatidae > Ranitomeya > Ranitomeya variabilis. Next base: position 125,113,445 of record NC_135235.1, read on the forward strand.
CCAGTTGGTGCTCGGAAGTGCTGTCTGCACAGTTAACAGTTGCTCCTCTGTTATTGGGGTTCAGTAACGCCAGCTGCTCCCCTGCTGTGTTGCGGCAATAACTCTAGCCTGCTCCTCCTGCTATCCCCGGGCTCTAACACCGCCAGTTGGTGCTTGGAAGTGCTGTCTGCACAGTTAACAGTTGCTCCTCTGTTATTGGGGTTCAGTAATGCCAGCTGCTCCCCTGCTGTGTTGTGGCAATAACTCTAGCCTGCTCCTCCTGCTATCCCCGGGCTCTAACACCGCCAGTTGGTGCTCGGAAGTGCTGTCTGCACAGTTAACAGTTGCTCCTCTGTTATTGGGGTTCAGTAACGCCAGCTGCTCCTCTGTTGTGTTGCGGCAATAACTCTAGCCTGCTCCTCCTGTTGTCCCTGGGCTCTAACACCGCCAGTTGGTGCTCAGAAGTGCTGTCTGCACAGTTAACAGTTGCTCCTCTGTTATTGGGGTTCAGTAACGCCAGCTGCTCCCCTGCTGTGTTGCGGCAATAACTCTAGCCTGCTCCTCCTGTTGTCCCTGGGCTCTAACACCGCCAGTTGGTGCTCGGATGTGCTGTCTCCACAGTTAACAGTTGCTCCTCTGTTATTGGGGTTCAGTAACGCCAGCTGCTCCCCTGCTGTGTTGCGGCAATATCTCTAGCCTGCTCCTCCTGCTATCCCCGGGCTCTAACACCGCCAGTTGATGCTCGGAAGTGCTGTCTGCACAGTTAACAGTTGCTCCTCTGTTATTGGGGTTCAGTAACGCCAGCTGCTCCCCTGCTGTGTTGCGGCAATAACTCTAGCCTGCTCCACCTGCTATCCCCGGGCTCTAACACCGCCAGTTGGTGCTCAGAAGTGCTGTCTGCACAGTTAACAGTTGCTCCTCTGTTATTGGGGTTCAGTAACGCCAGCTGCTCCCCTGCTGTGTTGCGGCAATGTGTCCTGCGACCGCCATTCTGACACAACAACTGAAATGTAAAGGAACCAGTCCTTCCCCCCCAGGCGTTTGTTACTGAAAGAGCCACCTTGTGCAGCTGTAATGCTGCACAAGGAAAAGGTAGCTCTTTTAGTTTTGCTCCTTGCAGATGCCGGAATTAACACTTATAAAATGTGTCCCTTGATACCGTAAAACCGTCCCGGAGGTGGAACTTTCCTTCGTAATGGGACGCAGCACAGCCGTCATCCCTACCCCCTTGGTGCCATGCGCCACCTCCTTAGCGTTGTTTGAATCTGTCCCGTAGCCTGTGCAGTTTGCGCTGCCCGTCTTCTGACATCATTTGGTGTCAGGCAGACTGGGCCTGTGCGGCCGCGCTGCCTGAGATCCCGCCTCGCAGTTTCTTCTGATTTAATCACACTGCGGGCTTGGGATCCATGGGCATGCGCAGTGCATATCTTCACCTCAGGCTCTCACTCATCTCCCTCCGCCTTCTTCAGACTGTGTGCCGTCAGCTGATCCCTACTAGCATGCCACGGCCGTGACGCCGCAGTCTGAAGAAGCCGAAAGGAGATGAGTGAGAGGCGAAGATATGCACTGCGCATGCCCATGGATCCCAGGCCCGCAGTGTGATTACATTAGATGACACTGCGAGGCGGGATCTCTGGCAACGCGGACGCACAGGCGCAGCCAGCCTGACACCAAATGATGTCAGAAGACGGGCAGCGCTAACTGCGCAAGGCCAAGGTTGAACATAACAGCGCAGGCTCCAGGACAGATTTAAACAAGGCTGAGGAGGCGCCGCACGGCGCCAAGGGGGTAGGAATAACGGCTGTGCTGCATCCCATTACGATGGAAAATCCCACCTCCGGGACGGTTTCACTGTATCAGGGGACACATTTTATAAGTGTTTAGTTCTGCGTTTGCAAGGAGCATAATTAAAAGAGACATCTTTTCCTTTTGCAGCATTAGTGCTGCACAAGTTGGCTCTTTCAGCTACAAACGCCTGGGGGGGTTAAAGGTTACCTTTCAACTTGCTCCAATTAGGCCTCAGCCTACACTCTGCTCCTCCTGTTGTCTCTGGGCTCTAACACCGCCAGTTGGCTTTGGCCTTCACTCTGCTCCTCCTTGATTCCCTGGGCTCTAACACCGCCAGTTGGTGCTCGGAAGTGCAGGCTGCACAGAGAAAAACACTCGCCATTGTGTCAGTGGGGTTCAGTAACGTCAGCTGTTACTCTGCTGTGTAGCTGACAACGTGTCCTGCAAATGCCACGCAGACACGACAGACAATAAGCTGCCTCCCTCCAGTGCAGGCTTCGGCCTTCACTCTGCTCCTCTGCTCCTCCTTGATTCGCTGGGCTCTAACACCGCCAGTTGGTTCTCGGAAGTGCAGGCTGCACAGAGAAAAACACTCGCCATTGTGTCAGTGGGGTTCAGTAACGCCAACTGTTCCCCTGCTGTGTAGCCAGCAACGTGTCCTGCAAACGCCACGCAGACACAACAGACAATAAGCTGCCTCCCTCCAGTGCAGGCTCCGGCCTACACTCTGCTCCTCCTTGATTCCCTGGGCTCTAACACTGCCAGTTGGTGCTCGGAAGTGCTGGCTGCACAGAGAAAAACACTCGCCACTGTGTCAGTGGGGTTCAGTAACGCCAGCTGTTCCCCTGCTGTGTAGCCGGCAACGTGTCCTGCAAATGCCATGCAGACACAACAGACAATAAGCTGCCTCCCTCCAGTGCAGGCTTCGGCCTACACTCTGCTCCTCCTTGATTCCCTGGGCTCTAACACCGCCAGTTGGTGCTCGGAAGTGCTGGCTGCACAGAGAAAAACACTCGCCACTGTGTCAGTGGGGTTCAGTAACGCCAGCTGTTCCCCTGCTGTGTAGCCAGCAACATGTCCTGCAAACGCCACGCAGACACAACAGACAATAAGCTGCCTCCCTCCAGTGCAGGCTTCAGCCTACACTCTGCTCCTCCTTGATTCCCTGGGCTCTAACACCGCTAGTTGAGGCTCTAGGAAGACAATCTTGAATAGGTCCCCCTGGTTCCAGTACCGTCAGCTGGTTCCGGTCAGAGCCTTTGGCTTAGGTGCCTCCTTCTGGGTATCCGAGTTCCACCAATGTCAGGTGGTCCTTGGTAGTGCTTTCTGGCACGGGTACCTCCTGCTTAGTAACCGGGTTCCAGTAACGTCAGCTGGTCCTCGGTAGTTCCATTGGCTCTTGTACCTTCGGTTACCCATCCTGGTTCCAGTACCGTCAGCTGGTTCACGGCAGTGTCTTTTGCTCTTGTACCTTCTGCTCCCAATCCTGGTTCCAGTACCGTCAGCTGGTTCCGGGCAGAGCCTTTGGCTAAGGTGCCTCCTTCTGGGTATCCGAGTTCCACCAACGTCAGGTGGTCCTTGGTAGTGCTTTCTGGCATGGGTACCTCCTGCTTAGTAACCGGGTTCCAGTAACATCAGCTGGTCCTCGGTAGTTCCACTGGCTCTTGGACCTTTGGGTAGCCATCCGAGTTCCAGTTTCATCAGCTGGTTCGCGGCATTTTCTCAGCCTTCTTGTACCTTCTGCTACATTTCCAAGTTCAAGACCTAAAGATGACGACCCGGAAGACCGAGAAGCAGAAGAACAAGAGGCTGCAGAACAAAGAGCAGAAAAACATTAAGCATAAGACTAAACATCAGAGCAAAAGATATTATCTAAATTATAAGCAGAAGAAGACTAAGCAGTGTATGGGGGTGAGTCCGTTCCTCCTCGTGGTGCCCCTGGAAAAAGCCTGCTGCTGCAGGCATAACTGAACGCGTACAAATCCTGTTGTAACTCTTTTGAGACAGGCAGAATGTAAGGTGTAATCTTCAAACTTTTATAGATAACAACTACAGGAATGCCTGTCACAAATAAGAATATGATGAAGTAGAATACGAAGAAGAAGAATAGTTTAATAAAAAGAATATGAAGAATGTAACAAACAAAAAATAGGTAGAAGATGAAGAAGAAGATGAATAAGGTGAAGAAGTTGATTGTCAAAGATGCTGCTGCTGAGGATGATGAAGAAGAAAGTGTGGGAGAAGTAAAAAAAAAAGGTGAAGGGCATGAAAGTAGTGAAACATCAATATCTGACAAAATAAAAAAAATCTTAACATAGTCAATATCTTTGTAACTCCGAACGTATTAAAAAAAAATAAAAAATTCCTGCTATTTTATTTGATTGGGCTAAACCTATATGCCTTTAATGTCTCCAACACCTCTCCCAATACATCCTACATTATTCTTAGTTGTTTTCCTTCATGTAGAATGAACCTACAAGGAAAGAAAGGGTTTATTTTAAATCCAATATTTTGGTCCCATTGACTTGCATGGGTATCGGGTATCGGTATCGGCGATATCCGATATTTTTTGAATATCGGCCGATCCAATCCGATACCGATACTTTCCGATATCGGAAGGTATCGCTCAACACTACTCATGAGGAGAACATAATTTTACCTCTATACAAGTCACTAGTGCGACCACACTTAGAATACTGTGCACATTTCTGGTCTCCGGTGTATAAGAAAGACATAGATGAACTAGAGCAGGTGCAGAGAAGAGCGACCAAGGTTATTAGAGGACTGGGGGGTCTGCAATAGCAAGATAGGTTATTACACTTGGGGCTATTTAGTTTGGAAAAACGAAGGCTAAGGGGTGATCTTATGTTAATGTACAAATATATGAGGGGACAGTACAAAGACCTTTCTGATGATCTTTGTAATCATAGACCTGAGACAGGGACAAGGGGGCTTCCTCTACGTCTGGAGGAAAGAAGGTTTAAGCATAATAACAGAAGCGGATTCTTTACAGTAAGAGCAGTGAGACTATGGAACTCTCTGCCGTATCATGTTGTAATGAGTGATTCATTACTTAAATTTAAGAGGGGACTGGATGCCTTTCTTGAAAAGTATAATGTTACAGGGTATATATACTAGATTCCTTGTTAGGGTGTTGATCCAGGGAACTAGTCTGATTGCCGTATGTGGAGTCGGGAAGGAATATTTTTCCCCAATGTGGAGCTTACTATTTGCCACATGGGTTTTTTTTTGCCTTCCTCTGGATCAACATGTTAGGGCATAGAACATAGAACTTTTCAGAATATTTTCCCAGGCTCAAGTTCATATGAGTTCATCCAGCAGAGGGCGCGTCACCACGACTCGAGATAACTACAGTACATTCCCCTGCATTCCATTCATTCACCAAGTTTTACAGACAGGAGCACAGCTGCATTAGCAGAGCTCCTGGGTGTAAAATAATTTAACCCCTTCAGATGGATTTACAGCGTGGGACAAGACTGAACGATGGAAGGTATGGAATATTGTTGTTTGTTTTGTTTAACTTTATTTCAGGTGACAAGGGTCTTCAGGTGGATTAAGAGTATAATAAAATATTAAAACACCCTGTGTCTTTATTTCATTAAAATACTTTTTAATAATGTGTGTGTGTTTTATTAATTTAGTACTATTGGATTAATAATGGATAGGTGTCATAATTGACGCCTCTCCATTATTAACCTGGCTTAATGTCACCTTACAATAGCAAGGTGACATTAACCCTTCATTACCCCATATCTCACAGCTACACGGGAGTGGGAAGAGAGAGGCTAAGTGCCAGAATGGGCGCATCTTCCAGATGTACCTTTTCTGGGGTGGCTGGGGGCAGATGTTTTTAGCCAGGGGGGGGGCAATAACCATGGTACCTCCCTAGGCGATTAATATCTGCCCTCTGTCACTGGCTTTCCCACTCTGGCGGAGAAAATTGCGCGGGAGCCTAAGCCTATTTTTTCTGGGATTTAACCCTTTAATGTAATAGCTAGAGCCACAAAATTGTACACAGACACACTTGTTACATTAGTAAAGAGGAATATGTAATAAAATAAGGGATATGAGATGGTTTACTGTATGTAAACCATGTCTCATATCCTGTCGGGTTTGTGAAGGAGAGAGCAAAAGCCGGCAATTGAATTACCGGCTTTTCTGCTATCTAGCGCTGAATTAAATATAAATATATATATATATATATATATATATATATATATATATATATATATACATACAGTACAGACCAAAAGTTTGGACACACCTTCTCATTTAAAGATTTTTCTGTTTTTTCATAACTATGAAAATTGTAAATTCACACTGAAGGCATCAAAACTATGAATTAACACATGTGGAATTATATACTTAACAAAAAAGTGTGAAACAACTGAAATTATGTCTTATATTCTAGGTTCTTCCAAGTAGCCACCTTTTGCTTTGATTACTGCTTTGCACACTCTTGGCATTCTCTTGATGAGCTTCAAGAGGTAGTCACCGGGAATGGTTTTCACTTCACAGGTGTGCCCTGTCAGGTATAATAAGTGGGATTTCTTGCCTTATAAATGGGGTTGGGACCATCACTTGTGTTGTGCAGAAGTCTGGTGGAAACACAGCTGATAGTCCTACTGAATAGACTGTAAGAATTTGTATTATGGCAAGAAAAAAGCAGCTAAGTAAAGAAAAACGAGTGGCCATCATTACTTTAAGAAATGAAGGTCAGTCAGTCCGAAAAATTGGGAAAACTTTGAAAGTGTTCCCAAGTACAGTTGCAAAAACCATCAAGCGCTACAAAGAAACTGACTCATATGAGGACCGCCCCAGGAAAGGAAGACCAAGAGTCACCTCTGCTTCTGAGGATAAGTGTATCCGAGTCACCAGCCTCAGAAATCGCAGGTTAACAGCAGCTCAGGTTAGAGACCAGGTCAATACCACACAGAGTTCTAGCAGCAGACACATCTCTACAACAACTGTTAAGAGGAGACTTTGTGCAGCAGGCCTTCATGGTAAAATAGCTGCTAGGAAACCACTGCTAAGGACAGGCAACAAGCAGAAGAGACTTGTTTGGGCTACAGAACACAAGGAATGGACATTAGACCAGTGGAAATCTGTGCTTTGATCTGATGAGTCCAAATTTTAGATCTTTGGTTCCAACCAACGTGTCTTTGTCCGACGCAGAAAAGGTGAACGGATGGACTCTACGTACCTGGTTCCCACCGTGAAGCATGGAGGAGGAGGTGTGATGGTGTGGGGTACTTTTCTGGTGACACTGTTGGGGATTTATTAAAAATTGAAGGCATACTGAACCAGCATGGCTACCACAGCATCTTGCAGCGGCATGATATTCCATCCGGTTTGCGTTTAGTTTGACCATCATTTATTTTTCACCAGGACAATGACCCCAAACACACCTCCAGGCTGTGTAAGGGCTATTTGACCAAGAAGGAGAATGATGGGGTGCTACGCCAGACCTGAACCAATCAAGATGGTTTGGGGTGAGCTGGACCACAGAGTGAAGGCAAAAGGGCCAACAAGTGCTACGCATCTCTAGGAACTCGTTCAAGATTGTTGGAAGACCATTTACGGTGACTACCTCTTGAAGCTCATCAAGAGAATGCCAAGAGTGTGCAAAGCAGTCATCAAAGCAAAAGGTGGCTACTTTGAAGAACCTAGACTATAAGAGATATTTTCAGTTGTTTCACACTTTTTTGTTAAGTATATAATTCCACATGTGTTAATTCATAGTTTTGATGCCTTCAGAGTGAATGTACAATTTTCATAGTCATGAAAATACAGACAAATCTTTAAATGAGGTGATGTGTCCAAACTTTTGGTCTCTACTGTATATGTGTGTCTCACTGACATATATGTGTATATATATATATATATATATATATATATATATATATATATATATATATATACCTATTCTATGTGTACACATTTACTCTACCTATTCTATTTTATTCTGTCAGTGTGATTTTACTGTACACCGCACTGAATTGACGGCTTTTTCATAGAACACCGGTGCGTATTTCTCGCAAGTCACACGCATGGTCCGTGTGTAATCTGTAATTTTCTCGCCCCCATAGACTTTCATTGGTGGATTTTTTGCGCAATACGCTGACAAACGCAGCATGCTGCAATTTTCTACGCCCGTAACATGCCGTATATTACAGATGCGTAATATGCGGCAGATAGGAGCTGCCCCATAGAGAATCATTGGGCCATGTGCAATGCGTTATTTCTGGACGTATTTTCTGCGCTCATACGTCCATAAAACTCGCTAGTGTGACGCCGGCCTTAGTAGATGAACTGACCAGGGGAGATAATCTGCTGAATCTGGTCCTGTCAAATAGACCAGATACAATTTCAGATCTATAGGTTCGAGAGCATTTGGGGTTCAGTGACCATAATATGATAAGTTTCAATGTAATATTTAATATAACATTTCAATTAAATGAAATACTACATTATATTAAAAGAAGAAGTAGTGGTACCGCAGGGATCTGTGCTAGGTCCAAATCATTTTAATCTCTTTATTAGTGACCTTTTGGATGTCAGTAAAATGTCAGTCTTTGCCCATGACACCAAACTATGAAGGATTTTTAAAACTGACCTTGACAGAACAATATTATAAAATAATCTGGATAAGATGTCTGAATGGGCAGACACTTGGCAAATGAGGTTTAATGTTGATAAATGTAGAGTAATGCACATAGGACGAAGTAATCCTATTGCTGCATATACATTAAATGGGAGTATACTCCGGACTACAGAACAGGAGGAGGACTTGGGTATTCTGGTTACAAGCAAGCTGAGCAGCAGTACTCAATGTCAGGCAGCAGCAGGAAAAGCAAACAACATTTTAGGATGTATAAAAAGAGATATAAAATCCTGTGATCGCAATGTATTGTTACCCCTCTATAAATCACTTGTAATGCCACATCTAGAATATGGGATCCAGTTTTGGCTCTGCAAGATATCCAGAAGTTAGATTCAGTGCAAAGGCAGGCAACTACATTTTTACAATGGATGGAAGGCCTCTCATATGATAAGAACTTGGAAAAGTTGTGTTGTCAGTACAAAGGACTGGCACATGACTTATTCCTTCCAAAGACCATACTAAGGACCATGGGGCAGTCATTACAGGTGGAAGAAAGGCGATTCTAGCAGGTAAATAGGAAAGGATTCTTTAGAGTTAGAGCAGTCAGACTATGGAATGCCCGACCACAAGAGGTAGTAATGGCAGATACTATGACAGCTTTTAAAAAAGAGCTGGATGATTTCCTTGATACACTTAACATTGTGGGTGATAGTTAATTTAGTGACAAAATATACAATTGGTGGAGAAAGGTTGAACTTGATGCACCTAGGTCTTTTTTCAACATAGGTAACTGTAAAACTCTAATGATTTTCTTTGACTTTTCTAAATTTTGTATTGTAAGTGTAAAACATTTATTACGGCAATTACAATAAGTAACTAGGGGACTGTAAGTAATGATGTTATCGTTTTACAATGTACGATAATAAAACTGCTTGAGAAACCCGATAATCATTTGTGTGTAGTTAACCTAATGTCACTGTGCTATACTTGTGACTGTCTAACTGCGGTTAACCCCTTCCCGACATCATAATCTGCTCTGTGGGAGCTACGTTCCCAAAAACAGCAGTATATGTACGGCTGCACGATCGCGCAGCCTCAGACTGAGCGCCGCGGCGATCGGTTGCGGGTGTCAGCTCTGTATCAGGGCTGACAACCTGCAGCAACGCCCACGATCGGTGCTAGCAATGATTGCTGGCATTTGCACCCAAACAGTTGTTTTCCTCCACATATTGGATATCTGCACACTCAGGAGAAGTTGCACAACAAATTGTATGGAGCAATTTCTCCTGTTACCCTTATGAAAATGCAAGGAGTTTCCACTGTTTAGGCACATCAGGGGCTCTCCAAACATGACATGGCGTCTGCTAATTATGCTAGCAGATTTTACATTCAAAAAGTGAAATGGCGCTCCTTCCGATCCCCGCCGTGTGCCCAAACAGTGGATTATCCCCACATATGGGGTATCAGCATGCTCAGGAGAAAATGCACAACAAACTGTACCGTCCGCTTTCTCCTGTTACCCTAGAGAAAGTAAAAAAAATTATGTCTAAATGAAAATTTTTGTGAAAGAAGGGTTAATAAACTTCTTGAATATTTTTTTGTGCACCTTGAGGGGTGCTTTTTTTAGAATGGTGTCACTTCTGGGTATTTTCTGTCATATAGACCCCTCAAAGTCACTTCATATGTGAGGTGGTCATCACTAAATAAAGGTTTTACAAATTTTGCTGTAAAAATGAGAAATCGCTGGTCAATGTTTAACCCTTATAACTCCCTAACAAAAAAAATTATGTTGCAAAAATTGTGCTGATGTGAAATAGACATGTGGGAAATGTTATTTATTAACTATTTTGTGCGATATAACTCTCTGATTTAAGGGCATAAAAATTAAAAGTTTGAAAAAAATCTAACTTTTCAAAATTGTCCCCAAATTTCCATTTTTCTCACAAATTAACGCAAGTCATATCAATAAAATTTTACCACTAACATGAAGTACAATATGTAATGAGAAAACAGTCTTATAATCAGTGGGATCCATTGAAGAGTTTCAGAGTTATTACCTCAAAGTGATAGTGGTTAGAATTGTAAAAATTGGCCTGGTCAATAAGGTGAACACAGGCTTCAGGGTGAAGGGGTTAATATACATATGTGCTGGGCTATGGGAGTGATTGATTTCAGGGTCCAGGCTTATCTGTGAATATGCTCTCTGTGTATAGCAACCATAGTAAGAAAGACATCACTGGTCTAACAAATGTTGTAACTGGTTTCTGGTCACTATAGAGACATCATTGTAGTGATAGAAGCCTGCAGAGATAACAATCTTTGCACACTCTTTTGTTGGAAAAAAACTATTAGCATTTTGTGACTCCAGAAAAACCTTTGTCTCTATAGTTACAGACTACAAACTCTGGGAAGCCAGGTCCTACAGACAAACTCCTGTCCCCTTACTTCCATTGTAAGTGGAAGCCACATTGTAGATGTTAAAAGAGCATTAAGCCCCTAAAACTCCCATACACATTAGACTAACGTTGGCCGAACCTGCCGACATCAAAAGGTTCAGCCCACAGTCCATTGTTTATGGGGGCCCCTGACAGATGATTGTCAGGGCAGTTAAGGATCTGGGAATGTCTGATTTTGGACTATGGATTCTTTTTTTCTCCTTAAGAAAAGCCGCTGCCAGAGATGTCCGGCAGAGGCTCTCCCAAAGAAAACATGGGAGCTCTCAATCGAGCAAGGATTCCTGTATATGAAGCAGTCGGACACATTAGCTGCCAGATGAATGATGGCTGGGCCAACATCTATCTAAAGAGTGTTTAGCTTTTTTCTCAATTTATTGCGCATTTTCTCAGTTTTGCTGTGCAGAGACAGACAAATAACTACAACTCGATGGAAATGTACCCACTTTCTAAAGACTCAATATATTGACATATTTCTTCTGATCATGGTTTTTGACAAGTGGAAGGGTTAATTTTAATAATTGAATGAGTAGAATGGTCAAGTGAGCCCTTGGCGTCTCTAAGTCCAAGTTCACATATCATAAATCACTGGCCATAAATCTGCAGACAGAAACCCCATGTGATATTTGTGGGTTTTGCTGCAAATTTGGCTGAAAATTTCACCCTACTCCATTACTAAGCATTAGGCCACGGTCACACTTGCGAGTGCAGCGCAAGTCTCTCGCATCAATACCCGGCACTGCTACCGGCACTCAGGACCGGCGCGTTCAGCTGCATAGAAATACATACAGCCGCACACTTCGGTCCCGAGTGCCGGCGGCAGAATCGGATATTGATGTGAGTTTCTCGCACTGCACTCGCAAGTGTAACCCTGGCCTTAGGATGAAATCTGCAATGAAAATCTGCACAAAAATGAGCATACTGCATATTTCAAATATACCCATAGCTTTCATTTTCATGTTTTTTTCTACAAGGAGTACATAGGAGTTTCTTTTATTGTACTTTAAATTGATGCAGATTTGCAATGTGGAATCCGGGTGGCAAATTGGGGACAAATCCTCCACATGTAAACTTAATCTCAGGGTGCACAAAGGATCCCTGATTAGCATATGTAATTAAATGAGGATTTCTAATATAAAATTAATTATCCATCATTAGCATAGGTAATTAAATGAGGATTTTTAATTAAAAATTAAAGAAGTGAAATCTATGCTACAAGTATAACAAATATTGAGAGCGAGGCAGCCCAGCCAGTGAAATAATGTTTTAATAACCCTTGCGATGTTTCAGCCCCAGTGAGAAAAGTTCACTGGAGTTGAAGCGCTGCATGTGTTAATAAAGTATTGACTTTTGCAGCTATATTGCATTGTAATAAAACATACTCCATACATTGCTAGTCTGTTTAGCAAAGCTCAGGAGTCTGCAGGTTCCAAAACAGCATCTGGGCCCTTGGTGTCTAAAAGACATGTATGGCTACTTCGCTAGGAGCATTTTCTGGTGCATAATCTGCCATATTTTTTTCACATTATTCATGTGTCATCAGTCTACTAACCAAGTGGGAGAAGAAAAAATGTACCTTTCTAATATAGAAAAACGTATCTTTATGTTAGCTGCAGACTTTAGCAGATAGTGATATATCTAATCTTTCGACAGGAAGTTTTTACTTGCAGTCATCAGCTGTAAAGAAAAGATATAATTACTGGTCAATCGTAAAATATAAAGAATCATCCATCCACACTTTCATCTGTCTTTTATCTACTATATAATTGTCTAAGGGTCACTTCCGTCTTTCTGTCTGTCTGTCTGTCTGTCCTGGAAATCCCACGTAGCTGATCGGACCAATCAGCGACAGGCACAGTTCGGCGGCAAAATGGCCGCTCCTTACTCCCCGCAGTCAGTGCCCGGCACCCGCTCCATACTCCCCCCCTCCAGTCAGCACTCACATAGGGTTAATGGCAGCGTTAACGGACCGCGTTATGCCGCGGTGTAACGCACTCCGTTAACACTGCTATTAACCCTGTGTGACCAACTTTTTACTATTGATGCTGCGTATGCAGCATCAATAGTAAAATGATCTAATGTTAAAAATAATAATAAAAAAAAAATAGTTATACAGTCATGGCCAAAAGTATTCACACCCCTGCAATTCTGTCGGATAATACTCAGTTTCTTCCAGAAAATGATTGCAAACACAAATTCTTTGGTATTATTATCTTCATTTAATTTGTCTTAAATGAAAAACCACAAAAGAGAATGAAGCAAAAAGCAAAACATTGATCATTTCACACAAAACTCCAAAAATGGGCCAGACAAAAGTATTGGCACCCTCAGCCGAATACTTGGTTGCACAACCTTTAGCCAAAATAACTGCGACCAAACGCTTCCAGTAACCATCAATGAGTTTCTTAGAATGCTCTGCTGGAATTTTAGACCATTCTTCTTTGGTAAACTGCTCCAGGTCCCTGATATTTGAAGGGTGCCTTCTCCAAACTGCCATTTTTAGATCTCTCCACAGGTGTTCTATGGGATTCAGGTCTGGACTCATTGCTGGCCACCTTAGAAGCCTCCAGTGCTTTCTATCAAACCATTTTCTAGTGCTTTTTGAAGTGTGTTTTGGGTCATTGTCCTGCTGGAAGACCCATGACCTCTGAGGGAGACCCAGCTTTCTCACACTGGGCAGCAATATAAGAATATGTAGATACTCCAGCTCCGATAAAAGAGGAATGTCTTTATTGATCCAAAATTAAAAGGATAAATCCAATACATATAGTGGACACACGGGTGAAAGCAAAGATCCGGCAACGCGTTTCGATCAAACGATCTTACTCATGCCTAAGGACTGATCACAATGAATGATATAATTATAATAGTGAAGGACCTATCACGTCACTCCACACAAACATGTGATCAGCCCGGAAAGGTCCTAAACATGTATATATATATAAAACAATAATGCAAAATATTAATACAATACAATATCATTACTAAAAAAATATATATATCTTAAAATATTAACAATAATGGTACATAATTTCATTCCTTTTATTTAAACCTGCGGGAAAACGAGTGTTAAGGCTATATATCCAGAACGCCACCCTAGTTAGGAGGCGTCTCTTGATATCGCCACCTCGAATTAGCGGATACACTCTCTCTATGCCATGAACTCTCAAACCTGAGGTATCCCCATCACGTTTAGTACTAAAATGTTTTGAAACCATGGAGATATTTTTATGTGTCGCTTTACAGTTAGTAACGTCTCTCAGATGTTCAGTAATTCTAGTTTTAAATTTTCTTGTTGTACATCCTACATACGAGACATCGCAGGTTATAAAATCCACCTTGTAAACTACATTTTTAGTATGACAATTTATAAAACTTTTAATATTATAGCTACTCGTTTTGTCTGAATTTTGGAACATATATCCTAATTGTGAGTGTGCACAGGTGCTGCACGCTGTGGTGCCACACTTAAAGAAACCTTTACACTCCAGCCAGGTTTTAGATTTCATTTTAAATGGTTGGGAATTAGGGGCAATGAAGTCTCCAATTGTCTGTGCTCTTCTAGCTACCACACTTACACCATCTCTAAGAATATGCATAAGAGTAGAATCCTCATATAGGATAGGTAACCTTTTATCAATAATTTCTCTAATTTGATTGAATTGCGGGCTGTATTGTAAGGAGACGTATGGTTTATTATCATATTTTTTCTTTTTATTATAATTAATAATTTTATTAGTTCGTAAAAGGTCCTCCCTAGTTTTTTTATTTGTTATAGAGATGGCTCTATCCAGAGACCAGGTTGGGTATTTACGAGCCCTAAGTTTATTTTTTAAATTATTAAATTCTCTATCTCTATCTTCTTCTCTACTACAATTCCGTTTGAGTCTCGTAAATTCTCCAGTCGGTATCGATTTTATTGTATGTGCAGGATGGCTACTAGCCGCATGCAAAATCGCATTGCCGCTTATTGGTTTGACATGTGTTTTACTAGAGATACACTCTCCGACATTACCGTATAAATCAAGATCCAAAAAAGAAATATTATGTCGATCAGATACATACGTAAATTTAATACCAAAATCATTTGTATTAATGTAGTCCACAAATCCCGGTATGGCAGACACATCACCCCCCCAAATAATGAGGGTGTCATCTATGTATCTGCCATACCAGGAGATGTGGTCCACAAAAGGATTGTCAGCCGAATAAGTAAATTTCTGTTCCCAATACGCCATAGTCAGGTTCGCCAAAGAAGGCGAATATTTAGCCCCCATCGGGACTCCCGATTTCTGAACATATATTTGTCCATCAAACGAAAAAATGTTATTCTTCATCAGAAAATGTGTAACCTGTAAAGTAAAATAAATTAAATCCTGAGAAAAGTAACCAGACTCCGACAAATGAAAATGCAATGCTTCCAAAGCCACATTAGGAGGTATACTCGTGTACAGAGACACGACATCACAACTTAGCCATGTATAATTGTGTTTCCATCTCCAATTGCCCAGTGTTTTTAAAACCTCCTTTGAATCCTTAATATATCCTTTCATGACTAGCGGTTTTAAAAGTGAGTCCACCCATTCTCCAAGATGTTCCGTCATGGATCCAATGCCCGATACTATAGGGCGCATTGCTGGTATACCTTCACCTTTATGTACTTTTGGTAAGCCATACATGATGGGCAATTTAGGAGAATGAACATATATATAATCAGCTTGTTTCTTGTTGATAACTGCCAAACTCAGACCTTCCTCGATTATTTTTTCAATTTCTGTGTTCATATCTATGGTTGGATTTCTCATCAATTTTTCATAAGTGGAGACATCTGGGGGCTAAATATTCGCCTTCTTTGGCGAACCTGACTATGGCGTATTGGGAACAGAAATTTATTTATTCGGCTGACAATCCTTTTATGGACCACATCTCCTGGTATGGCAGATACAGTGGGGCAAAAAAGTATTTAGTCATTCAGCAATAGTGCAAGTTCCACCACTTAAAAAGATGAGAGGCGTCTGTAATTTACATCATAGGTAGACCTCAACTATGGGAGACAAACTGAGAAATAAAAATCCAGAAAATCACATTGTCTGTTTTTTTATCATTTTATTTGCATATTATGGTGGAAAATAAGTATTTGGTCAGAAACAAAATTTCATCTCAATACTTTGTAATATATCCTTTGTTGGCAATGACAGAGGTCAAACGTTTTCTGTAAGTCTTCACAAGGTTGCCACACACTGTTGTTGGTATGTTGGCCCATTCCTCCATGCAGATCTCCTCTAGAGCAGTGATGTTTTTGGCTTTTCGCTTGGCAACACGGATTTTCAACTCCCTCCAAAGGTTTTCTATAGGGTTGAGATCTGGAGACTGGCTAGGCCACTCCAGGACCTTGAAATGCTTCTTACGAAGCCACTCCTTCGTTGCCCGGCGGTGTGCTTTGGATCATTGTCATGTTGAAAGACCCAGCCACGTTTCATCTTCAATGCCCTTGCTGATGGAAGGAGGTTTGCACTCAAAATCTCACGATACATGGCCCCATTCATTCTTTCATGTACCCGGATCAGTCGTCCTGGCCCCTTTGCAGAGAAACAGCCCCAAAGCATGATGTTTCCACCACCATGCTTTACAGTAGGTATGGTGTTTGATGGATGCAACTCAGTATTCTTTTTCCTCCAAACACGACAAGTTGTGTTTCTACCAAACAGTTCCAGTTTGGTTTCATCAGACCATATCACATTCTCCCAAAACTCCTCTGGATCATCCAAATGCTCTCTAGCAAACTTCAGACGGGCCCGGACATGTACTGGCTTAAGCAGTGGGACACGTCTGGCACTGCAGGATCTGAGTCCATGGTGGCGTAGTGTGTTACTTATGGTAGGCCTTGTTACATTGGTCCCAGCTCTCTGCAGTTCATTCACTAGGTCCCCCCGCGTGGTTTGGGGATTTTTGCTCACCGTTCTTGTGATCATTCTGACCCCACGGGGTGGGATTTTGCGTGGAGCCCCAGATCGAGGGAGATTATCAGTGGTCTTGAATGTCTTCCATTTTCTAATCATTGCTCCCACTGTTGATTTCTTCACTCCAAGCTGGTTGGCTATTGCAGATTCAGTCTTCCCAGCCTGGTGCAGGGCTACAATTTTGTTTCTGGTGTCCTTTGACAGCTCTTTGGTCTTCACCATAGTGGAGTTTGGAGTCAGACTGTTTGAGGGTGTGCACAGGTGTCTTTTTATACTGATAACATGTTTAAACAGGTGCCATTACTACAGGTAATGAGTGGAGGAAAGAGGAGACTCTTAAAGAAGAAGTTACAGGTCTGTGAGAGCCAGAAATCTTGATTGTTTGTTTCTGACCAAATACTTATTTTCCACCATAATATGCAAATAAAATGATAAAAAAACAGACAATGTGATTTTCTGGATTTTTTTTTCTCAGTTTGTCTCCCATAGTTGAGGTCTACCTATGATGTAAATTACAGACGCCTCTCATCTTTTTAAGTGGTGGAACTTGCACTATTGCTGACTGACTAAATACTTTTTTGCCCCACTGTACATAGATGACATGGTAATGTCGGAGAGTGTATCTCTAGTAAATCACATGTCAAACCAATAAGCGGCAATGCGATTTTGCATGCGGCTAGTAGCCATCCTGCACATACAATAAAATCGATACCGACTGGAGAATTTACGACTCAAACGGAATTGTAGTAGAGAAGAAGATAAAGATAGAGAATTTAATAACTAAAAAAATAAACTTAGGGCTCGTAAATACCCAACCTGGTCTCTGGATAGAGCCATCTCTATAACAAATAAAAAAAACTAGGGAGGACCTTTTACGAACTAATAAAATTATTAATCATAATAAAAAGAAAAAATATGATAATAAACCATATGTCTTTTTACAATACAGCCCGCAATTCAATCAAATGAGAGAAATTATTAATAAAAGGTTACCTATCCTATATGAGGATTCTACTCTTATGCATATTCTTAGAGATGGTGTAAGTGTGGTAGCTAGAAGAGCACAGACAATTGGAGACTTCATTGCCCCTAATTCCCAACCATTTAAAATTAAATCTAAAACCTGGCTGGAGTGTAAAGGTTTCTTTAAGTGTGGCACCACAGCGTGCAGCACCTGTGCACACTCACAATTAGGATATATGTTCCAAAATTCAGACAAAACGAGTAGCTATAATATTAAAAGTTTTATAAATTGTCATACTAAAAATGTAGTTTACAAGGTGGATTTTATAACCTGCGATGTCTCGTATGTAGGATGTACAACAAGAAAATTAAAAACTAGAATTACTGAACATCTGAGAGACGTTACTAACTGTAAAGCGACACATAAAAATATCTCCATGGTTTCAAAACATTTTAGTACTAAACATGATGGGGATACCTCAGGTTTGAGAGTTCATGGCATAGAGAGAGTGTATCTGCTAATTCGAGGTGGCGATATCAAGAGACGCCTCCTAACTAGGGAGGCGTTCTGGATATATAGCCTTAACACTCGTTTTCCCGCAGGTTTAAATAAAAGGAATGAAATTATGTACAATTATTGTTAATATTTTAAGATATATATATTTTTTTAGTAATGATATTGTATTGTATTAATATTTTGCATTATTGTTTTATATATACATGTTTAGGACCTTTCCGGGCTGATCACATGTTTGTGTGGAGTGACGTGATAGGTCCTTCACTATTATAATTATATCATTCATTGTGATCAGTCCTTAGGCATGAGTAAGATCGTTTGATCGAAACGCGTTGCCAGATCTTTGCTTTCACCCGTGTGTCCACTATATGTATTGGATTTATCCTTTTAATTTTGGATCAATAAAGACATTCATCTTTTATCGGAGCTGGAGTATCTACATATTCTTATATTGCTACTGCTGGGCGTTCTGGTCAGGACGGACTCTCGTGCTCTGCATCTGATGGTCTGGTCGATGAGCTGGCTACGGCTTTTTTAGCCGTTTATTTTTTGTATCAGTTGAATTTCTTACACTGGGCCCTACATTATGCTGCAAAATTTGTTGGTAGTCTTCAGACTTCATAATGCCATGCACATGGTCAAGCAGTCCAGTGCCAGAGGCAGCAAAGCAACCCCAAAACATCAGGGAACCTCCGCCATGTTTGACTGTAGGGACCGTGTTCTTTTCTTTGAATGCCTCTTTTTTTCTCCTGTAAACTCTATGTTGATGCCTTTGCCCAAAAAGCTCTACTTTTGTCTCATCTGACCAGAGAACATTCTTCCAAAACGTTTTAGGCTTTTTCAGGTAAGCTTTGGCAAACTCCAGCCTGGCTTTTTTATGTCTCGGGGTAAGAAGTGGGGTCTTCCTGGGTCTCCTACCATACAGTCCCTTTTCATTCAGATGCCGACGGATAGTAAGGGTTGACACTGTTGTACCCTCGGACTGCAGGGCAGCTTGAACTTGTTTGGATGTTAGTCGAGGTTCTTTATCCAACATCCGCACAATCTTGCGTTGAAATCTCTTGTCAATTTTCTTTTCCGTCCACATCTAGGGAGGTTAGTCACAGTGACATGGGCTTTAAACTTCTTGATGACACTGCGCACGGTAGACACAGGAACATTCAGGTCTTTGGAGATGGACTTGTAGCTTTGAGATTGCTCATGCTTCCTCACAATTTGGTTTCTCAAGTCCTCAGACAGTTCTTTGTTCTTCTTTCTTTTCTCCATGCTCAATGTGGTACACACAAGGACACAGGACAGAGGTTGAGTCAACTTTAATCCATGTCAACTGTCTGCAAGTGTGATTTAGTTATTGCCAACACCTGTTAGGTGCCACAGGTAACTTACAGGTGCTGTTAATTACACAAATTAGAGAAGCATCACATGGTTTTTCGAACAGGGCAATACTTTTGTCCACCCCCTTTTTTATGTTTGGTGTGGAATTATATCCAATTTGGCTTTAAAACAATTCTTTTTGTGTTTTTTTTCATTTAAGACAAATTAAATGAAGATAATAATACCAAAGAATTTGTGTTTGCAATCATTTTCAGGAAGAAACTGAGTATTATCTGATAGAATTGCAGGGGTGTGAATACTTTTGGCCATGACTGTATACTCACCATCCGTCGGTCCCTCGGATCCAGAACAGACCTTTACCCCTCCTCGCGACGCTCCGGTGACCGCTCCATGAATTGCGATCTCGCAAGATGATGACGTAGCAGTCTCGCGAGACCGCTACGTCATCATCTCGCGAGACCGCAATGCACTCTTGATACTGGAGCGTGCAAGGAGCATCGGTAAACGCTTCGCCTGGATCCGGGGACCAACGGAAGCTGAGTATATAACTATTTTTTATTTTAATTCTTTTTTTTTTAACAGGGATATGATGCCCACATTGCTATATACTACGTGGGCTGTGCAATATACTACGTGGGCTGTGCAATATACTACATGGGCTGTGCAATATACTGCGTGGGCTGTGCAATATACTGCGTGGGCTGTGTGTGCAATATACGTGGGCTGTGCAATGTACTACATGGGCTGTGCAATATACTACGTGGGCTGTGCAATATACTATGTGGCTGTGCTATATACTACGTGGGCTGTGTTTTTCCCCTGTAACTGGGGCTGGCATATTAGCCCCAGTTACTTAGCAAATACAGACTCCTGAGCTGATCAGAGTCTGAAAGCACCTGGCAATCACATGAAGCCCAGTTAGCTCTTCCTATACTGTATACACACTACTTGTTTAGTAATGCTTATACAGCATTCAGTAACGCATGGTAATAAATCATCTCTGACTTCTCTGGAAGTCCAGCTGTCTGACTGACTGCCGGCTCCCAGCTACTTCATCTGCACAATCTCCATTTACCTGCTAACTATGCAATGCCATTCTAAAACATCATTGTAAAGCTACATGCTGGCTGCATGGACATTTCAAATTCTTGAGTGGTCTGTAATCAGTTAAAGAAAACCCCCCATCAAAATGTTTAGCCTCTTAATATATTGCAATCCTCATTATATAACACTGTGTACTTACAATTGCTCTTTTGCCTTTCTACCCAGCTAATCCTTCTCTTTTCCATTAAGTCTATGACATCCGTTATTAAAAAGTGACTAGCTGAATCCTTCTAAGCTATATGTAGAAAAAGGAGGTCAATTTTCCCTGCATGAGTCATAAGTCACTGTAAAAGTTCCTGGCAGGGGGAGTAGGGAGAAGCTGGGTCAGGAGTTGAAGAGGAGAATGATAAAGGCAAGGACAAGAGACTTACTGTTTCTACATAGCGCAGGTAAAACAAAAGAATTTATTTGGTAAAAAGGAAAAATGAGCAATTGTAAGTACACTGTGCTTTATAATATGATGCATGCGATATATGATATAAACTTCGATTTGAGTGCTTCTTTAAAAGGATTTGATATTTTTATTTATTATTATTATAGCACCATTTATTTCATGGCGCTTTACATGGGAAAAGGGGTATACATAATAAAAATGACTACAGTAATCTTAAACAATAGAAGTCACCGACTGGTACAGGAGGAGATAGGACCCTGCCAGCGAGGGTTCACAATCTACAAGGGATGGGTGAGGATACAATAGGTGAGGATAGAGTTGGTCGTGCAGCGGTTTGGTGGAATTAGGGTTACTGCAAGTTGTAGGCTTGTCGGAAGAGGTGGGTCTTCAAGTTCCTTTTGAAGGTTAGACAGTTCCAGAGTAAGGGAGATGCACGGGAGAAATCTTGAATGTGGTTGTGGGAAGAGAAGATAAGATGGGAGTAGAGAAGGAGATCTTGTGAGGATCAGAGGTTCCATGGAAGTAAGTACTGGGAGACTTGGTCACAGATGTATGGAAGATAGAGGTTGTGGATGGCTTTGTATGCCATGGTTAGGGTTTTGAACTGGATAATGGGGAGCCAGTGAAGGGATTGACAGAGTGGAGATGCGACGTAATATCGGGAGGTCAGGAGGATTAGTCAGGCAGCAGAGTTTAGGATGGATTGGAAGGGTGCGAGAGTGTTAGAAGGGAGGCCACAAACAGGAGGTTGCAGTAGTTGAGGTGGGAGATGATGTCTGCATGGACTAGGGTTTTTGCAGATTCTTGATTAAGCAATGTACAGATCCGGGAAATATTTTTGAGTCAGAGTCAGCAGGAAGTGGAAAGGGCTTGGACATTTGGTTTGAAAGACAGATCAGTGTCCAGAGTTATCCCGAGGCAGCAAGTTTGTGGGACTGGAGAGAGTGAGCAGCCATTTACTTTAATGGATAGGTTGGCTTGGGGAGCTGAGTGGGGGAAAGATGATGAATTCTGTTTTGTCCATCTCTAATGAAGAAATTATTTTCTTCAATTGTAAAATGGATAAATGCTGTGCAGAATGGAAAGCCCAAATTAAAGACACACAGGCAAAAAAAACTGATACGTGACTCAACTGATTTTCAACAAAATTGAGTATACAAATGGAGATCCTTGCCTAATACCATTCGGACTGAAAGGTTACCATCAATATCATCGGCTTCCTCATAGGGCAAACAATCAGATTCTTCCAACTATTCTATAACCACAAGGTTCAGGAATTACCTGCGGAGAAGGTAGGAGCATAAGACCTCCAGTAACAACAAAAAGCGTAAACTCCATTTTGGAGCGAATCTGAATCCAACACTCAAGGTAATTAACGTTTCCTTCTCAGATTCAGAACTAACACTTCTCTCTAAAGGTTTGGCATTTTCACCATCCATGCCCTTTGATCCATTTTAAGCCGTAAAAAGACTTTCAACTTCCTTGATATTACAATTCAATGAGATACCCAGAGTATGTTGCAATCGGATATATACAGAAAAGACAGAGCAGTCAATGCCCTTCTCCACGCCTCCTCATCCCATCCACATCACGTAATCAAATCTGTTCCCATTGGCCAGTTTTTGCGACTACGCCGATTATGCTCTTCAGAAAATGAATTTGAAACTCGTGCTAATTAAATGCATGAAAGATCTTTGGACCGTGGTTATAGCTACCACAGCATCAAGAGAGCTTATAATCGAGCCAGAAATTCTAAATGACATGATCTCATCTATTCCACAAAGACCAGAAAACCTAGCAACCAGGTGAGAATGACTTCACAGTTTCATGAGCAGTGGCAACGCAAGCAGGCATCATGTCACAACATTGGCCTATTCTCATGGCTGACTTCACATTGAGACAATATCTATCTGATCGACCCTTCATTACAGCTCAACATTCTCGTAATCTAAGAGACCATTTGGTGTGATCTTACTATGTACCTAACAGTCAACCAACTATATTCTCTACCATCTAACCTCATCAGAAATGGGGATATTCTCTCTGTGGAAAATGTGTGGCCTGCACCAACATTGATCATGCCACCCAATTTAAATCATCAGACAACAAACTATATACAATAACTCAGACCATCATATGTTCCGCCAAAGCTGTCATCTACCATGCCACTTGCCTGTGCACAAAAATTTACTTAGCCCTTACCACTTGCCCCTTCAAATTCGAGTATGGAAACATGTTCGAGATATCCTGGCTGCAGCCAATATTGATGGCACAGAATACCTAAAACCAATTCCCAAACACCTCAAAATCCTTCACCTTTGTGATCCTTCTGTTTTACGAGTTGTTGGCATTGATCGTGTCTACTCCGATCTTAGCGGTAGCAACATTGGTAGACTCTTGGCTCCAAAGGAATCTAAATGGATCTGGACATTTGTACAATACAAACATAAGGCCTAAATTAAATCCTTTTCTATGATCCCCAGATCCCTTATGCATGTCTTTTTGTCTTGTTTTTCTCCATATCTGTTCTACATGTTTTTACTAATTTTATGTTCTTTTGTTTCTTTCAAGATCTACTTCAACTTGATGTGCTTATTCACCCTAAAAAACTTGTGCTTTCTATAAGACCCTCCACATGGCCTCTTTCCATATATTGGACTCTTTGTTAACTATGCATTAATCCATGTTTGTTGTTTGCTTTTTCTATTTTGTACCAGGTCCCCCCTTTCTTTTTCTGCAATTTTTAATCGTTTTTCCATTTTTTTGTCTCCACAATGTTTCATCATTCACAGCTGCACATTTTTCATTTTATGGATACAAGCTTTACAGCACATTATTTCTTTACATTTACTCTCTCTTTTTTTCTGCCATATATCATATTTCACATGCATTCACATATTTAACATCCACATTAATGTAGTCACCTTAATTATGCTTTTTACTACTTTCGTGTATTCATTATTATATGTACTATATTTTTTTTAATTATGCTCATAGCATGCTCTCCAGTTTCATGGTTGCATATTTGCACCATTTTTTATTATTCTATAATTAAAAATGGACATCTTCATTCATGTACTGTCACTTTAAAACATGTTTTCTTGCCCAACCATGCACTTTTAGCATATTTCTGTTTTTGGTTCATGATTACCAATTTTTCACTAACTATTGTGGTCTCCAAATGTTTTACCATATGAATGTACATGCAATTTCATATTCATGTTACCATGTATTCAATATTTGTACCATGCACTGTCACTTTAATTATGACAAACCATTGAGCTGCCATGTTTTCTTATTTATTTCATTATTTTGTTTATGCCATGATCTGTTATTCCATAAATATTCCATGAATATGCAACTCGTATTGTTTTATAATATATGGGTATTGGTTTTCATGCACAGCCACTTTATCATGTTTTGCAACTTATTGTCTTCATTAGGTGTAAGCCATAACCATCAACATTAATGGAAATAAACACCTGAAATAGATCACACTACTTGTAATGACTCTATATAATATATGAGGTTCACTTTTAGTATTGAAGAACTTAAATAAATTAACTTTTTGATGATATTGTAATTTTGTGAGAAGCACCTGTATGTCCAAACAATGCACTTTTTGCACAAGAATAAAATGTCACTTTTATATATTATGTTCATATCATTCCTGGTTCAACAGATTACCACTTGTCCACACCAACAATCATGGTTTCCATGCATCCCTTAACCCATTTCCTATGTAAACTGCCAGTTACTATGGTTACCTTCTCTCCTTTTCGGCTTTCTAACCTGTTACAAACCAGTGGTGCGCATAAGGGCCCATCTCCCCCTCTCCGGCGCATCTCCACGGCTGTGTCATCGTCTCTTGGACCGGTGTCCGCTCACAATGACTCAAGTGGGCGGGGCTCCTCTTCACATGATCGGAATGCCTCCGTGATGCGCTGTTGGATGGGAGCGACAGGCGGGCAGTGGGCGTCCCCATGCGCCATTCCACACTGGCGGCAAATATCCCTTTCATGAATCCTCCTGGTTCATGGACTCTCATTCACCACAGGCAAATATATAATGATGCTAGTCCCACATGTTAGACACTCCCCTGGACGAAGGCTTGTACGCCGAAACCTACATAGGGACTTCAAGCGCCACATTATATTTCTGGTAAATACTACAATCTACCTTTTTACTCTGTCCACATCTGTTCTGTGACACTCTATATAGCTTAGAATTAACTTCATGTTTACCTTACAATCATTATTTGTTACCTTACACTTTTTCCTGTCACATTTCATCAGTGGTCATCAGTTATGACCTATTTGCTGTGTATGATTTTCTACTTTGCCTGTAAATCACTGGTGGCACCATCTTATGGCTAACTGATATTTTCACAGTTTTTAACTTATTATAAATAAAAGTTTGCCTTTTAACGCATCTTTTTGTGTATTTTAGTCATTCACACCTTTCCTCTATATGATCTTTGTATAAGAAATCTAGCAGAGAAGAAGGAAGAAATAGTGGGCAGACATTGTGGGATTCTGTTTAGTTGGGAGTTGATATTGGACCCAGAAAGATCTGTGTGTCATCAGCATAGAGGTGATACTGAAAGCCGTGAGACTATGAGCTGTCCCAGGCTGAAGGTGTAAATGAAGAGGAGCAGGGGCCCTAGGATTGAACTTTGCGAGACACCGACAGATAGGGGGCAAGGTGAGGAGGTGGTGTGTGAGTGGGAGACACTGTATGTCCAGTCTGTTAGCTATGACGAGATCCAAGATAACGCCAAGTCTGTGAAGTCAAGTGATGACAGAATGGTCCAGTGTCAAAAGCAGAGGACAGGTGCAGGAGGAGAAGGACAGAGTAGTGTCATTTGGCTTTGGCAGTTAGTTGGTCACTCGTGACTTTAGTCGGGGCAGTTTCAGTGGAGTCATGCGGTCGGTAGCCAGATTGTAAGTGGTCGAAGTGGGAGCAGGAGGAGAGGTGGGAGGACAGATCAAGATGGACGTGTTGTTCCAGTAGTTTTGAGACATAGGGGAGAAGTGATGTGGGGCAATAGCTAGACACAGAGGATGAGTCAAGGGAGGGCTTTTTGAGGACGGGTGTGATTGAGGCATGTTTGAAGCATGAGTTGTTAATGACAGGTTGAAGAGATGGGTTTGGGTTGGGAGGAAGACTGTGGTGAGATTTGGGATGAGGTGGGATGGGATCGGGTCCAACGCACAGGTGGTGAGATGTGATCTTGAGAGTAGAGCGAAAAGTTAAACTTTTGTAATGGTGGAGAAGTTGGTTTTGGAGTAGGAGGACTGAGTAGTTATGAGGAGGGGCTGTGGGTGTTGTAGGCCAAAGCTTTCTCTGATATTATCAATCTTTTTCAGCAGAGATGAATGGGGAGGGAAGAGGTGTCGGGGATGGAGGAGAGAAATGAAAGTGTTGAATAGCTGTTTAGGGTTGTGAGACAGGGAGGATATGAGAGATGATAAGTAGGTTTGTTTAGCTGCAGAGAGTGTGGACTTGACATTAGCAAGCGACTGTTTGAAAAGATCTCACTCCAATGAGCACTTCATGGCATTCAATCTCCTCTCAGCAACCCTGGAAGCCCACCTCAGTTCTTTGGTCAGGCTGGCATGCCAGGGTTGCCTGTTTATCTTGCAAGATTTGGTATGTGTGAGAGGGGTGACAGATTTGAGAGCTGCAGCTATTGTGGTATTTTATAAAGTGGACACTGTGTAAGGAACTTAGGTCTGTAAGAGGAAGAAGAGATTCAGATAGTGTGTGGATCGAGGTGTATAAGATTTCTGCGAGGGTGTGCAATCTTGTTGAGTGGTGATTGTGCACCTAGAGGAAAGGGAAGAGAATGTAAGTAGGTTGTGGTCACAAAGAGGTAGAGGTGAGTTATAGAGGTTAGATAGGGAGCAGAAGCAGGGGTAGATGAGGTCCAGTGGCTGCAAAAGACCATTGAGTGAGGTCGAAAGAGGAAGTAAGAGATAGAAGCTTAGAGACAGCTGAGAGGGAAGTGTCAATGGGGATGTTGAAGTCGCTGATTATGATAGTGGGGATATCGGCGGAGAGGAAATGAAGTAGCCAGGTGGTGAAATGGTTGAAGGTGGAAATGGCCCTGGGGGCGGTAAATGACAGCCAGTTGGAGGTTAGAGTGGGAGTAGATGCACACAGAGTGCACCTCAAAAGAGGGGAGGGCAGCGGACTGCTGCCGTAGAATTGGGGTAAAGGAGCAGTTGTCTGATAGGAGAAAAACAACTCCTCTGCCATGCTTGCTGCTGGTGCGGGGTGTGTAAGAAAGACGGAATCTGCAATACAAAAGTGTAGCTGGAGAGGCTGTGTCAGAGGTGGTGAGTCAGGTTTCAGTGACACCAAGGAAGGTATTGATACTTTTATATTGAGGATAGGTCATCAATATCTAAATAGTGGTAACTACTTTAATTATAATTGTCATGTATATACAAAAAAAGCTGTAAAATAGAATTGTAATGTTGAACGTTCTGAACACACTTCCTCAATGTTTATGTGATGCAGTTTATCTGTATGTGGCAATGTGGCTGTATAGTGTGGCCTGATAGTCACCTATCAGTAGTGACTGATAAGGATTAGTGCCAAGGTTCAACCATAAAATAATTTGTAAACTGATTTTTTATTTAACCCAATGTTCTTCTTTCAATTCATACTGTAATTGGATTTTTCCTGTTTATTACTGGGTTATTAGAAGAAAGAAGGATTATTACAGAACAAATTTCGTAAGCACTATGTTATAGCTGGCATGTTACATTTTTTATATTGCCTATTACTAGATGTTAATGTTGGGCTATGTTCACATATGTGCTTCGGGGCTGCTATCAAGCTTTCTAGTGTATGTAAAGGCTCATTCAAGCATCAGTTATTCTCAAATGAGTTCTATCCATGTTTTTCACAGATAGACTTTGTACCTATTATAATTCAAAAGTCCATAATATTTTTGTGGACTAACTGGTCTGCACAAAATGATGGAGACATGTCTGATTTTGATCGGAATCTCGAACGGAACTTGTCAATGCAAATCTAAGTGTCCATGAAAAAAAACGTACAGCGCTTGGATGCAATCTGTATGCTGTCCAATTTTCGCATGCTGTTGGATATGAAAAATTTGAGAAACTTCCTTATGTGTTTTTTTTTTATCCAAGAAAAATTGATGAAACTCTGAAGCTCTGATTGTAAAAAAAGAGATTTTTGTGTACTCACCGTAAAATCCTTTTCTCCGAGCCAATCATTGGGGGACACAGGACCATGGGTGTTATGCTGCTGCCACTAGGAGGACACTAAGTAAACACAGAAAGAATAGCTCATCCCTTGCAGTATACACCCTCCTGCTGGCTCTCAGTGAACCAGTTTGGTAACAAAGCAGTAGGAGCTTAATATTTAACAAGGATGAACTATGTCAAAACCAAGTTACCTTAAAAAAAACCCAAAGCCAATAGGCTAAAAGGGTGGGTGCTGTGTCCCCCAATGATTGGCTCAGAGAAAAGGATTTTACGGTGAGTACACAAAAATCTCTTTCTCCTACGCCTCATTGGGGGACACAGGACCATGGGACGTCCTAAAGCAGTCCCTGGGTGGGAAACAATTAACTGCAATTGCTGCTTGTACCCACAAGTTACAGATGCGGCACAACCGCCTGCAAAATTCGTGTGCCGACAGTCGCATCTGCCGAGGCCTGAGAGTGAATATGGTAATGTTTTGTAAAGGTATGCAGGCTGGACCAAGTCGCAGCCTTACAAACTTGTGCTGCCGAAGCTTGGTGCCGGATGGCCCAAGACGCACCCACTGATCGAGTGGAGTGAGCCTTAATCCCTGCTGGGACAGGAAGACCTCTGACTCGGTAGGACTCTGGAATAGCCGAACGGATCCATTCGGCTATTGTCGCCTTGGAAGCGGGAAACCCTTTCCTCGGTCCTTCCAGGAGCACGAATAGGGCATCTGACCTGCGGAAAGACGCTGTCCGCGACATGTATCTCCTAAGAGCTCTCATTAAATCCAGTGTGTGAAGGGCCTTCTCGATGCGACGGACTGGTGCCGGACAGAGTGACGGTAAGGCAATCTCCTCATTGAGATGAAAAGAGGATACAAATTTTGGTAGAAAAGAGGGGGATGTCCTCAAAACCACCTTATCCTGATGAAAATTCAGGAACAGAACTTGAGAGGACAGAGCCGCAGCTCGGAGACTCGTCTAATAGAGGTGACCGCAACTAGAAAAGCAGCTTTCCATGAAAGAAGAGACAGGGAAACAACCTGTAGAGGTTCGAAAGGAGCCTGTTGCAAAACTCCGAGGACCAGATTAAGGTCCCATGGTTCCAACGGCATCCTATAGGGGGGCGCCCAATGGGAGACTACCTGAATAAACGTCTTGACCTGTAATCTGTTGGCAATCCTGCGTTGGAAGAGGACAGGGCTGAGATCTGCCCCTTGAGAGAACTAAGGGCGAGACCCAAGTCCAAATCCATTTGTAAGAACTCGAGAATGGAAGGGATGGAAAAATGTAGAGAATGTCCTCGGTCGCTACACCATGAAAAGAAAGTCTTCCAAGTGCGATGATAGATACGCATAGACGTAGACTTTCTAGCGCTGATCATGGTAGCTATGACTTCTGGAGAGAAACCTGCCTGGGTTAGGACCCAAGACTCAACGGCCATGCCGTCAAACACAGGGCCTCTGAGTTCTGGTGGTAAAAGGGGCCTTGAGATAGCAGATCTGCGCGATTCGGTAATCACCAGGGAACATCGGCAACTAGTTGAACTAGTTCCGCGTACCACGCCCGGCATGGCCAATCTGGCGCAATCAGGATTACCGGTACCCTCTCCGCTCTGATTTTCTTGATGACTCTCGGCAGGAGAGGAAGCGGGGGAAATATGTACGGAAGCTGAAAATGAGCCACGGGAGTACAAGAGGGTCTGCCCCGATGGCTGCTGGATCGTGGGACCGAGCCATGAAGTCGGGAACCTTGGAATTCAGCCGTGAGGCCATCAGATCCACGTCCGGGGTTCCCCAACGACAGCAGATCTGGTGGAAGATCTCCGAATGGAGAGACCACTCCCCGGAGTCGAGGCATTGCCGACTGAGGAAGTCTGCCTCCCAATTGTCCACTCCCGGGATGTGAACCGCAGAGATCATTGAGCGGTTTTCCTCGGCCCATCGGAGGGTGTGGCCTACCTCTGTCATGGCCGCCCTGCTGCGGGTTCCCCCTTGGCGTTTGATGTATGCCACTGCAGTGGAGTTGTCGGACTGAATCCTGATTGGGCGACCTGCTAGGAAGGGATGGAACTGGAGAAGTGCCAGCCTGATCGCCCGGATTTCCAAGATGTTGATTGGAAGGCGTGATTTCTGGGGGGACCAGCGGCCCTGAGCAGTGTGATGAAGGAACACCGCTCCCTAGCCTAGAAGACTGGCATCTGTCATCACAACCAGCCAGTGTACTGGAAGAAAAGACTTCCCTTGATTCAGGGAGGATTTCAATGTCACCACCTGAGAGACTGACTCGCTGGGGAAGGAGGAACCGACGGTCTAGGGAGAAAGGGTTCCTGTCCCAAACAGCCAAGAGGGCATGCTGTAGAGGACAGAGGTGTAGTTGGGCAAATGGAACCGCCTCCATAGCTGCTACAATCCTGCTGAGGACTCTCATACTGAAGCACAGAGAGTGAGAGCGAGGCTGAGAGAGCTTCTGAGCTTCTCGCTGTAAGACAGATGTTTTCCGGGGGAAGAACCAACCCCCGGGACGAGTCAAGTATCATTCCTAGAAAGGAAATTCACTGAGCCGGCACTGGGGAAGATGTTTTGAAGTTTATCTTCCAACCCAGGAGAGAAAGGGTATCTATTGTGATGGCCACGGCTTCCTTGCAGGAGCGGAAAGAGGGGCCTTTGATGAGGAGATCGTCTAAATACGGGAGCGCCACCACTCCTCGGGTGTGGAGTATGGCCACGGCAGCCGCCATGACCTTGGTGAATACCCTGGGAGCAGTGGTGAGGCCGAAGGGCAAAGCAACGAATTGGAAGTGATCTTCCTGAACTGCGAAGCGAAGAAACCTTTGGTGAGAAGGTAAAATAGGAATGTGGAGGTATGCGTCCTGGATGTCTATAGATGCCAGGAACTCGCCTTTTTCCATGGAGGCGATGACAGAGCGAAGCGATTCCATCCGGAACCGGCGTACCCTGACGAACTTGTTCAGCAGTTTTAGGTCCAGTATGGGCCGTACTATACCGTCCCTCTTTGGAACAATGAAGAGGTTTGAATAAAAACCTTGAAACCTTTCGCTTTGAGGGACCGGAATAATAACTCCGTCTTTTCTCAGAGAGCTTATAGCTTTGAAGAACTCTGATGCCTTTGCCCTGGGAGAAGACAGGAAAAAAAACAAACAAACGGTTTGGAGATAAGAGATCTATCTTGTATCCGGAGGACACTAGATCGCGGACCCACTCGTCGTGAACGACCGAGAGCCACGCGGCACTGAAGGAAAGCAGGCGGCCGCCTACTTTGAGGGTGTCCCCCGGATACTGCAGAGAGTCATTGTGTGGAAGGTCTGCCCGTTCAGCTGCCACTGGATCCCGGCTGCCTTGGCCTGCCTCTCCATGAAGGGGAAGGCTTAAAAGAGGCCTGTGAACCTCTGTCTCCACGTTGTGCCCGGCCGGAACCGGGAGATGTAGAAGTAGAGGACCAGTTTGAGTTGTAACGAAAAAAAATCGGGACCGAGCCTGTGGTTGCAGGTTCCGAAAGGGCCGAGAGGGTCTCTGTTGTGGAAGAAATTTACTCTTCCCTCCAGTGGCGTCAGAAATTAACTGGTTGAGCTTTTCGCCAAAAAGGTGGCCGCTCTGATATGGGAGAGAAGTCAATGACTTTTTGGAAGTAGAATCCGCACGCCAGTCCCTGAGCCATAAGGACCTCCGGATGGTGATGGCATTTGCTGCTTGAGAAGCGCAGTCAGCGGCATCCAGGGATGCGGTGACTACAAAATCTCCAGCTCTGGCTATCTGAGTAGCGAGGTCTGCTATCTCGGGGGGAAGATTGGTATCCAGTACTGCTGAAGACAAGACCTCAGCCCAGTGGGTCATAGCCTTAGCCACCCACGTAGCGGCAAAAGATGGAAAGAGTGCGGCCACTGAGGCTTCAAAAGCTGAACGCGCCATATTATCGATCTGACGATCGGTTGGATCTTTAATAGAGGTGCCCTCCGAGGAGGATAAAACAGATTTCGTAGCCAGGCGCGATACCGAAGGATCTACCAGGGGAGATTGTGACCAATCTTTTCTTAGATCCTGGGCAAAGGGAATCGTTTATCTGGACAGATCCTGTGAGATTCAACAATTTGCTTAAACTCGGGATGAGTGGCGAACACTCTGTGAGCTCGTTCGGTCCTCTTAAAGGACACGGCATGATCAGTTTTAGATAAAGGTTCCTCCTCAAGTCTCAAAGCCTTATTCACTGACTCAATTAGAGAGTCGAGAGTCTCCTGATCGTGATGAAATTCCTGATCTAGGGACGTATCAGAATCGTCCTCTGAAACAGGTTCTCTACTAGCCCCGATGGAAGGGGAGCGAGAAATGGAGCTCTCAGAACCCAAAAACCGTTGATGGTCTGGGGATATGGCACGAGTCCTTTTCCTGGAAGAGTGAGAACTCCTTGGCAAGGTACGACCCCTGGAGTACGAGGGGTTCTGACCATGTGAAGCGTCATCCGTATTAGTGCCCTGGTTAGAGGATGGGATAAGCTGGGGGCTAAATTTTAAACCTGCAGTAGCGGCCTGCAGCACTGCGACCGCTATTAGCGCCATTCTTAAGCCACATTCTCTGAAGGAAGTGCCGCACTGCAGACCACCCACGGACCCAGGCTTTAAGGTGCGGACCTCCCATACCCCGGGGACCAGGACCCCCAAAGCGCCTCGGCCCCGCAGTGTACTCACGGTAGATGCGGTGGGCCGGTGCTCAATCCACCGTCGCCATAGACAGGGAGGGGGTGGAGAGCTTCTGCCGCCATGCGTCATCCGCTATATCAGTGGTGATGCAGAAGGGGGCTGCACGGACACCATATATATCATGTCCGGCTATGCACCTGGCTCCAGGAGAGGTAGATGGGGGCTACTCCATGTGGTCGCCTGCTATGGAGGGGGGAGATCGGAACGCGAAGGAACCGTCGCCCGTAATATGAGCTCAGGGCTGGCATCCAACGTTGCAGGAAAGGATACGGGAGGAACGCTCCATGTACTTGCCTGTTGATGGTTCGGGGGATGGAAGCATAGAAAGGATCCGTCGCCCCCATTCGCTCCGTTAAAGGAAAAAATAGAACAAAAAAACAAAAATTAAAATAAAAAAGGTGGGGTCTGAAACAGACCCAAGTGCCTCCTACAGACACTAAGAACTGGTTCACTGAGAGCCAGCAGGAGGGTGTATACTGCAGGGGAGGAGCTATTCTTTCTGTGTTTACTTAGTGTCCTCCTAGTAGCAGCAGCATAACACCCATGGTCCTGTGTCCCCCAATGAGGCGTAGGAGAAACTGACACTAACCTAACTCTAAGATGATTAAAAAAAAAAAACATTGATGAAACTTGGGCCAATTTTTGTGTACGAGAAAAATCACTAATATCTGCATGAGGTTTAACTGCAAGACATAACCAGTCAACAAGGCTTATGTTTGTAAAATGTATCAGTGTAAACAGGTTTACTGGTTACATTATAGAAAAGTAACACAGTCATACTAAATAGTTTAGTTCACATAGAAAAATTTGCAGACAAAGGTCGTAATGTAATCTTGAACCGTTTAGGCATAGAGCATGCTAGAACTACACACAGAATACATTTCTTGTTACTTTTCTGTAGAATGATTTGAGTCGAGATCATTTCTTCCCTGGATATTAGGGCCGGACTGGGACAAAAAAGCAGCCCTGCCACACAAACCCCACAGCCCACATCATGGGTGGACATACCACCGGTTCAACTGATGCGGCTGCACCGGGACCGGGGGGCCCTGCAGGGCACGTAATAATGAAGGCAATCTGGCCAGCTTATCCGGCCCCGGGGGGCTCTGGCCAGATTGCCCTCATGTGCGTCGGGCAAGGAGCAATCCCTGCAGCTCCGCTGCCTGCAAGAGAAAATGGCAGCGGAGCTGCAGGGAATGGATCCTGCTTCCTGCCCGCGATTCCGGTCTCAAACCGCGGTGGCTGAATGACATCATACGTGCCTGTATGACCTCCCTACAATGTTTGGGCAATGGGCATGCTCCTGATGAGGCATCGGATGGTCTCCTGAGGGATCTCCTCCCAAACCTGGACTAAAGCATCCACCAACTCCTGAAAAGTCTGTAGTGCAACGTGACGTTGGTGGATGGTGCAAAACATTATGTCCCTGATGTGTTCAAATCGGATTCAGATCTGGGGGACGGGCGGGCCAGTCCATAACTTCAATGCCTTCATCTTGCAGGAACTGCTGACACACACCAGCCACATGAGGTCTGGCATTGTCCTGCATTAGGAGGAACCCAGGGCCAAAAGCACCAGCATTTGGTCTCACAAGGGGTCTTTTGGAAAGTAGACCCCCTAAGGAACTTATCTAGATGTGTGGTGAGCACTTTGAACCCCCAAGTGCTTCACAGAAGTTTATAATGTAGAGCCGTGAAAATATATATATTTTTTTTCCACAAAAATGATTTTTTAGCCCCCAGTTGTATTATCCCCAAGGGTAAAAAGAGAAATTGGACCCCAAAAGTTGTTGTCCGATTTGTCCTGAGTACGCCGATACCCCATATGTGGGAGGAAACTACTGTTTGGGAGCATGCCAGAGCTCGGAAGGGAAGACGTGGCGTTTTGGAACTCAGACTTTGATGGAATGGTCTGCGGGCGTCACATTGCGTTTGCAGAGCCCCTGATGTACCTAAAGAGTGGAAACCCCCAAGTGACCCCATATTGGAAAAACTAGACCCCCCAAGGAACTTATCTAGATGTGTTATGAGAACTTTGAATCCCCAAGTGATCATCAGCTGACACCCGGCCACGATCGTCCGCACTCCCCCTACGAGCACGGCTGATCGGTGATGACATACTATCGCGTCGGTGGTCATAGGGGCCCAGACCACCTCGATGGGATAGTACGTCTAATCTCAGAAAGGGGTTAAGGTAATGAATATGCACTCCACGCCTATGGGAGTGGAGAGACGTGCATTTGCATCATCTTAATAAGTGAGGCCAAGTGATCGCTCAGCACAGGAAGAGCTGCTTGTGCTGGAACAAAGGAGATGCAGTGCCAGCGAGGGCGTGTCGGTAGGCGAGTAGGATGTGTGCTGGAAGCCAGCGGCTGCGGTTGGCACTGTGCGCTATTACAGCAGCGGCACAGGCTTTAGCCACAGCCACCGGCTCCTGCCTCTGTGACCTGCTGCTCCGCCGCTCCCCCTCCTCTGCCGGCTCTCTGGGACAATTGCCTCGTGTATAAGCAGAGGGGGGAGTTTTCAGCACAAAAAAATGTGCTGAAAAACTCGGCTTATACACGAGTATATACGGTATGAAATATTTTTTCCTGCTTTCTTTTAACTAAACCTGTGTGCGTCTTATCTGAAAAATATGTTATGTTTTGCTCTGAGACATTGCAGCTTTTTAGAGTTAAACACAGACACATGGAAGAAATCGTGCCTAGCGTCAGGTTCTCTTTAAAAAAAAAGAGTAGATTCCCGACAAAGTACACATATGACAATCTTGCTCTTTGGTATTTTAAAGACATTCCATGCATTTATTTTTCCTTTTCAATCCAGCACAATTAAACTCATACCCATAGGTTTGAAACATAAGACAAGGCTTTAATCATTTTCCAATTCTACAAAATCAGAATACACCAAACAAATTAAATTAAGACTGGGTTATCAACTGTAATGACGCGTTTAAAAAAAAGTCTAATAATTGCAAATATATAAATATAGTAAGTATTCCCACGAATATCACCCTTATCGAGACCAGATTTTCTGCAACACATTTTACATTCCAAATTAAATTCCGCATTCTGGTCATCATCTTTGAGAAGACTTTTCACTGTATACAGAAAAATGTTTTAAACAAAAGTCATATTCTCTGCCCCATAAAAAAATAAAATGTTGAACGGACGGAACATGAGTCCAGAAAGGGATGTCCATTGGAAATTAACTGAGTTTAGTTCATTCACTATCAAACTTAATAGAATTTACAGATGTGGAAATCGCGCCTCCACAGTAGCTGCCTCGCTTTTTCTTCGTCTTTTCATGTCGGAAAGATTTTCCCTTTGTGTATTTTAAAACATTATTGGCTTTCTGCCCCCAGTCGCCATCTGCTCCTCTCTATGAAAAAAAAAAAAAAAAGGAAAAAAATAAAATAAAAACAGTGTAAACGTGACAGATGCTAAGTAAATGGTTTATATAAAGGTCTAGTAACACATCACAGAAAGCTACAACTTCACAGAAAAAGTGATGAAACACTGAACCTTATTTTAGGCACTATTTCCTTGCGTATTTATAAAGCAAAACCACTAGCAGGACCACAAAAAACATTTGTAAATATATGTAATTGTAGTTTCTCTATCGCTTCATTGGGGTACTCAGCAAACCAAGGGTGTATGCTGCTGACACTAGGCAAGAGGAAAAAAAAAAAAAAAAAAAAAAAAAAAAAAAAAGAAGTTAACTCCTACCCAGCAGTGTACACCCACCAACTGGCAAAGAGCTAATCAATCAGTTTTAGTATAGTGTCAATAGGAGGCAGAAATTGGTCTGGACCAAGTCCCGTTTCTACCTTTGGGTTTGTTTATTAATAATGATTTCCTTTTTTTTTTCCTTTCAGCTACGGCTTGTGAGGGCAATAGAGTGGAGCTGTGTCACCGATATCCCACTAAAAGACCGAGAGCGAGTGTGGAGTTGTGTCACTACTGTATCCTTTCTGGTCTAGGAGGCAGGGACCACTGCTTGCAGCACCCGTCTACCAAAGGTTAGGTTAGCAGAGGAGGACAGAACTAGTCTGTAATGTTTAAAGAATGTAGAAGGTGAGAACCATGTTGCAACCTTACAAGTCTGGTCAATGGATACCTCTGCCTTCCCTGCCGAGGAGGCCGCAAGGCTCTGGTGGAATGAACTTTGATTCCCTTTAGAACCGCCACCTCACAAGCGGAGTAAGCTTAAAACGAATAGCCTCCCTGATCCATCTTGCGATGGTATTTTTTGATACCTTACACACTTTCCTGCTACCCTGAAAAGCTACAAATAAGGATAGGCTCTTTCTCTACTGACAGGTTAAGCATGTATTTCATTAAAGCTCTTCCGATATCAAGACTATGAAATTTTTCCTCTTCAGGGTTCCTAGGGTTACAGGTTATTACAGGTTCTGTAATAACAGAAGGAAGGTAGGATGATTTCCTGACTTCGTTGGAACCTCATTCCTACATTGGTGAGATAGGCCGGATCAGGTCTTAACACAATTCCTTCCTCGTACATCCATGTATAAGGAGGGTTTACTGATATGGCTTGAATAAATCACTAACCCTACATGCCGTGGTCAATGCTACCAATATTATGGTCTTCAGAGTAAGGTATTTTACTGATTATTCTTGTAATGGTTCAAAAAGATTTTTGGGTAACACCTTCAGCACTAAGTTTAGGTCCCACGGGTGAACTTTTGGGACTAGTCCAGATCTGTCACAGGATTTTATAAACCTCGATTTCCACCTGTTACCTGCCAGATTGTAATCAATCGTATAGTACTCCCAGTGCTGAAATGTAAACCTTAAGGGTATTAGTAGCTAACCCAAGCTCTAAACTCCTTTGGAGAAATTCTAGAATGGCCTTAATTGGAAGCTTCCCTCCTATTTTTTTGCCTGAAAATTCCAAAAACATTTGTTGTTATCAGTTTCCTACTCTTCAATAAGGTGAAAGCGAGCAGAGAACCCGTTTTGACTCAATAGTGCCCTCTCAAGATCCATAATGTTAGATGTAAGCCTTAACCTGCAGATTAACCGCATATCTGCAGGTTCACAGCGTTATTCTTGGTGACAGGTTCCCTTTAATTAAAAATCCAGTGAAAGATCTCTCTAATTCTGGCGGGGGAGCCCACAATATTCCACAGTACTTGGGCAGAGACTATTGTAGTGAGCCTCCGTCAGGACCTTACCACTTGCACTATTTGAATAGACAACAAATGCCATAAAAAGAATAGCTGGAATTCTTGCAAACAGGAAAACTATTTGTATCATACCTTTGCTTCAAATGAATTGTTAGCAACCCGAGGATCAATTTCCACTTCCTCTTCAACTACTCTTCGGAACGGGATGTTTTTGGCACCTTCCTGCATCACACCCAAAAAGCACAAGTTTTATTACAAATGGCAAAGATGGCGGTATGTCGCTTTTCATTGAAACTGTGGTATTTGGATAAACAGGTCACCTTTCAATTCCTGTACTTATTGGTACAAGGCTAAAGCGAAAGAGTAAAATCACACCAGTGTCATTTATGGAAACTTATCTTGCATTCTATACACACAACATTGATTGAAGTTGCAGATGACCCATCTTTTCTCCTGTGCCCATGGAAATGCTTGTGACACGGTGTTGAGCTGAGACCTCCAAACTTCCTCTACAACAGCCATATGCTCTGAGATGTGTGCGCAAGTCTTGTGTTCTTGTCCAGTCCTATTAAGTCTGGCATTTTCTTATGGCTTGTACCAAAGAATTTTGAGGGTTCATAAGGTTTTTTTCTATTTCTCATAGATTCCATAGGTACTATGAGCTGCCATCAGCTCTTAGTCATGTGATTTGCAAGTAATCAAAAAGCCATTACTACTTATTTTTGGTCTTTTTTGTCTGTGAAGGTAAATATATATTATGTTCACTTGATAAATGTATATGTGCAGCCACCACTTTGCAGGGATTCTTAGCTGTAATGCAGGATTTCAAGGTGTTAAAGTAATAACCTTTCACCAATATTTAGTTCCAGTTCTATAACAATAGGTTTTCAATTCAATGTCTAAATTTGTCCTAAATCTAAAAACCTATAATTACAATAAATTGTACAGCATAAATACAATAAGTATCCCATATTTACAGATCTTTAAGTGCCTACAAAGGTAGGTATCAGGACAAGTATTAATATCCTGGAAAGAGATCCTATGGGTGGAGAGGTGAATGTTACATAGCCGGCATCTGTCTAACAGCAGTGGCAGGAGCCGAGCTAGAAACGCTGCTGTTAATTGCTTAAAGGGGTATTCCCATCTATGAGTCTATCCTAATATGTGGTAGATGTAATAATATTAGCAAATAACTCCAATTAGAAATGTAGTATAGTTCTTCTGATTTGCTATATTGCTTACTCCATGTAGGGCATTGTAGTTGCTTAGGTATCTATGGTTACGTACATACAGGGGTAAGCGGCAGCAAATCGAAAGAACTATACTACATTTCTAATTGGAGGTATTTGCGAATATTACACCTACTACATATTGGGATAGGATCTTGGCGATGGGAATACCCCTTTAACCCCTTCATGACAGGAGCTTTATTCAGCTTTGCGCTTTCGATTTTCGCTCCCCTCTTGCCCGGAGCCATACGTTTTTAATTTTCCGTCAATATGGCCATGTGATGGCTTAGTTTTTGCGGGAAGAGTTGTACTTTTGAACGACACCATTGGTTTTACCATGTCGTGTACTATAAAACAGGAAAAAAAAATTGCAAGTGCGGTGAAATTGCACAAACTTTTCACTAAATGCTAAAACTGACCTGATATTATGATTCTCCAGGTCATTACAAGTTCATAGGCACTAAACATGTCTAGGTTCTTTTTTTATCTAAGTGGTGAAAAAAAAAAATCCAAACATTGCTAAAAAAAAAATAAAAAAAAATTGTGCCTTATTCCGATACCCGCAGCGTCTCCACTTTTCATGATCTTGGGTTGGGTTAAGTCTTATTTTTTGCGTGCCGAGCTGACATTTTTAATTATACAATTTTGGTGCAGATACGTTCTTTTGATCGCCCATTATTGCATTTTAATGCAATGTCGTGGCGGCCCAAAAAAACTTAATTCTGACATTTTTAATTTTTCTCGCCACGCCGTTTAGCGATCAGGTTAATCCTTTTTTTTTTTAATTGATATATCGGGTGATTCTGAATGCGGCGATACCGAATATGTGTATGTTTGATTTTATTTTTATTGTTTTATTTTGAATGGGGCGAAAGGGGAGTGATTTGAACTTTTATATTTTTTTATATTTTTAAACACTTTTTTTTTTTTTTTTTTACTTTTGCCATGCTTCAATAGTCTCCATGGGAGACTACATGTTGGCACAACTTGACTGGCTCTGCTACATAGAGGCAATGGTCAGATCGACTCTATGTAGAAGAATTGCTGACTTGCTATGAGCGCCCACCACTGGGTGGCGCTCACAGCAATCCAGCAGTGACAACTAGGCTTGAGCAAAACGGATCGGTCAATTTCATAAGTCGCCGACTTTCGGCAAAGTCGGGTTTCGTGAAACCTGAGCCGATCCCAGTGTGGGATCGGCCATGCGGTCGGCGATCTTCGCGCTAAAGTCGCGTTTCGTATGACGCTTTAACCGCCATTTTTTCAGCCAATGAAGGAGTGTGAGCAGCGTGATGATATAGGTCTCGTCCTGCTTTCTGCGGCGTCACAGGGGTATAAACGCCATCTTACAGTTTTGGGGAGAGAGGGAGAGAGAGAGAGGGAGAGGGGGAGAGGGGGAGAGGGGGAGAGAGGGGGAGAGGGGGAGAGAGGGAGAGAGCGAAAAAAAAAAAAAAATCCCCATTGACTTGCATTGGGTTTCGTGTTTCGGCCGGCCCCCCCGACTTTTCACAATAATCGGCCGATTTCACACGATCTGACTTGAGAAAGTCGGGTTTCTCGATCCTAAAAAAGTAAAAGTCGCTCAACCCTAGTGACAACCATATAGGTCTCAAGGAGACCTCGGGTTGTCATGCCGACATGATTGTCAGAAGTGGTTATTTAAATGAAGCTGTCAGCGTTTGAGAGGCATTTAACTAGTTAATAGTCGTGGGTGGATCGCGATTCAACACGCGGCTATTGTGGGCACATCAGCTGTTCAAAACAGCTGACATGTCCTGGGAAAGATGTGGGCTCACCGCCGGAGCCCACATCAAAGGGAAGTTATCCAATCCAACATCGGCTTACTATTATGCCTGATGTCGGAAAGGGGTTAAATGGCTCCAGCTGCGGCTGTTAATCACTGAAGGAATCATTTAAACCGAGCACAAGCGGATACTCATGCACATTGGCCCTCAATAGCCACCGACTATTCAATTGCTGGGGATTGAGGAGTTACAATGGCAGTGGGGGCCTGCTGAGGAACCATTGCTGTAATCTCAGTCCTCTCATTAAGCTCAGTCACAAGTTAAGCTAATTGGGAGACAGATTTTCTCTATATACAGAAGGCCTGCAGTATATAAAGTACAAGAATGCAAAAGATCAGCAGTTCGAGTTCTGTTAAAGAACCAAAAAAATAAAGTAAAAATTTAAAAAAAAGATACAATTTACAACAAAATTGAAAAGATAAAAATTCAAAAGACAAATGTTATGCCCATAAAAAGTTCAAACTATCAAAATATGGAATTAAATTACTCCCACCAGAAAACAAAGGAAATAAAACATAAAAAAAAAATCAAAAACTCCTTGAAGAAAGGAATACGAACTTTAAAACATGTACACAAAATCGATATCAATAAAAATGTCAGCTCACCAGGCAAAACAGACAGCTCAATCAGCAGAAAAAAATTTAAATATTTTGAGTCTTGAAAAATGGCAAACCCAAAAGCAAAAAATATATATTTTTATAGAATATTGATTTGTTTACTATTTAAATAGAAAGAAAAATGTATGCAAGTTTGGCATGGCCATCATCACACTTATCTGGAGAATCACATTTCCAGGTTATTTTTACCGTACAATGAATGGCATAAAAACAAAATCAAAAAAACAATTGCATTTGTTCAAATTTCATCCCACTTGGAATTCTGTTCCCATTTTCAGCAAATTGTATGGTAAAATCTATGGTGTTTAAAACAACATCTTGTTCCACAAAAAGCCCTCAAACGTAAAGGGTTAATTACATATAATAAATCAAGACCAGTTCTATTCAGATCCTCAAACCTGCAATGTTGGCTCAATAAACACAACACAGACAT
Source organism: Ranitomeya variabilis (assembly GCF_051348905.1). Classification (NCBI taxonomy): domain Eukaryota; kingdom Metazoa; phylum Chordata; class Amphibia; order Anura; family Dendrobatidae; genus Ranitomeya; species Ranitomeya variabilis. Next base: position 125,155,734 of record NC_135235.1, read on the forward strand.
CTTTGTAAAGGATCAGGATTTTATTCAGGATTTCTAAATACATGGTAAAATTAAACCTTTAATATAAAGGCATACAATTGTTTTCCCAGCCAGCAGATACTCTTCTTTGCAACTGTACTTATTTTCTCACCTTCTTGTTAGCCTTGGGGAATGTGTTTGGAGTTGAAACTTTAATTTTCTTGTTCTTGGGTGTTTTTCCTAATAAAGAAAATCAAACTTAAATCAGACACAAAAATTATAACTGATAAATTGAATCTATCAGATGGCGTAAAATTTTACAAGCTTGGAACAGAATTGTCCCCATTCCTTTACAGCAAGTTACTCCTCCAATTACCCAAGTTAAGAGCTGAAAGGGCTTTTTCTTCAGCACAGACATTGATAAGTGGGAGTTTAAAGGTGTTGTCCAGAGACATCAAGTTATCACTTATCTGCAGAATATGTGATAAGTTGCTGATCAGTGAACGTCTGACTGCTCGGACCCCACCGAATGTCAGAATAGGGAACTTTTATCCCTCTTATAATGAGTGGCAGTGAGCATCTCTAACCGATGCTTCATTCATTTTCTATGGGATTGCTGGAAATAGTGAAACACAGCGCTCAGCGGCCCCATAGGGAATGTAAAGAGCACAGGTCAAGCATTCGCACAGTCATACATTATAAAGGGGATAATAGTTCCCCGATCTCTTTGGTGGGGATCCCTGTGGTCAGTCCCCAATGGTTAACAAGATTTATTAAACAGAGTAGGCAAAGTCCAGTGGCAAAACTTACAGGGATAGGCAGTAACTGGTTGATAGGATGGGTGACCAGCACCAAGTCAGCAGAACAGGGAACTTTTATACCAGTTCTAATGAGTGCCGCTGTTCCCTATGGGGCTGCAGAGCGTTGAGCTTGGCTTTTTGCAGCCATCCCACAGAGAATGAATGGAGTGGCAGTCGGGCATACACAATGCCACTCACATAGGATACACGATCCACGTTTTGCATCTTTTTATGGTCGGATCCCAACAAAATATATATCTTAGGGATAAGTGATAACTTGTTTTCATCGAACAACTATTAACCCCTTCATGACCCAGCCTATTTTGGCCTTAATGACCTTGCCATTTTTTGCAATTCTGACCAGTGTCCCTTTATGAGGTAATAACTCAGGAACGCTTCAACGGATCCTTGCGGTTCTGAGATTGTTTTTTCGTGACATATTGGGCTTCATGTTAGTGGTAAATTTAGGTCGATAATTTCTGAGTTTATTTGTGAAAAAAACGGAAATTTGGCGAAAATTTTGAAAATTTCGCAATTTTCACATTTTGAATTTTTATTCTGTTAAACCAGAGAGTTATGTGACACAAAATAGTTAATAAATAACATTTCCCACATGTCTACTTTACATCAGCACAATTTTGGAAAGAAATTTTTTTTTTGCTAGGAAGTTATAAGGGTTAAAATTTGACCAGTGATTTCTCATTTTTACAACAAAATTTACAAAACCATTTTTTTTAGGGACCACCTCACATTTGAAGTCAGTTTGAGGGTTCTATATGGCTGAAAATACCCAAAAGTGACACCATTCTAAAAACTGCACCCCTCAAGGTGCTCAAAACCACATTCAAGAAGTTTATTAACCCTTCAGGTGTTTCACAACAGCAGAAGCAACATGGAAGGAAAAAGTGAACATTTAACTTTTTAGTCACAAAAATGATCTTTTCGCAACAATTTTTTTATTTTCCCAAGGGTAAAAGGAGAAACTGGACCACAAAAGTTGTTGTCCAATTTGTCCTGAGTACGTTGATACCTCATATGTGGGGGTAAACCACTGTTTGTGGGCACGGCAGGGCTCGGAAGCGAAGGAGCGCCATTTGACTTTTTCAATGAAAAATTGGCTCCAATCTTTAGCGGACACCATGTCGCGTTTGGAGAGCCCCCGTGTGCCTAAACATTAGAGCTCCCCTACAAGTGACCCCATTTTGGAAACTAGACCCCCCAAGGAACTAATCTAGATGTATAGTGAGCACTTAAAACCCCCAGGTGCTTCACAGAAGTTTATAACGCAGAGCCATGAAAATAAAAAAATATTTTTCTTTCCTCAAAAATGATTTTTAGGCCGGAGTTTTTTATTTTCCCAAGGATAATAGGAGAAATTGGACCCCAAATGTTGTTGTCCAGTTTGTCCTGAGTACGATGATACCCCATATGTGGGGGTAAACCACTGTTTGGGCGCACGGCAGGGCTCGGAAGGGAAGGCACGCCATTTGGCTTTTTGAATGGAAAATTAGCTCCAATCATTAGCGGACACCATGTCGCGTTTGGAGAGCCCCTGTGTGCCTAAACATTGGAGCTCCCACACAAGTGACCCCATTTTGGAAACTAGACCTCCCAAGGAACTAATCTAGATGTGTGGTGAGCACTTTGAACCCTCAAGTGCTTCACAGAAGTTTATAACGCAGAGCCATGAAAATATAAAATTATTTTTCTTTCCTCAAAAATGATTTTTTAACCCACAATTTTTTATTTTCCCAAGGGTAACAGGAGAAATTGGACCCCAAAAGTTGTCGTGCAGTTTCTCCTGAGTACGCTGATACCCCATATGTGGGGGTAAACCACTGTTTTGGCACACGTCGGGGAGCGGAAGGGAAGTAGTGACGTTTTGAAATGCAGACTTTAATGGAATGCTCTGCGGGCGTCACGTTGCGTTTGCAGAGCCCCTGATGTGCCTAAACAGTAGGAACTCCCAACAATTGACCCCACTTTGGAAACTAGACCCCCAAGGGAACTTATCTAGATGTGTGGTGAGCACTTTGAACCCCCAAGTGCTTCACAGAAGTTTATAACGCAGAGACGTGAAAATAAAAAATGTGTTTTCTTTCCTCAAAAATATTTTTTTAGCCCAGAATTTTTTAATTTTCCCAAGGGTAACAGGAAAAATTTGACCCCAAAAGTTGTTGTCCAGTTTCTCCTGAGTACGCTGATACCCCATATGTGGGGGTAAACCACTGTTTGGGCACATGGCGGGGCTCGGAAGGGAAGTAGTGACGATTTGGAATGCAGACTCTGATGGAATGGTCTGCGGGAATCATGTTATGTTTGCAGAGCCCCTGATGTGCCTAAACAGTAGAAACCCCCCACAAGTGACCCCATTTTGGAAACTAGACCCCCCAAGGAACTTATCTAGATGTGTGGTGAGCACGTTCAACCCCCAAGTGCTTCACAGAAGTTTACAACGCAGAGCCGTGAAAATAAAAAATCATTTTTCTTTCCTCAAAAAAGATGTTTTAGCAAGCAATTGTTTATTTTCACAAGGGTAACAGGAGAAATTGGACCCCAATATTTGTTGCCCAGTTTGTTGTGAGTACGCTGGTACCCCATATGTGGGGGTAAACCACTGTTTGGGCGCACGTCAGGGCTCGGAAGGGAAGTAGTGACATTTGAAATGCAGGCTTTGATGGAATGGTCTGCGGGCGTCACGTTGCATTTGCAGAGCCCCTGATGTGCCTAAACAGTAGAAACACCCCACAAGTGACCCCATTTTGGAAACTAGACCCCAAAAGGATCTTATCTAGATGTGTGGTGAGCACTTTCAACCCCCAAGTGTTTCACATAAGTTTATAACGTAGAGCCGTGAAAATAAAAAATAATTGTTCTTTCCTCAAAATTATGTTTTAGCAAGTAATTTTTTATTTTTGCAAGGGTAACAGGAGAAATTGGACCCCAATAGTTGTTGCCCAGTTTGTCCTGAGTACGCTGGTACCCCAAATGTGGGGGTACACCACTGTTTGGGCGCACGTCGGGGCTTGGAAGGGAGGGCGCACCATTTGACTTTTTGAACGCAAGATTGGCTGGAATCATTGGTGGCGCCATGTTGCGTTTGGAGACCCCTGATGTGCCTAAACAGTGGAAACCCCTCAATTCTAACTTCAACACTAACCCCAACACACCCCTAACCCTAATCCCAACTGTAGCCATAACCCTAATCACAACCCTAACCCCAACACACCCCTAACCACAACCCTAACCCCAACACACCCGTAACCCTAAATCCAAGCCTAATCCTAACCCTACCCACAACTGTAACCCCAACACAACCCTAACCCTATCCTTAACCCTAACCACAAGCCTAATCTTAACCCTATTTCCAACCCTAGCCCTAATTCCAACCCTAAGGGTACCGTCTCACATAACGATTTACCAACGATCACGACCAGCGATACGACCTGGCCGTGATCGTTGGAAAGTCATTGTGTGGTCGCTGGGGAGCTGTCACACAGACCGCTCTCCAGCGACCAACGATGCCAAGGTCCCGGGTAACCAGGGTAAACATCGGGTTACTAAGCGCAGGGCCGCGCTTAGTAACCCGATGTTTACCGTGGTTACCAGCGTTAAAGTAAAAAAAAAAAACGTACATACTCACATTTTGGTGTCCTTCAGGTCCCTTGCCGTCTGCTTCCCGCTCTGACTGAGTGCCGCCGTACAGTGAGAGCAGAGCGCAGCGGTGACGTCACTGCTGTGCTGTGCTCTCACTTTCCGGCCGGCAGACAGTCAGAGCGGGAAGCAGACGGCAAGGGACCTGAAGGACACCGGAATGTGAGTATGTACGTTTTTTTTTTTTTTTTTTACTTTTACGCTGGTAACCACGGTAAACATCGAGTTACTAAGCGCGGCCCTGCGCTTAGTAACCCGATGTTTACCCTGGTTACAAGTGAACGCATCGCTGGATAGCTGTCACACACAACGATCCAGCGATGACAGCGGGAGATCCAGCGACGAAAGAAAGTTCCAAACGATCTGCTACGACGTACGATTCTCAGCAGGGTCCCTGATCGCTGCTGCGTGTCAGACACAGCGATATCGTATGGATATCCCTGGAACGTCACAGATCGTACCGTCGTAGCGATCAAAGTGCCACTGTGAGACGGTACCCTAACTCTAATTCCAACCCTAACCCTAAGGCTATGTGCCCACTTTGCGGATTCGTGTGAGATTTTTCCGCACCATTTTTGAAAAATCCGCAGGTAAAAGGCACTGCGTTTTACCTACGGATTTACAGCGGATTTCCAGTGTTTTTTTGTGCGGATTTCACCTGCGGATTCCTATTGAGGAACAGGCGTAAAACGCTGCGGAATCCGCACAAAATTGACATGCTGCGGAAAATACACAGCGTTTCCGCACGGTATTTTCCGCACCATGGGCACAGCAGATTTGGTTTTCCATAGGTGTACATGGTACTGTAAACCTGATGGAAAACTGCTACGAATTCGCAGCGGCCAATCCGCTGCGGATCCGCGGCGGATCCGCTGCGGATCTGCGGCAATCCGCTGCGGATTCGCAGCCAAATCCGCACTGTGTGCACATGCCCTAACCCTACCCCTAACCCTACCCCTAATTCTAACCCTAATTCTAACCCTAGTTCTAACCCTAACCCTAGCAGAAAAAAAAAAAAAAAATTTATTTATTTTTATTATTGTCCCTATGGGGGTGATAAAGGGGGGTCATTTACTTTTTTTTCATTTTGATCACTGCGATAGGCTATATCGCAGTGATCAAAATACTTCTGAAATGAATCTGCCAGCCGGCAGACTCTGCGGGCGCAGTGCGCATGCGCCCGCCATGTTATAAGATGGCGGCGCCCATGGAGAAGCCGGACAGACATCGGGAGGCCCGGTAAGTATGAAGGGGGGGTGATCGGATCACGGGGGGGGAACCGGAGCACGGGGGGAGCGGACAGGAGGACGGAGGAGCGGACAGAACGAATTAGGGGGGCGGACCGCGCACCGGAGCACTGGGGGGGCGATCGGTGGGGTGGGGGCAGATTAGGTTTTCCAGCCATGGCCGATGATATTGCAGCATCGGCCATGGCTGGATTGTAATATTTCACCGTTTTTTTGGGTGAAATATTACAAATCGCTCTGATTGGCAGTTTCACTTTTAACAGCCAATCAGAGCGATCGTAGCCACGGGGGGGTGAAGCCACCCCCCCTGGGCTGAAGTACCACTCCCCCTGTCTCTGCAGATCGGGTGAAATCGGAGTTAACCCCTTCACCCGATCTGCAGGGACGCGATCATTCTGTGACACAGCATATGCGTCACAGGTCGGGAAGGCACCGACTTTCATGACGCATACGCTGTGTCACAGGTCGGGAAGGGGTTAAAGAGTGTTACATAGCTATTTTATCTCCACCTAATTTTTCTCCTGAAAGGCTGCATAAATGGCCACTGACTAATGGGGGCCTCCCAAAAAGTGAGTGGAGCTGTAAAGTTAAGTACCATGGAATATTCCTAGCCCCTCTTTGTTCAAGTGATCAGCAATATCAGAAGGCAAGATGTAAAAGGTTCTAACTCAAAAGAAAGAAACGTACCACTTTCTTCATCTTCGCTGGAGGAACCGTCTTCTGATTTCTCTGCAGCTTTTTTGGCTGCTGCTTTTGGTGTGGCGTTTGCAGTCTTTGGAGGAGCTGTTTTTGCCTTTTTTGTGGATGCCAGCGGCTTAGCTTCATCCTCTTCTGAGCTACTTTCCTCAGAACTGCTACTTGCTTTTTTTACTGGGACAGACTTTTCTTTCTTTTTCACGGCAGGTTTTTTAGGTTTCTCCTCTTCATCACTGGAAGTATCTGAGGAGGAGCTACTACTTGCCTTTGATTTATTTACAGCAATGGTTTTTTTTGCCAAAACAGGCACAGAAGCAGGGGATTTGACAGCTTTAACTACTTTTTTTTGTTCCTCTTCGCCACTTGAGCTGTCAGAGTCTGAACTGCTTTCTGCAGTCTTGCCTTTTGGAGCTGCCGGAGATTTTGCTGTAGGAGTCTGTTTAGGTGCAGGTTTCTTGCTAGCTTCTTCCTCACTGTCAGATTCTACAAAATAAAAGTTTGGAATTCAAGTAAGACTTACACAATGCTTTACTTGTTAATATAATACCACTTTGAAAAGGATGAGGTGTTGCAATAAACTAAGCTTTGTACTACTAACCAACTATATACAGTATAACCAACAACGGGGTTCATAAGGATGGGGAGACAAGTATGCAAAATTTTCCGATTTTCATCCATATTGCCATCCGTGTGTCCGCTTTTTAACTCTGTGTGGCATCCGATTTTATACATCAAGAATTTAAAATGCACAAGATAAAATACAGTTTGTCAGGATACTGGCAATGTACATGGAGGGCTATGGAGAGTGCCTTACACTATATGGAGGACTATGGAGAGTGCCTTACACTATATGGAGGACTATGGAGAGTGCCTTACACTATATGGAGGACTATGGAAAGTGCCTTACACTATATGGAGGACTATGGAGAGTGCCTTACACTATATGGAGGACTATGGAGAGTGCCTTACACTATATGGAGGACTATGGAGAGTGCCTTACACTATATGGAGGACTATGGAGAGTGCCTTACACTATATGGAGGACTATGGAGAGTGCCTTACACTATATGGAGGACTATGGAGAGTGCCTTACACTATATGGAGGACTATGGAGAGTGCCTTACACTATATGGAGGACTATGGAGAGTGCCTTACACTATATGGAGGACTATGGAGAGTGCCTTACACTATATGGAGGACTATGGAGAGTGCCTTACACTATATGGAGGACTATAGAGAGTGCCTTACACTATATGGAGGACTATGGAAAGTGCCTTATACTATATGGAGGACTATGGAGAGTGCCTTACACTATATGGAGGACTATGGAGAGTGCCTTATACTATATGGAGGACTAGGTGGAGTGCCTTACACTATATGGAGGACTATCGGGAATGCATTATACTATATGAAGAGCTATGGGGTGTGTATTATACTATATTGAAGACTATAGGAGTGCATTATAGTATATGGAAGAATATGGGGTGCATTGTACTATATGGAAGCCTATGAGGTGCATTATACTACATGGAAGGCTATGTGGGGTCCATTATATTTAGAGGGCCATGTGGGAGCCTTAATAATGTATGCAAGCAATTATACAATACAAAGGTTTGTGTGGGGTCTATCACACTATTAGGGCATTATACTGCGTTGGGGTATCTATACTTTGCCTGGGGAGTTGAGGGGGGTACCGTAGGCTCAACACACTACTTGGGGAGGGCACTGTGAAGAGATAATGTTGTGTTTGTGGGGCACTTTTGTTGGAATCATACTCTATGCGCTCCCGGAAAGGGGAATCTAGGGGCTTCCGTAATAGGAAAATGAGTTTGTAAGGGCTGCAGAGTTGTGAGACATACTTTTCTGCGACCTCGACAGTTTTTTTCTTTTTTTTTTTTTTTTTGGGGGGGGGGGGGGCAATGGGGGTGATGGGGCTCCATGATTTCAATGTACACCCCTGCCCAAAATCTCATATGAAACTATCCTGCCGCCAGCAATAAAATATGCATCACGAGGTAAACAGTGCAACATTTTTAACCCCTTTACCCCCAAGGGTGGTTTGCACGTTATGGACCGGGCCAATTTTTACAATTCTGACCACTGTCCCTTTATGAGGTTATAACTCTGGAACGCTTCAACGGATCCCAGTGATTCTGACATTGTTTTCTTGTGACATATTGTACTTCATGATAGTGGTAAAATTTCTTTGATATTACCTGCGTTTATTTGTGAAAAAAACGGAAATTTGGCGAAAATTTTGAAAATTTCGCAATTTTACAACTTTTAACTTTTATGCAATTAAATCACAGAGATATGTCACACAAAATACTTAATATAGGGATTTTTGTGTACTCACCGTAAAATCCTTTTCTCCGAGCCATTCATTGGGGGACACAGACCATGGTGTATGCTGCTGCCACCAGGAGGCTGACACTAAGTATTACAAAGAAAGTTAGCTCCTCCCCTGCAGTATACACCCCTCTGCTGGCTCCCAGCTAACCAGTTCGGTGCAAAAGCAGTAGGAGATCAATAACAACATATAAGCGTATAGCATGTCACATTATATATGAGAGTATAACATATCAAATGATAAAAACAAATACAACTAATAATAGGGAGGGAGCTGTGTCCCCCAATGAATGGCTCGGAGAAAAGGATTTTACGGTGAGTACACAAAAATCCCTATTTCTCCTTCGCCTCATTGGGGGACACAGACCATGGGACGTCCCAAAGCAGTCCCTGGGTGAGGACAACATCAGATCAGGCCGTGTAACCGCTACTTACAAGTGCGCCAAGGCGGCCTGCAAAGTCCGCCTGCCCAGACTCACATCTGTGGAAGTGTGTGAATTATAGTGCTTCAAGAATGCATGCGGACTGGAGGAATTCGCAAGCTTGCGGTCGTGCTTGCCGACGCCTGGTGCCTAGAGCCCTGAGACAGGGAGATAGGCTGACATCTAGCACGGAAGGACTCCTGGATGGTGAAAAGAATCCACCAGGCTAACGTGGCCGATGAACACGGCTAAACCCTTCCTGTGACCGTCGGGAAGCCTACTTACCATCGAGAAGCCCAAGCAAAGTGTCCAACCGTCGGAAGGACGCCGTCCTCGATACGTACCCACTTGGAGCACTCACTTCTTCCAGATTATGGAGAACCCATTCCGTTGTGTGGACTGGAGCCGAAAGAGATGAGAGGACGATGCCCCTGCAACAGTGGGAATACAAAACCACCTTGGCAACGAGGGAAGGGGATGGCTTGAGGGCAACGATGCATTGATGGTAATAAGGAAAAAAGACTGAAAAGCTCTGAAGACTCATCAGGATGACAAGAACGCAGAGAAAAAAGGGGAGTGACGTTCCCTGATAGTAAAGTCTTTCTGGATTGAAAAAGGAGTCTACTGTAAGATCCCCAGGACCATTAAGGTCCCCCAGATCTAACGGTACGCGGTAGGGAAGAACTACAGGTGAAGGCTCCCTGCGAGAAGGTCCATATTTCCAGTTTTGACGAAATAAGACGGAGAAATACTAGTACCGCAAGCGCGAAAACCTGACATGGTCAGTGCGGGTCTCCTGGGATCACTGGAGGCCTTTTCTGCTTCCAAAAAGATCTCAAGACGTAGTGGAAGAGGAGTTATGGAAATTGGTACCGTGGAAGAAACGGAGCATGCACTGCGATGGACTTGGATCTTGAAGCCAAACCATGAACTGGAGTACATAGGCGTTCAGCTTGGACGCCATCCGACCTACATCTGGAGTACTCCAGTGAAGGCAGATGTGAAGGAAGACTTCCGAGTGAAGTTCCCACTCACTTGAGGAGAAAACCCTGACGGCTGAATATGTCAGCCGCCCAGTGTTCTACTCCAGGGACATGTACTGTTGAGATCACCGAATGATAGATCTCGGCCCATCAGAGAGTGCGAGGTACCTCGGCCATGGCGCTTGACTGTGGGTACCTGCGAGATGATTGACGTATGGCACAGCCGTGGCATTATCCAAATTGAAGACGGATGGTTGACCCGCCTAAGGGCAGTGGACCTGCTGTAGGATTAGCCGTACTGTTCGGATCCCCAGAGAAATGATCGGGAGAAGAAGACGGGCATTGGTATCCCTAATAACCATTGGACCAGAAGAAGGCTCTGGATGAGGAAGGAGCTTAGAGACTACCTTTTGAAAGCCTGATTGACTTGCTGAAAACGAGCGGAGCAAAAGAAAACTACTTCCGTTTTCGTCTTATTGCTCAGAACCCTCCTAGCTAATTGAATGAACCGAGGGAATGAGTGATCAAGTGCACAAGCTCCGTGTTGAAGGGCCACGACCTTGACTCGAGAGAGAGAATTACCATCCCTCTTGTGCAGGATCATCGTCAAAGAGGATCTGCTGGGCTGGGAATGAGGAAAAAACTTGTCTAAGTTTAGATGCTACCCAAGTGAGAGGGTATTGCAAGTGATATAGACGACTTAGCGTAGTCCTTGTAGAGCGGCTAGAAAGTCGACCGAGTAGGGCAGGACGACCATGTTTCTAGGGTGCAAGAAGCACATGACAACTGCTATGAGCGTTGCGACCACTGTGGTGCGGTAGCCAGGCTGAAGGGCGAGGTCGTGACTTGAAAATGCTGTTCGCGAATGGAAAGGAGAAGAGATAATTGTAGAGGGGAAAAAAGTAGGCATGTGAGGGTAAGAAAACCGAATGTCGATGGATGCCAGAAAACTCCACTTTTTTTTTTTTTTTTGAATGGCTGAGCGGAGGAACTGCCTCTGAAAAAGGAGGGCTTTGTCAAAGATTGTTAGAATGGTTTGAGGTCCAGGAATGAACATACTTTTCATTTTCTCCTTCGTGAAACCAAGATCTCTTAGATCTAGACTGTCCAGGACAATGCTTCTACTGCTGGATGGGTCTGTAGAAAAAATACGATCCCTTGTTAGTCTCCCGCTCAGAAGATTTGATTTGAATTGAAGTAGATAAGGTCTCTGACCAGGAGACTATTGGTCAAGCAACATCATGTGGCGCTAAAGAAGGGTAGAGCGCTGAACCCGAAGCCACAAGACGGAACGAACCAGATTTGCTATCTGACCGTCTGTGGTTTTTTAATTGATGATACATCGGGCAGGGATACTGGTAGGTATACCACAAGAAATTCCACCCGGTTAGACTGCCAAGTGGCAGAATGCGGGGCTGCAACCAGCAGGCCTCTTGCCATCTTCGTGCAGAGTAGAAAATTAGGAACCTTCGATCCACCATTCTGTTAACAGGGAATTGGAGAGGAATCGTCCGCTTTCTTGCATCATCCCCTAAATTGATACAAAGGGGGGTGCTCGGACGCCAAAGATGTGTGCCTCTGTACATCCCCAGAGTTGAGGTCCCCGGGTGGACAGGGCAGGTTGTTTGGCATAAGGCCTGGATGCAGAAGAGGATACATGGAGGCGACACTGCATGTGTTCGTCTGTTGAAGATGTGGGGGGAATCGGTGCCCTTAAAAGGACCCGTCGCCCATAAAAATCAGACCAGGTATGGCAACCTACTTAGCGGCTTCTGTCCAGTGAATTGCTCGTCGATTTGTTGATGGTATAAATAGGAGAGTCCCTCCTTTTCTGAAGCTCTTGCAATCCAAGGCAATCTGCGATCCATATTCAGCGTTGTTCTCAACAAATCATGGGGGAGAGATTAGGAAATGAAAAACTTCCGTTTTGCAGACGCCTGTACGTTTTTCTAGAACACTTGCGGCCCCTGCTAGCGGACGCTCCCATGTAGGAGAGGGACCATGTATCTCGGTCCTGCGAGCACTCCGAGCCACAGAGGGTTCACAGAGGGATTCAATCTCTTGGTCTGAGAAAACCATGGGTTGCGGTTAGGGGATGAGTGGCGAAGGCTCCTGAGCTCAGTTAGGGTGACCAGCTTCGGATTGATGATGTGCCCTTAAGACCAGTAAATACTGGTCATGCGCCTTTAAGACTAGGGAATACTGGTCGTGCGTCTTTAAGACCAGGGTATACTGGTCTTGTGCCTTTAGGAGGAGGGCATGCTGGTCATGTGCCTTTAAGAACCAGGACATACTTGTCATATGCTTTGAAGACCAGGGCATACTGGTTATGTGTCTTTAAGTCCAGGGCATATTGAACACGTGCCTTTAAGACCAGGGCATACTGGTCATGTGCCTTTAAGTCCAGGGCATATTGGTCACGTGCCTTTAAGACCAGGGCATACTGGTCATGTGTGTTTAAAACCAGGTCATACTGGTCATGTGCCCTTAAGACCAGGGCATACTGGTCATGTGCCTTTAAAAACCAGGTCGTACTGGTCATGTGCCTTTAAGACCAGGGCATACTGGCCAAGTGCCTAAGACCAGGGCCTACTGGTCATGTGCCTTTAAGACCAGGGCATACTGGTCACGTGCCTTTAAGACCAGGACATACTGGTCATGTGCCTTTAAGACCAGGTAATACTGGACATGTGCCCTTAAGACCAAGAAGTACTGGTCATGCGTCTTTAAGACCAGGGGATACTGGTTACGTGCCTTTAAGACCAGGAATACTGGTCATGCGCCTTTAAGACCAGGGCATACTGGCCATGTGCGTAAGACCAGAGTATGCTGGCCATGCGCCTTTAAGACCAGGGAAAACTGGTCACGTGCCTTTAAGACCAGGAATACTGGTCATGCGCCTTTAAGACCAGGGCATACTGGTCACGTGCCTTTAAGACCAGGAATACTGGTCATGTGCCTTTAAGACCAGGGCATACTGGCCAAGTGCCTAAGACCAGGGCCTACTGGTCATGTGCCTTTAAGACCAGGGCATACTGGTCACGTGCCTTTAAGACCAGGACATACTGGTCATGTGCCTTTAAAGACCAGGTAATACTGGACATGTGCCCTTAAGACCAAGAAGTACTGGTCATGCGCCTTTAAGACCAGGGGATACTGGTCACGTGCCTTTAAGACCAGGAATACTGGTCATGCGCCTTTACGACCAGGGCATACTGGTCACGTGCCTTTAAGACCAGGAATACTGGTCATGCGCCTTTAAGACCAGGGCATACTGGCCATGTGCGTAAGACCAGGGTATGCTGGCCATGCGCCTTTAAGACCAGGGAAAACTGGTCACGTGCCTTTAAGACCAGACAATACTAGACATGCGCCTTTAAGACCAGACAATACTGGACATGCTCCTTTAAGACCAGACAATACTGGACATGCGCCCTTAAGAACAGACAATATTGGACCTGCGCCTTTACCACCAGCCAATACTGGACATGCGCCTTTAAGAACAGAGAATACTGGACATGCGCCTTTAAGAACAGACAATACGGGACATGCGACTTTAAGACCAGCCAAAACAGGACATGCGCCTTTAAGAACAGACAATACTGGACATGCGCCTTTAAGAACAGACAATACGGGACATGCGCCTTTAAGACCAGACAATACTGGACATGCGCCTTTAAGACCAGACAATACTGGACATGCGCCTTTAAGAACAGAGAATACTGGACATGCGCCTTTAAGAACAGAGAATACTGGTCATGCGCCTTTAAGACCAGACAATACTGGACCTGCGCCTTTAAGAACAGACAATACTGGACATGCGCCTTTAAAACCAGACAATACTACATGTGCCTTTAAGAAGGGAGAATACTTGCGCGTTTAATGCCTTGATGTAGAGTGGCTGTGCCCCCTTAATGCTAAAAACCGTTGCCTCAGTGTGAGCCGGCCGGGTGAACCAAGATGGCCACTGTGAGCTGCAGGGTAGATAAAATCTCGCAGAGAGCGAGAAGCGCCAACTCGGGGGGCGGAGCGACGGACACGATGCTGAATAGGCCCAAGCCGGGGCCTAAATTTCTGTAGCAGGTGGGCGACACCAGCGGGGCGTTTCAGGAGACTTCCGGGATGCGGCCTACACATCGGCCGAAGCCAGGGGCTAAATTTTTGCAGCCGGCCAGAGCGTTACCTCAGAGAGGTGGGCCACAGGAAAGTGGCTAAGGCTGCCTGCGCCTTTATGGATATCCCTCTGAAGATGGATCCACTCACCATCGTTGCGCGTCCCGGCATGGAGCCGCCGCGGATGTGGGTTTCAGAGCTGTTCTGTGCAGCGTGGACGGTGCAGGGATAAACCTCAATCCATCATCCGTTTGTTAGGGAGGAGGAGAGGAACCGTCCGCCTCCTTGTACCATCCGCTCTTAATAGTGGTGGTGCAGTGGGGGCTGCTCGGACGCCACATTGGATTGTGCCTCTGAACAGCCGAGGGTAAAACCTGGTGGTCAGGGCTGATGTCCGGCAATAGGCCTGGCTGCAGAAGAGGATACTGAAGGTGACACTCCAGTGCTCGTCTGATAAGGGAGGGGGAGATCGGTGCCATGAAAGGGCCGTCGCCCCTAGAATCAGCTCAGGCAGTGGCTTCCCACGTCGCAGGAGAGGATACGGAGAGGTGAAACTCCCGTGCTCGCCTGTTGTTGGTTCGGGGGAGATCGGAACATGAAAGATTCCGTCGCCCCCTTCGTCCGGTAAAAGGTAAAAGTAAAAAGATTCTTTGGGTCTGAATAGCAGACCAGTCCGTGTGCCTCCTACGGACACTAAGCAAGAACTGGTTAGCTGGGAGCCAGCAGAGGGGTGTATACTGCAGGGGAGGAGCTAACTTTCTTTGTAATACTTAGTGTCAGCCTCCTGGTGGCAGCAGCATACACCATGGTCTGTGTCCCCCAATGAGGCGAAGGAGAAAAGTAACATTTCCCACATGTCTACTTTACATCAGCACAATTTTGGAACCAAAATTTTTGTTAGGGAGTTATAAGGGTTAAAAGTTGACCAGCAATTTCTCATTTTTACAACACCATTTTTTTTTTAGGGACCACATCTCATTTGAAGTCATTTTGAGGGGTCTATATGATAGAAAATACCCAAGTATGACACCATTCTAAAAACTGCACCCCTTAAGGTGCTGAAAACCACATTCAAGAAGTTTATTAACCCTTCAGGTGTTTCACAGGAATTTTTGGAATGTTTAAATAAAAATGAACATTTAACTTTTTTTCACAAAAAATTTACTTCAGCTCCAATTTGTTTTATTTTACCAAGGGTAACAGGAGAAAATGGACCCCAAAAGTTGTTGTACAATTTGTCCTGAGTACGCCGATACCTCATATGTGGGGGTAAACCACTGTTTGGGCGTATGGCAGAGCTCGGAAGGGAAGGAGCGCCGTTTGACTTTTCAATGCAAAATTGACAGGAATTGAGATGGGACGCCATGTTGCGTTTGGAGAGCCCCTGATGTGCCTAAACATTGAAACCCCCCCCCCACAAGTGACACCATTTTGGAAAGTAGACCCCCTAAGGAACTTATCTAGAGGTGTGGTGAGCACTTTGACCCACCAAGTGCTTCACAGAAGTTTATAATGCAGAACCGTAAAAATAAAAAAATCATTTATTTGCACAAAAATTATCTTTTCGCCCCCAATTTTTTATTTTCCTAAGGGTAAGAGAAGAAATTGGACCCCAAAAATTGTTGTGCAATTTGTCCTGAGTACGCTGATACCTGATATGTGGGGGGGGACCACCGTTTGAGCGCTTGGCAGAGCTCGGAAGGGAAGGAGCATCATTTTGAATGCAGACTTAGATGGATTGGTCTGCAGGCGTCACATTGCGTTTGCAGAGCCCCTAATGTACCTAAACAGTAGAAACCCCCCACAAGTGACCCCATATTGGAAACTAGACCCCCCAAGGAACTTATCTAGATGTGTTGTGAGAACTTTGAGCCCCCAAGTGTTTCACTACAGTTTACAGTTTATAACGCAGAGCCGTAAAAATAAAAACTCCTTTTTTTCCCACAAAAATTATTTTTTAGCCCCCAGTTTTATATTTTCCCAAGGGTAACAGGAGAACTTGGACCCCAAAAGTTGTTGTCCAATTTGTCCTGAGTACGCTGATACCCCATATGTTGGGGTAAACCCCTGTGAGGGCACACGGGAGAGCTCGGAAGGGAAGGAGCACTGTTTTACTTTTTCAACGCAGAATTGGCTGGAATTGAGATCGGACGCCATGTCGCGTTTGGAGAGCCCCTGATGTGCCTAAACAGTTGAAACCCCCCAATTATAACTGAAACCCTAATGCAAACACATCCCTAACCCTAATCCCAACGGTAACCCTAACCACACCTCTAACCCAGACACACCCCTAACCCTAATCCCAACCCTATTCCCAACCGTAAATGTAATCCAAACCCTAACCCTAACTTTAGCCCCAACCCTAACTTTAGCCTCAACCCTAACTGTAGCCTTAACCCTAGCCCCAACCCTAACCCTAGCCCTAACCCTTGCCCTAACCCTAGCCCTAACCCTAATCCTAACCCTAGCCCCAACCCTAACCCTAGCCCTAACCCTAACCCTAATGGGAAAATGGAAATAAATACGTTTTTTTAATTTTTCCCTAACTAAGGGGGTGATGAAGGGGGGTTTGATTTACTTATAAAGCGTTTTTTTTAGCGGATTTTTATGATTGTCAGCCGTCACACACTGAAAGACGCTTTTTATTGCAAAAAATATTTTTTGCGTTACCACATTTTGAGAGCTATAATTTTTCCATATTTGAGACCACAGAGTCATGTGAGGTCTTGTTTTTTACGGGACGAGTTGACGTTTTTATTGGTAACATTTTCGGGCACGTGAAATTTTTTGATCGCTTTTTATTCCGATTTTTGTGAGGCAGAATGACCAAAAACCAGCTATTCATGAATTTCTTTTGGGGGAGGCGTTTATACCGTTCCGCGTTTGGTAAAATTGATAAAGCAGTTTTATTCTTCGGGTCAGTACGATTACAGCGATATCTCATTTATAAGATTTTTTTATGTTTTGGCGCTTTTATACGACAAAAACTATTTTATAGAAAAAATAATTATTTTGGCATCGCTTTATTCTGAGGACTATAACTTTTTTATTTTTTTGCTGATGATGCTGTATGGCGGCTCTTTTTTTGCGGGACAAAATGACGCTTTCAGCGGTACCATGGTTATTTATATCTGTCTTTTTGATCGCGTTTTATTCCACTTTTTATTCGGCGGTATGATAATAAAGAGTTGTTTTTTGCCTCGTTTTTTTTTTTTTTTTTTCTTACGGTGGATTTACTGAAGGGGTTAACTAGTGGGACAGTTTTATAGGTTGGGTCGTTACGGACGCGGCGATACTAAATATGTGTACTTTTATGGTTTTTTTTTTTTATTTAGATAAAGAAATGTATTTATGGGAATAATATTTTTTTCTTTTTCTTTATTTAGGATTTTATTTATTTATTTTTTTTTTTACACATGTGGAAATTTTTTTTAAAAACTTTTTTACTTTGTCCCAGGGGGGAACATCACAGATCAGTGATCTGACAGTTTGCACAGCACTCTGTTAGATCACCGATCTGACTTAGAGCACTGCAGGCTTACCAAGCGCCTGCTCTGAGCAGGCACTCGGTAAGCCACCTCCCTCCCTGCAGGACCCGGATGCCGCGGCCATCTTGGATCCGGGACCTGCAGCGAGGAAGGAGGTAGGAGACCCTCGTAGCAACGCGATCACATCGCGTTGCTGGGGGGGTCTCAGGGAAGCCCGCAGGGAGCCCCCTCCCTGCGCGATGCTTCCCTATACCGCCGGCACACCGCGATCATGTTTGATCGCGGTGTGCCGGGGGTTAATGTGCCGGGGGCGGTCCGTGACATCTCCTGGCACATAGCGCCAGATGTCATCTGCGATAGGCAGCTGACACCCGGCCGCGATCGGCCGCGCTCCCCCCATGAGCGCGGCCGATCGCGCTGGACGTACTATTCCGTCCTTGGGAATTAGGGCCCACCCCACATGATGGAATAGTACGTCCAATGACAGAAAGGGGTTAATGAAAATGACTAAAATAAATTTGAGTACAAAATATGAAAATTTTACAAAAATGTGCCTATATCGTCAATATCTTTTAAGATGCAAGATATTTTTCAAGGTAATATACAGATGTATCATTGTGCAGAAGCGGTCATGTGCCTCAAGTCATCTATAGCATCTCAATATGTAGATCACACCCTTGTATCTAATCCCATCATGCGTGACATGCCCTAGACCAGTGTATCTAATCCTATCACGTGTGATGCAGCCAAACCTCGTGTATCTTAACCCATAATGCATGATACGCCCCTGAATTGTATATCTAATCCCATCATGTGTGATACATCTCAGAAATGTGTATCTAACTTCATCATTTGATACACTACACTGAGCCCTGTATCTAGCTATGTGGAGTGTAACACACGCTGGTATTAATCACAGCACGTGATACACTCCTTGGATCTAATCCCAGTACATGATATAGCAAGCAGCACCAACTTACAGAAACAGCACTGACAGCCGTCCTTGGTTACACTGTCCACATCTCAGTATTGTTTTGCATTCATCAACAAAATCATCCTTCCTTATCCTTTTGCAGACACAGAGAAGGGGAAGGAGGGGTGACATGAGACATGTGAGCAGATTCAGCCACATTTACTGCAGTGGTATCCGAGTGGCGGTGAGAAAGCACATGTACAACATTTGCATCATTCAATTGCAACGTCAGAAAGCCAGTAACTCGCAGCGGCTCCGGAGCATGTGCATGCAGTAAATGAGTGCGCATGCCTGAGAGCTGCTTGTCACTGCGCAAGTGCGGGGTGCAGAGAAGATTCCTGTGATGTTGGGCCAGTACTTGTAGAACAATCAAAGTGTGTATAAGATGATGAAACCGTGACTGTAACCCACCCCCTATGACTGGAAAACAAGGTAGAATATAACCATAGAAAATGTTGTCTTGGAGATGATTTCAAGCAAAACGGGCCGTAAACAATGTGTGAGTGAGGCATATTGCATCACTAACACCACACTGGGGCCAATTTAATAGTGAAAAATTAAGTGTCAGGTTCCCTTTAAAAAGAATTACAATTCTATAATCTGCTGTAGGGATATTACAGGAATCTCACCTGAGCTGTCGTAAGAGCTTGAATCCTTCTTGGCTGCTGCAGCTTTGGCAGCTGGAGTTTTTGCAGCGGGCTTTGCAGGGGTTACTTTCCCAGCAGCCTTTGCAGTTGGAGTTTTGGCAGCGGCCTTCACTGGCGCTTTCTGATCTTCTTCATCACTTGAATCTGTATATACATTAACACACGGCCAATCAGGAGTCTGTAACCTCCATTTTGTTATTCCAACCTTATAGGCTTAACTATGGATGTTTATGACATAGCAGCAAACCAAATTGCATTACGGGGAGCCTCCTGCTTCTGCAAAAAAAGTAGGTGCCGTAGTCGAGACTGCCAGCAGCATCTAAGGCGTTAAATAGCCGAAAGAGAACACATCACCATTCTGGGCCAATAAAATAAATTGTTGGCTGTATAATATAACTTCTATGCCCGCACTGAGTAATCGGTCATAGTACAACAGTTTTCAGAAATGACCCGCTCATGGCTGCTTATTATAAGGACAAATGAAAGTTTGACATGCAGAAACATCCTCTTTAAGACTGGCAACAAACAAATACAACCACCCACCTGAGCTGTCAGAGCTGGAGGCCTTTTTGGCTGCCGCAGCTTTTGCTGGAGTCAATTTTGCAGCAGTTTTTCCAGGGATCACTTTTGCAGCAGCTTTTGCAGGTGGAGTTTTTGCAGCAGGCTTTGCAGCAGACTTCACTGGTGCCTTTTCTTCTTCTTCATCACTTGAGTCTGTTTATAAAGGATGATCAATGTAATATACAACCTATACTGGTATATAATCTCCATTTTGATGTTTCTATAAGCATAGCTATTAATCCAAGTGCTACTGCAATACACAAAGGGTAGCAATAGAATAGCTCCTTTGTACGCCAAGTTCACAACACGGCCATGACAGCACATCAGACTTGACAGGTGAAAGATGAGCATTACTATTAAATCTATGTTACATGATAGAAGTTGCAGTGCCTATTCCCATCACATACAAGGCAAACCTGTATGTATCTGGTTGGCATCCTACAATTGCTATACAAGGAGTACTTTGTAACAACGCTTAGATGCCATAATCATCATTTAGAGTGGAATATCAGGTGTTAAACTGCAGCCAGCAGACATCTTTCACCACAGCTAATTAGTCTGCATAGTACAAATGGCGCCCACAAGTGATTATGTAGGCAGAACTCCTAAACTTGCACCATCTCTGCTCCAAATTACATGGCAGTACAGAATAGCCTGCGAAAAGTGAAAAAAACATTCTATAAACCATACCCATATTTTAAACCCTTCCCAAAGTGTGACACTATGCATACATCACATGTTTGGGTGACAGTGTTTGGAGCCCACACATGCCGATACTGGAGCGGGCTTTATTGCGGATTTTGAAAGTTTGTCTTTTTATTCAAAGTCCAAGGGCTTCTGTAGTTATGTGCTCAGTGGCCGTCGGACATGTTATCACTCTGACAGGTTCTTTTTAGCACTCCGTTCCCAATTGCCTCTGCTCACTAAGGCTTCTTTCACACTTCAGTTGTTTGGTGTCAGTCAGCTCCGACATAGTGACGGATCGACGGATCCGTCACAATTGTTGAGAAAACGGTTCTAACGGATCCGTTTTTGTGACGGATCAGTTACTTGGGGGTTGTCTGGGAAAAGTATCTACATTTTGGAGCATGCGCAATTGAAAAAGCGGATTGGGGCGACGGATCCGCCGAAATGACGGTCGCGACGGATCCGTCGCCCATAGGCGGCCATTCTATGGAATGGCGGACGCGACGGATCCGTCGCGAACCGCCATTTCGGCGCAGACAAAAAACGTTATAATGTCCGTCAATGTCTAGACAACGATAAAGATTGAAAGAGGACAGCGCCACACCAGGAAGTGATAGACAGCAATACACTTTATTCTGCCTCCTGCGGCAACGTTTCGGTCCGAGGACCTTTTTCAAGCACAATGTCTAG
Source organism: Ranitomeya variabilis (assembly GCF_051348905.1). NCBI lineage: Eukaryota > Metazoa > Chordata > Amphibia > Anura > Dendrobatidae > Ranitomeya > Ranitomeya variabilis. The sequence continues at coordinate 125,177,002 of NC_135235.1, forward strand.
ACAACGTCCGCCAAATTTCGAACGGATCCGTTGCATGGCGATGGAACGGACGACCATTGCCACAATCCGTCGCTAATGCATGTCTATGGGACAATAGCGGATCCGCCCAAAAAAAATATGGCGGATCCGCTATTTGAGGAAAATGGCGGTTTCAGACTGACGCCAAAAGACTGAAGTGTGAAAGAGGCCTAACTTGCTGATCTCTCATTGAGGGGCAGTATACACTAAGGCTTCTTTCACACTAGCGTCGTACTCGGCCCGTCGCAGAGCATCGGGCCGACGTACCGACGCTAGCGTTGTTTGCGCCGCACAACGGGTGCAGCGGATGCTGATTTTCCACGCATCCGCTGCCCCATTGTGAGGTGCGGGGAGGTGGGGGCGCATGCGCGGTCGGAAATGGCGGTCCGTCGGCAGCAAAAAACGTTACATGTAACGATTTTTGCAGCCGACGGTCCGCCACAACACGGCGCAACCGTCGCACGACGGTTGCGACGTGTGGCAATGCGTCGCAAATGCGTCGGTAATGTTAGTCAATGGGGAAAAAACGCATCCTGCAAGCATTTTTGCAGGATGCGTTTTTCGCCAAAACGACGCATTGCGACGTATTGCAAAAAACGCTAGTGTGAAAGTAGCCTTAGCAGTCGGCCAGTACTATTCTGAATGCCTTTCCAGTCCTTTAACAGGGCACTGAATTTCCCTAAGGTCGGAGCATGCAGTAAACCAGCACAGGCAACCAGGGCCCTATCTTCAACAGTCCCAGAATGAATGGAGTGAATGGACCACCGCTCTATTCACATGGGGCTCTTCAGAGCACTGGCTCTCGAGATGGGGGCGGGCCTCAGTGGTCAAACCCCTAGTAATCTGGAAGTTATCCCCTATTCTGTGGCTAGAGGTGACTTCCAAACTTCAGAATACCCCTACACACAAAAAAAAACAAACTGCATGCTATTATTGTGCTGACCTGGGAAATTATGTTGTCAGGTCACTTTTAAGTGGCAATGAGTACCGTATAAACAAAAAAAAAACACAATGGTAGAATCCTCTTTTGTTCACCATTTCACCATTACTTATGTTAATGTAGATAATGTTCTAAAACAAATACAGTAGAATGTCAGTGGAGGGGAAAAAATTGCCCAGATTTTATTGCAGGAGGCTTAAAAATGTCAATCCACAGTGCGCATAACCTTGCAGATTTGTGGATAATATTACCCACTACAGCAAAAGAAAAATCAGTGGTGGGAAAACCCCGAGTCACGACTGCATTATGGCTCCATTTTATACTTGCTGTATCTCAATATGCCTCGGACTTCATGAAAACTTTTTAGTTTTTTCAATGGTCTGGTACAAATCAGACAAAAACCTCGTGTGTGCCGCTGGAAGCTACACGTATGAAGATATTATTTATTATCATTATCTAATATATAAAGCTGAATGTGTGTATGTGTGTATGTCCGGGATTGGCATTAGAACCGTCGCAGCTACAGCCACAAAATTTTGCACAGTCACACGTCTGGGCCCCGAGAGCGTCATAGGCTATGTTGTGAGGTGAAATTTTAACCCCGCGCTTTCCAATTCACCAAACAATTTTGCCCCTATCTACATAATGGGGAAAAAATGAAAGGAAAAGTGTTGGAGGCAAATTAACAGCTGCCAGATGTGAACAAGGGGGAGTTAAAGAATGACAGCGATGGCGCCAAAGAGTATATACTGTACAGTTGCTAAGGTGGGGCCCCGACATGGGATAATCAAAACACCATCACGGGGATATGAACACACACACAAAATGCGCCACACACTACCACGTGCTCAAACACATATACCACCCTCAGCGCACATTTCACCACACATACACCAACCTCGCCACATAAAAGTAGAAACACAAAAGTCGCCGCTCAAAACTCGCCACGCGCAAAACTCTCCACATGCAAAACTCGCCACACGTGCAAAACTCACCTCATGGAAAACTCGCCACACGCAAAACTTGCACACGCGGAAAAATTGCCACATGCACAAAAGTGGCAACACATGCAAAAGTTGCCTCACACAAAACTTGCACATACTCAAAAGGCACCACACATAAAACTCGCCACGCGCAAAACTCGCCATGCGCAAAACTTGCTGCACACAACTTGCTACACTAACAAAAAGTTGCTACACGCATGTCGCCACACAAAACTCATCTCACAAAAGTCCCTACATGCATGTCGCCACACGCAACTCAACACACACAACTTGACACACGAAACTCGCCCTAAAACACACACAAGTCTGGAATTATCCTTCAAAAACAAAAATCTGATTAATAAGCAGACAAAAATACTGACCAAATAAGGTGTGAACGAGGGCTAATACAGGAGGAGATGACATACAGATATATACTATATACAGGAGGAGATGACACACAGGTATATACTATTTACAGGGGAGATGACACACAGGTATATACTATATACAGGAGAGATGACACACAGGTATACACTATATAGAGGAGGAGATGACATACAGGTACATACTACATACAGGAGGAGATGACATACAGGTATATACTATATACAGGAGGAGATGACACAGGTATATACTATATAGAGGAGGAGATGACATACAGGTATATGCTATGTATAGGAGGAGATGACATACAGGTATATACTATATACAGGAGTAGATGACACAGATATATACTATATATAGGTGAGATGACACAGGTATATACTATATACAGGAGATTACATACAGGTATATACTATATATAGGAGGAGATGACATACAGGTATATACTATATACAGGGGAGATGACACAGCAGGTATATACTATATACAGGGGAGATGACATACAGGTATATACTATATACAGGAGATGACATACAGGTGTATACTATATATAAGGGAGATGACAAACATGTATATACTGAGGTGAAAATGAGAGGTGTGAGGTGAAAATGAAGAGGTGTGAGTGCAAAATGAGAGGAGTGAGGGAAAATAGTGAAGTGATCGGAAAGTGACAGATGTGAGGTCGAAATGACAAGTGTTAGGGGGGAATGAGAGGAGTGAGGGGGAAAATAAGAGGAGTGAGGGGGAAAATGAGAGGTGTGAGGGAGAAAATGAGAGATGTGAGGGGGAAAATGAAAGATGTGATGGGGAAAATGAGAGGCGTGATGGGAAAATAAGAGAAGTGAGGTGCTATAACTAACCACAGATATTTACTATGCCCAGGCAACGCCGGGCTCTTCAGCTAGTTTATATATAGCACCATTGATTCCATGGTGCTGTACAGCTATGTACATCTCTATCTGCTCAGTACTACTGCAGTGCATTGCCATGTACAGTATGTTAGACATGCCCAAAACAGGCTACTCACCTGAGCTGTCAGAACTGGACTCCTTTTTGGCTGCAGCTGGCTTTGCAGGGGTCACTTTTGCAGCTGGCTTTGCAGGGGTCACTTTTGCAGCTGGCTTTGCAGGGGTCACTTTTGCAGCTGGCTTTGCAGGGGTCACTTTTGCAGCTGGCTTTGCAGGGGTCACTTTTGCAGCTGGCTTTGCAGGTGCCTTCTTGTCTTCATCGCTTGAGTCTGTTAATAGGAGTCATTTTACTGACTATATAGCCACAGCTACAGATGTTATAGGATATTATTAAAGGGAACCTATCAGCTGATATATGCTGCTCAAACTGTGAGCAGCATGCCTCAGCCTCTGACTGCGACCACAGCATGTATGTTTTATTGTATGTAAGAAAAACACACTTTTAATCACTGCAGCGCATGTGGGTCCCCGGCGGCTTTTCCCCACCCGATGACACTCACTGACCAGTCTCTGCCTATAAGCGCACATAGGTAGAGACATAGTCACTGTCAGCGGGGGGGGGGGGGGGTATAGGAAAGCCGCCGGGAACCTGCCTTTACGACTAGACACCCGCGTGGATCGGTCCCTGGCGATAATTAAAATGTAGGTTTTCCTTTGGAATGCCGCAGTGTCTCAGAGTAAACCAGACATGGCTGTGATAGCAAAGCCAGGAGCGGATACACGATGCCCATAGATTGGGCAGCATGTATGTCAGCTGACAGGTTCCCTGGATTAATTATTTTTATATATTGATAGATCAGTTAATTCTGAATGCAGTGAAACCAAATATGTGCATTTTTTATTTTAATTGTTTTATTTTGAATGAGGTGAATGGGGGGGGGGGGGATTTGAACTTCTATATTTTTTTTATATTCAAAATGTTTTTATTTATTTATTTTTTTTACTTTTCACTTGCTTAAATATTCTCCATGGAAGACTAGAAGCTGCGATAGTCCGATGGCCTCTGCTGCATACAGGCGATGATCAGATTGCCTGTGTGTAGCAGAAATGCTCACTTGCTATGAGACAGCTGGGCGGCGCTCATAACAGTCCGGCAATGACAACCACAGGGGTCTCTTGTAGGCCCCGGGTTGTCATGCCAACCCATCGGTGACCCGCAGTCATGTGATATGGGCGGCGATAGGCAGGATTAGTGGCCGGGAACGATGCGGGCTCAGCACCGGAACCCACATCAAAGGGAGGGACATGACATGCGCCGTACATGTACGGCGCATGTCGTGAAGGAGTTAAATCTGTGCTGGATAATAGAAGTTAAAGGAATTCTGCAAGAATAAAAGCATATGGCTCATGCACTAAATGTCATTTTTGTTGTAACACTTACATAAAATGCTAAATATCCCTACCATTGAAATGATGTTACTATAAAAAAAAAAGGAAACACTCACCAGAACTGTCAGAGGAACTGGAGTCTTTTTTGTTCTGAGGGGGCTTTACAGCACTCGTTACAGGTGTACTTTTCTGTGCTGCGGGGGTGGAAACCTTGCCTGCAATATTTTTTGGTGCTGGTTTGGACACATTTTTTTCATCTTCATCACTTGAATCTAATGGAAATTAATCAGTTTTTATTAGATATAAGATGACACTAAGTCCTCCAAGTGGTGTGATTAACAACCTGCAACTAAATTAAATGACAGAATTTTCAACCAATAATACTGTATGTCACTCCTGACATGGTAATTTGCTTTGAGCTTTTTTCCTCCCCTTCTTCCAAGAGCCCTAACTTTTTTTTAATATTTCTGTCGATATAGCCATATGAGAGATTGTTTTTCAGGCGGGATGAGTTGTACTTTTGAATAACAAAATCCATTTTATCAAGTGATATACTGAGAGAAGAAAAAAAATTTCTAGGTGCAGCAAAATTAAGAAAAATAAAAACGCAATTCAACAATAGTTTTTTGTTTTTACACTGATCTTTATATTGTAAAAACGAACTTGCAATAAGATTACAAAGGTCAGTACAATAAGAGATACCAAGCATGGACACTGAATACAGAAATTTGTTTAAAAAGAAAACATTTTGACTTTCTATTTTTCCAGATCCATAACATTTTGTTTGAATTTTTGGAGGTGGGCTTGTTTTTTGCACCCTGACGTGACATTTTTATTGATGCCATTTGGGTTAAAAAGAGGGATTTTTGGTTCTTACCGTAAAATCTCTTTCTTGGAGCCTTCATTGGGGGACACAGGTAACCAAGGGTGTATGCTGCTGTCGCTAGGAGGCTGACACTATGCAAATAAAGAAAAGTAACTCATCCCCGGCAGTATACACCCTCCGACAAGCACCAGGCAATTCAGTTGGTGCAAAAACAGTAGTAGGAACAAGTATAAACAACTCAACCTATGTACCAACCCACAACAATGGCACGTTGGCCAATACGGTACAACATAAAGGGAGGGTGCTGTGTCCCCCAATGAAGGCTCCAAGAAAGATTTTACGGTAAGAACCAAAAATCCCTCTTTCTTTCTCGCTTCATTGGAGGACACAGGTAAACATAGGACGTCCAAAAGCAGTCCCTAGGGCGGGATAATAAGAAAAGAGAACTAGGTCGGCCGGTGCGAAACCGCCGCCTGCAGTATCTTCCTACCCAGGCTCGCATCCGCAGAAGCCTGAGTGTGCACCTTGTAGAATTTCACAAAGGTGTGGATGGACGACCAAGTTGCGGCCTTGAAAACCTGAGAGGCCGTAGCTTGGTGACGAACTGCCCAAGAAGCTCCCACAGCCCGAGTAGAGTGAGCCCTCACCCCCGGGGTAGGCTGTTTGTCTTGAAAACGGTATGCCTCCAGGACCGCCGAACGGATCCACCGAGCAATTGTGGACTTAGAGGCGGGGAGCCCCTTCTGACGACCTTCCGAGACGACAAACAGAGGGTCGGACTGACGAAAATGAGCAGTTCTGGCAACGTAGACTTGGATAGCCCTGACCACATCCAAATTGTGGACAGATTTCTCCAAAGGATGAACTGGGGAAGGGCACAAAGAAGAAAGGACGATGTCTTCATTGATGTGAAAAGCCGAAACGACCTTTGGCAGAAAAGGGACAGGCCGAAGGACAACTTTGTCATGATAAAGGACCAGAAAGGGAGAACGACAGGACAACGCTGCCAACTCGGAAACACTCCAGATCGAGGTGATGGCGACCAAAAAAGCAACTTTCCAGGAAAGAAGCGAAAAAGAGATGTCCCGAATCGGTTCAAAAGGCGTACACTAGAGGGCGCAGAGCACAAGGTTGGGGTCCCAAGGAGCTACTGGAGGATGGTAAGGAGGTGCAACATGAGCAACCCCCGAAGGAAGGTTCTCACCTGCGGGAGAGAAGCAAGGTCTTTTTGAAAGAGAATTGACAAGGCAGAAACCTGACCCTTTAAAGTGCTCAGGGAGAGGTTCGAATCTCGGAGTCGGAGACCCGACTGAAGAAAACCGAGAAGCGAAGGAGGGGTAAAAACCATAGGGATAGACCGTTGACGTCACACCATCGGAAAAAGGCCTTCCAACATCTATGGTAGATACAGGAAGATGTCGGTTTCCTAGCTCTTATGTTTTGTATGACACGTTGAGAAAAACCTGCGTCCTTCAGAATCGCGGCTTCAACGGCCATACCATTAGATTCAGAGACCGAGAACTCGGGTGGAAGAGGGGACTCTGAGATAGAAGATCCGGACGGTCTGGGAGCCTCCAAGGTACGTCCGATAACATGTTCACTAGCTCCGCATACCAGGCCTTGCGGGGCCAATCTGGAGCTACTAAAAGAACGGGAACCCCCTCTGACTTTATCTTCTTTACGACCCTTGGAAGCAAGGCAAGAGGAGGGAACAGGTAAGATATCTGAAACTGGGCCCTCGAGATCACGAGAGCTTCGCAGCCGACGGCCCTCGGATCCCGGGATCTGGATAAATACTGGGGAACCTTGTGGTTTGCTTGGGAGGCCATTACGTCGACGTCCATCAAGCCCCACCTTTGGCAAATCTGGTCGAAGACAGCGGGGAGAAGAGCCCACTCACCTGACATGAGTCCGACGGCTGAGAAAGTCGGCTTCCCAATTGTCCATCCCTGGGATGTGGACAGCTGATATGGAGGGAACTTGGTTCTCCGTCCACCGGAGAATCTTTGCCACCTCCGTCATGACTTGCTTGCTGCGAGTCCCTCCCTGATGGTTTATGTAAGCTACAGCTGTGGCGTTGTCCGACTGAATGCAGACCAGTTTCCATGAGAGGAGGGGCTGCCAGCGGAGGAGGGCTAGAAAAATAGCCCTGATTTCCAAGAGATTGATTGGGAGGCGTGCCTCTTGAGCGGTCCAGCGCCCGTGGGCTGTGAGGTGGAGAAAAAACGCACCCCACCCCTGGAGACTGGCATCGGTGGTGATGAAATGCCAGCGGAGGGGGAGAAACTATCTCCCGCGCAGAATGGAAGTGGATAGCGTCCACCAAGTGAGACTGTCTCACATCGAGAGGGAGGCGAACTGGGCGGTCAAAGGAGAGTGGATTCCTGTCCTAAACTGACAGAAGGGCCAGCTGGAGAGGGCGAGAGTGGAACTGAGCATAAGGGACCGCTTCCATGGAAGCGACCATCTTGCCCAGAACCCTCATGCCGAGCCGTAGAGGTAGAGCGGTAGGACGCTTTAGGACTTTGATGCCCTCCGAAGAGAGAGGAATTCCTCCCTTGGGAGGAAGACCTGAGCCTGAATGGTGACGAATTCCATGCCCAGGAATTCTAGACGCTGGGTCGGAATCAAGGTGGACTTTTGTTCGTTGATTATCCAACCGAGGCGGGTTAACGTGCCCAGAATGATCTGCAAACTGACCACAGTCGCGGCGAGATGGACCCTACGAGATAGGGGATTCTCGTAATCCCCTTCGACCGAAGGATGGCCATGACCGCCGCCATTACCTTCGTAAAGACTCTGGGGGCGGACGCCAAGCAGAAAGGAAGAGCCGTGAATTGGAAATGTTGGTCCTGGATCGCGAAACGAAGGAACCTCTGATGCTGAACACAAATCGGAATGTGCAGATACGCATCCCGAATGTCCACAAAGCACAGACATTCTCCTGGTTCCATGGAGGCGATCACCGAGCGCAAGGACTCCATCTTGAAGTGCCGAATCCGGAGGTGGCGGTTCACCCGTTTGAGGTCCAAAATCGGGCGGAGAGCCGTCTTTTTTCGGAACTACAAATAGATTTGAGTAAAAACCGGAAAACCGCTGGTTGGAAGGTACTGGGACGATTACCCTTGAGGCGAGAAGGGAATCGACTGCCTCAAAAAGCCCTGGGACATGGGAGGGCTGTTTGGGCGGGTGGGAACGTCTTCCTGGGGGCGACGAAAAGTCTATTTTGTAACCTGATGCGACAATCTCCCTGACCCAGGCGTCGTCGACCACCGATAACCAAGGCTCTGTGAACAGGAGAAGCCTGCCTCCCACCCTGGAAAGATTTCCAGGTGGGGGTGACCCGTCATTTTGAAGAAAATCTGTGGTCGCGAGAACTGGAAGATTTGGAGGAGCGGCCTTTAGCTCTCCAGTGAGGGGTAGGCCTGATAGAAGGCTTCCTTCGGTCCCTTTAAGTGGAAGACAGGTCATGCTGAGAGGCACCACCTGAGGAGGCGAAGGAGCGAAAGGAATGGGGTCCCTTTCTATTGAAGGGACACCTAGGCTTAGATTGCGGAACAGAAGTGCTCTTACCACCCGTGGCGTCCGAGATCATTTGGTCTAGCTGCACTCCAAAGAGCCTGGATGCCTGTAAAGGCAGACCTGTAAGGGGGATCAGCGTTCCACGCCTTCAGCCAGAGGACACGGCGAATGGCAACAATATTGCTGTTTGCCCTTGCAGAGCAAGCAGCCACATCCAGAGAAGCATTCAGAAGGTACTTTCCAGCCAGTGAAATCTGATCAGCTAAATCCGCTAGCTCCTGTGCGGGGGCCGAAGCTACAATGCCTCTGCGCAGGATTTTGGCCCAGGCCGACACCGCTTTCGCCACCCAGGTAGAGGCGAAATTGGGGCAGAGAGAGGTACCAGAAGCTTCAAAAGCTGATTTGGTTAGAGCCTCAATTCCGCGTCAGGAATGGACAGCACTGTCTGGGAGGATAATCTAGACACAGGTGGATCTACCTTAGGAGATTCGGACCATTTGCTAACAAGGTCTGCAGCAAACGGGTATAAAATGTCTAAACGTTTCCTCCCTGGAAAACGTTTACCAGGGTTTTCCCAATGTCTAGACGTAGTGTTATCAAATTCCTTATGAATGGGAAAAACTCTAGAAGGACGCTTCATCCGTTTGAAAGAAACGGAGATGTCCTGAGAAGCTGCCTCTTCCTCCTTAAGCTCAAGCGTTTGAATAATGGCTGAGATAAGGCTGTCAACCATACTGCGTTGCGCAAGTCTGACCTGAGTCAGAATCCGACTGAGGATACATCTGACCCGACGTCCACCTGCAAAGAGTGGGAACGGGTAAAGAGCGGTATTCCGGCTGACGCAGTTGGATCCGGAGAAGTAGATGAAGAACTAGACAGAAAACGCTTTCTGGCTCTTTTCTCAAGTCTACCACTGTGAGGGTCTTGGACAGGTGCGAGCGAATCGCTATGAAAAGCGTTCGTGGAACTGGTGGCAGTAGTCAGCAGTGGAGTATGTTCTAGTACCTGAACCATGGACTGAGACACTTTAGTGAGGTCGGAGACTGATTGAGACATTGCAACAGCCCACTCCGGGGGAGGGGGAGTGCACTCATCCCGAGCATTAGTGCACAGAAGGCAGCTGGTCGGGAAAGCACGAAGAGGAGGCACGCCATCAATCACCCTAAACCTTTTCGGCTGTCCGTGGAGGCGCTGCATGTTTATTCATGTGACGCGTTGCCATGGAGCCGGCGAGCATGCGCACTGGTTTTGGGACATTCTCCTCATGCGGCGAACCAGGTTAACCTTTGACGCTACGGATGGCCGGTCATGTGAATAAACTGGGTGGCGTCTTGATGGATGCGGATATGGAGCTTGGATTGGCTCTTCTATATGGGGCTGATGAATTGTCGGAACGCCTTTCGGCTGTCCGTGACGGCGCTGCTTGTTTCTTCGCATAATGCGTTGTCATGGAGCTGGTGGGCATGCGCAATAGGTTTGGGACCTGTGTTTATGCGGGGAGCCAGGTGAGCCTCTGAGGTAATGGATAAAGGATCATGTGATTAGCCTGGGAGGTGGTTCGTTTGATGCAGGTATAGAGCCAGGATTGGCTCCACTACACAACGCTGGTTATGTTTTGGTGTCCCTGATTGGATTTCCATCACAGGTACAGATTGGTGGATTATGAGAGATGTGATACAAGCTTAGCTATAGGCAGCTCGCGTGCATAATGGCCCCTAGGAGCGTTCTGATAGGTTCAGATGTGACAGGCAATGTTGTTTGTTTACGTTCCAAGTTTTCACATGTGTCTACTAATATGATCAAAAGAGTATTGTCCACAAATGGGAGTTTTCAGTGTCACTGTGATAAGTTTTTAACTGTATATGTTTCACTGTTCATATATTTTTCTACTGTTGTTATGATCACCTAACATGATGTATGTAAATTTCGTAGGCGGACCTAATTAGTGGTGGTCATCCACTTCCTATTTAAGGCCGTCATGTCGATTGTCATGTATGCTTGATAAAGACCCCCTGAGGTTGAAACGTCGCACTTATGGCACGATAAAGTGTTTGTTGTCTTCACCTGGATTGGATGCTGTCCTTCACTTCAAACCTTTAGTAGGCCCCTGGTTATCATCCCACAATCAGGCAAATAGGCAGTTGGCCCTCTGGTTAGTTTGCATGCAATAAATGCTGGCGTCAAATTGATAAGGGCATTCAACAGGTTAACAGCCACAGGCGGAGCTCTACTCTAAATGCTGCCAATCGCTGAATAACTGCCATCATCAGCTGACAAAGATGCGGGCTCAACTCTTGAGCCAGCATCAAAGAACAGGTCTGACCTATGATGTACTAGTATGTCATATTTGGGGAAGGGTTTAATATTACTGTCTCTATCCACTTAACGTCACAACCAATTTTCGTTTCAACCACTTTTTTCCTTTTCTTCTTCCAAGAGTCATGACTTTTTATTACAATACATAGTGTGCACTAAATCTCCCAGGAAAAAGTACCAAGATGGCAATGCAGGTGTATTTAAGCCCCATAACTTAAATACAGTGTTATTTAAGGGGTTGCCCTTGTTAGCCTCCTAGCGACAGCAGCATACACCCATGGTTACCTGTGTCACCCAATGAAGAAACAGTGTTATTTAAGGGGTTAACAAGCAATAACCGGAACTAGCTCCCATTGCTGCTGTTAGAGGCGGGTGCAAGCTATGTAACACTGACGATACATGTCTTATGCCTTATGTGGAGCGGCTAAGTTAAAGATCCCTCTTCATACACCCAAACCTGCTCCAACATGGATATATGTAATAGAGACAAATATAACAGAAGATAACAGGTCTATATTTTACTGTAGTAATAGATCGATGCTCAGCCTTAGAAGTATCGATAAGCCCAAGGTCGTGTCTCTGCATTTTATGTGGGTTCCTGCGCTGAACCCGCATCTTTCCCTGCACAGAACAGTTGATCTTATCAGCGGTCATAGGCTTCTAACAGCTGCGGGTGGATCAGCAGCTGTTAAGTGCTGCTGTCAGAGATTTAACACGAACAGTGCAGAAGTGTGTCACACCCACGCATCAGTGCCCCTGTCACACGATCACGGGGTGCCGATGGACAGCATTCATAGGAGATCACGATTTATGCTACTCATAGCAGGGCTCAAGCCCTACTGTGTGTAGCACAGGCGATCGAATGATCACAGCTTTAAGTCTCATAAGGAGACTATTCAAGTGAAAAAGAAATGTTTTTAATAAAAAAAGAAATAAAAAAAAAATCCATTTAAAAAAAAAATAAAAAATACTCACTGAGTATCACTGAGTTCAGAAATGACAGATCTATCAAAATAGAAAGTAGATTAATCCAATATACCGTTGTGATAGAAATATATCATGTAGATCTCACTTGCATGTATACTCCTCTATAATCATATATACTCATATACTCACAGCTAATATATACATTATAATCAATGGTTTAAAATGGCTGACATGAACGGATATAAGCCAGACAGATTGTATGGGGTTTTCCATCTCAAAAACGGAACTTGGGCCAGATGTCCTGCAATAATGCCTAGAATATAGCTGAATCTTGCTGAAACGGCAGACCAACAGTGTCAGATGTATTAAGTGCTGATCAGATGTCTCAACTCTGTCCTACATGCAGAGAGCTTAATTCTAGTTGCTTAATCAGCAGTCATATAAGCATTAATCATAATATTCCATATATGTTTAGATAACCAATGACAGAGGAGCTAGACAATATGGTAATTAACTAACCACCCCTAACAACCCCTAACCACTCCTATATGCCATCATAAAAACTATGTATGTACAATAAACTATCAGTATTGATGGAATGTTATTGACACAACATGGTGTGCAGTCTCATTCCTTGAGCGCTCAAAATACTCAGTCTTATTGGGAGAGGCCACAGCACACACAGGGATAAATTTATCCAACCCAAATTTTTCCATATCACCGTATATACTCGAGTATAAGCCGAGATTTTCAGCCCAAATTTTTGGGCTGAAAGTGCCCCTCTCGGCTTATACTCGAGTCACGGTGGGCGGCAGGGTCGGCGGGTGAGGGGGAGAGGGCGCTGAGGCATACTTACCTGCTTCCGGGGCTCCTGGCACTGTCCCTGCAGTCCCACGGTCTCCGTGTGCCGCAGCTCTTCCCCTGTACAGCGGTCACGTGGGACCGCTCATTAGAGAAATGAATATGGACTCCACTCCCATAGGGGTGGAGCCGCATATTCATTTCTCTAATGAGCGGTAACGATGACCGCTGATAGAGGAAGAGGCTGCGGCACCGAAGACCAGCTGTCCGGGGGAAGGAGCGGGACGCCGGAAGCAGGTAAGTATTACATATTCACCTGTCCGCGTTCCACACGCCGGGCGCCGCTCCATCTTCCCGGCGTCTCTCCGCAACGACTGTGCAGGTCAGAGGGCGCAATGACGCATTAGTGTGCGCGCCGCCCTCTGCCTGATCAGTCAGTGCAGAGAGACGCCGGGACGGGACGCTGAGGAGCTGCAAGCAAGAGAGGTGAGTATGTGTTTTTTTTTTTATTGCAGCAGCAGCAATGGCACAGCTTTCTATGGTACATCTATGGGGCAATAATGAACGGTGCAGAGCACTATATGGCACAGCTATGGGGCAATAATGAACGGTGCAGAGCACTATATGGCACAGCTATGGGGCAATAATTAACGGTGCAGAGCACTATATGGCACAGCTTTCTATGGTACAGCTATGGGGCAATAATGAACGTTGCAGAGCACTATATGGCACAGCTATGGGGCCATAATGAACGGCATGGAGCATCTATTCACCGGTAGCTGCTGCATTTTCCACCCTAGGCTTATACTCGAGTCAGTAAGTTTTCCCAGTTTTTTGTGGCAAAATTAGGGGGGTCAGCTTATACTCAAGTATATACGGTAGGTAAACTGTGTATTGAGGGAAAAAAAAAATGAACTGGCAGAGTTACGGGATGGGTTTTTTGCCGCTGCAAAATTGCAATAAAATGCATTAAAGTGAGATCAAAACATTTTATCTACCCCAAAATGGTATAAAAAAAAAATCAGCTCAGGGCACAAATATTCGGAAGCCTTCTTTAAAAAAAAAAAAAAAGAAAATCTATACATGTTTGGTATCTGTGTACTTGTACAGACCTGGAGAATCATAATGGCAGGTCAGTTTTAGTATTTCGTGAACATGGTAAATAAACAATTGCGGAATTGCACTTTTTTTTTTTTGCAACTTCGCCACACTGGGAATTTTTACCCCCATTTTCCAGTATACTATATGGTGAAATCAATGGAGTCAATCAAAAGTACAACTTGTCCCTCCCAAAAAAAAAAAAAAAGCCCTCATATATTAGCGGAAACATAAAAAAGGTTATCGCTCTGGAAGAAGAAGGAGGAGAAAAAAACAAATCACAATAACGGAAAATCGCAAGCTGGTGAAAGGGTTAAAGAAAGAAAAAGCCCCACTTGTTTGTAAAACTAACCTGAATCTCTGGACGGTTCTTGTGCCTTTTTAGCGGCTGGTTTCACAGCTTGTGCAGGGGATTTTCCTGGAGTGGTTTTACCTACCAAACACAAAAGCATCAACTTTACACCACTGAAACCTTCAGCTGTCAATTCAAGTGCAGGAGGGGTATTCGATCTCACCCCCTATCAACATGTGTTAGGCTATGTGCACACGGTGCGTTTTAGCGGCATTTCTTCTGCGTGGAAAGGGGCCAAAACCGCTATGGAAACCTTATGCAAACTAATTCAATGAGAATCCTGAAGTGCAGTGCACATGATCAGTAAATTTCCTTGAGTATTTGCAGTGAGTTTTTTTCTGCAGCATACCAATTCCCTGTACAGATTAGTAGCGTTTTCCACACATTGACTTCAATTGAATCAGTCAAATCCGCAGCAAAAACGCAAGTATAAAAATGTTTGCAGATTTGCCGAGTTTTTGTTTGCGTTTACCCTCTTCCTATGGTGTTTTCCTCACTGTCATCTGTGTGACAGCGTTGAAAACACTGGTGCGGTGGTTCTTATTGGAGGTAACGCTACTGCCGGTAAAACAGATCGCTGCGGGGTCATATTGTCAGATGTCAACGTGACCCCACAGAACTCCTGTGACCCGCAGCGGTGACCCGCAGTATAAGGCCTACCGAAGGTCAGCAGGCGTGGGCTGATGAGACAACTCCGTCCATCAGCCTACGTCTGCTGTCACTGAACAGTGATGGCAGGAGCAGCGGATGGGAGTAGTCTCTCGTAAAATGTAAAATAAATTACCTACATATGCAAATATAGTTTAGTTTTTTTTTTGTGAGTTGTATAAAGTGCAGTTGATCTTTGAATACATGCCCCTTTGCAGCTACTATGGTTGAGCAGGCGAAAAGCATACATATTGGCAGATCTTACATCTGCCTTAGGCTGGTACCAGCGCAGGCGCCTTTATCTTGATTCTCTTGTGGCTACATTACACACGCGCGGGCACTGCTATGGCTGTAACTTCCAGGTTATGGAGATTGTGTCGCAAACAACCTCAGAAGGTTGGTGTTCACGTTAAAATACAACCATAGTAACAGCGTTAACCTTCTATTGTAGAGACTGGGCAGTCATCAACATCAGGCGATTGATTTGTGTCCACCTATCTGGACTGTGTTTGCACACCTGCATGTGTTCCTGAAGTGTATATATGACCGGCTTATTTACCCCTGCATTCACTTCCCCTGACGAAGCTGCCTCTGAGCAGCGATACGCGTGGGGTTTTTACTTCACCCCCCCCCCCCCCTTCTTTCCATCTGGACTCTTTATGCTGTTCCATCCATGGCCCCCATTTCTGAGGTGGGGTTTGGTGACTATACCTTGCTATTTATAGACACTTAAAGCTACCATGATGCTTTCCTCAGCAAAAACCTTATTATAGATATTAGGCGGCATACTTAGGAGGTTTCTCCTTTCCCTTTCTCTGAAGGATTTGGAGATTAGGTAGGACTTCAGGCGTATCATTACATATATATATATATACTCTCTGTAGACCCCTTTTGGGATATGTATTGGCTATGATACAGCCTATATGTCTATACAATTCCAGTTCTGTTATGGGACATATATATTTATGCACACTTCTTTCAGCCTATATAAGTTTTTTTTGATTGTATATTATTTATGATTAACGTGGTGCATTTTGCATATGCTGTGGTTTGGTTTCCTCAATTTGTGGCTTCATATATATATTTGGACCTTTTATAGGTACCTTCAGTCCTATTTTGCACATATGGGGGTGAAGTGTATTGGGTTGTGTGTTGTATTTTAAATGATTTTAAATTGATTGTTCAGGGTTAAATAAAGGTTATTCATTTATTCTTACTTACGGATGTGCTTACCATCATTAGCCTTGTCTTTTCTCCTTCCCTTCATTACAAATAAAAATAAAAAACACATACTAACCTATTACCAAATCCCAGTTGCCCTCGTTTCCTAGAAATCCTCAGAAGTAATAAACCACCATGTACTCACCTGTCCGCTGTAGTCCACGTAATCCAAAGTGTCCCACGGGAGATGCCACTGCCTCTACCTGGCCGCCGGCGATACACTGCGGGAGCGATTACCTCCTGTCAATTGTATCACTGAGCTGCCGTGAGAGAGTTCACTGGAGTTTATCAGCTGATCACCTCCAGTGCTCTCACTTACAGCACCACTGCTGCGTGAGAACTTTCAGCTGATGAACTCTGGTGAACTCTCACGGCAGCTCAATGATACCCTGCGGGAGCGATTATCTCCCATCAGTGTATCGCCGGCTGTCTGAGAGCAGTCACATTAGTGACTGCACTCAAAGTCATCAGGATCCTCGTGGGACATTATGGATTATCTTCTCCGCGGACAGGTGAGGAATATTGTGGTTTATTATTTTATTTTTGTTGCAGGATACGCCAGTGTCAGTGGATTAAGCATTCAGTAAGTATGGTTTAATTAACCCCTTCATGACCCAGCCTATTTTGACCTTAATGACCTGGCCGTTTTTTGCAATTCTGACCAGTGTCCCTTTATGAGGTAATAACTCAGGAACGCTTCAACGGATCCTAGCGGTTCTGAGACTGTTTTTTCGTGACATATTGGGCTTCATGTTAGTGGTAAATTTAGGTCGATAATTTCTGAGTTTATTTGTGAAAAAAACGCAAATTTGGCGAAAATTTTGAAAATTTCGCAATTTTCACATTTTGAATTTTTATCCTGTTAAACCAGAGAGTTATGTCACACAAAATAGTTAATAAATAACATTTCCCACATGTCTACTTTACATCAGCACAATTTTGGAAACAAAATTTTTTTTTGCTAGGAAGTTAGAAGGGTTAAAATTTGACCAGTGATTTCTCATTTTTATAACAAAATTTACAAAACCTTTTTTTTAGGGACCACCTCACATTTGAAGTCAGTTTGAGGGTTCTATATGGCTGAAAATACCCAAAAGTGACACCATTCTAAAAACTGCACCCCTCAAGGTGCTCAAAACCACATTCAAGAAGTTTATTAACCCTTCAGGTGCTTCACAGCAGCAGAAGCAACATGGAAAGAAAAAATGAACATTTAAATTTTTAGTCACAAAAATTATCTTTTAGAAACAATTTTTTTATTTTCCCAAGGGTAAAAGGAGAAACTGGACCACGAAGGTTGTTGTCCAATTTGTCCTGAGTACGCTGATACCTCATATGTAGGGGTAAACCACTGTTTGGGCTCACGGCAGGGCTCGGAAGGGAAGGAGCGCCATTTGACTTTTTGAAGGAAAAATTGGCTCCAATCTTTAGCGGACACCATGTTGCGTTTGGAGAGCCCCCGTGTGCCTAAACATTGGAGCTCCCCCACAAGTGACCCCCATTTTGGAAACTAGACCCCACAAGGAACTTATCTAGAGGCATAGTGAGCACTTTAAACCCCCAGGTGCTTCACAAATTGATCTGTAAAAATGAAAAAGTACTTTTTTTTTTTCACAAAAAAATTATTTTAGCTTCAATTTTTTCATTTTCACATGGGCAACAGGATAAAATGGATCCTAAAATTTGTTGGGCAATTTCTCCTGAGTACACCTATACCTCACATGTGGGGGTAAACCACTGTTTGGGCACATGGTAAGGCTCGGAAGGGAAGGAGCGCCATTTGAATTTTTGAATGAAAAATTATCTCCATCGTTACCGGACACCATGTCACGTTTGGAAAGCCCCTGTGTGCCTAAACATTGGAGCTCCCCCACAAGTGAGCCCATTTTGGAAACTAGACCCCCCAAGGAACTTATCTAGAAGCATAGTGAGCACTTTAAACCCTCAGGTGCTTCACATATTGATCCATAAAAATGAAAAAGTACTTTTTTTTCCACACAAAATTTTTTTTAGCCTCAATTTTTTCATTTTCACATGGGCAACAGGAGAAAATAGATCCTAAAATTTGTTGGGCAAGTTCTCCTGAGTATGCCGATACCTCATATGTGGGGGTAAACCATTGTATGGGTGCACGGCAAGGCTCGGAAGGGAAGGCGCGCCATTTGACTTTTTGAATGGAAAATTAGCTCCAATCGTTAGCGGACACCATGTCGCGTTTGGAGAGCCCCTGTGTGCCTAAATATTGGAGCTCCCCTACAAGTGACCCCATTTTAGAAACTAGACCCCCCAAGGAACTTATCTAGATGCATAGTGAGCACTTTAAACCCCCACGTGCTTTACCGAAGTTTATACCGCAGAGCCGTGAAAATAAAAAATAATTTTTCTTTCCTCAAAAATGATTTTTAGCCCGGAATTTTTTATTTTCCCAAGGGTAACAGGAGAAATTGGACCCCAAATGTTGTTGTCCAGTTTGTCCTGAGTACGATGATACCCCATATGTGGGGGTAAACCACTGTTTGGGCGCACGGCAGGGCTCGGAAGGGAAGGCACGCCATTTGGCTTTTTGAATGGAAAATTAGCTCCAATCATTAGCGGACACCATGTCGCGTTTGGAGAGCCCCTGTGTGCCTAAACATTGGAGCTCCCCGACAAGTGACCCCATTTTGGAAACTAGACCTCCCAAGGAACTAATCTAGATGTGTGGTGAGCACTTTGAACCCCCAAGTGCTTCACAGAAATTTATAACGCAGAGCCATGAAAATAAATAATTTTTCTTTTCTCAAAAATGATTTTTTAGCCCACAATTTTTTATTTTCCCAAGGGTAACAGGAGAAATTGGACCCCAAAAGTTGTTGTCCTGTTTCTCCTGAGTACGCTGATACCCCATATGTGGGGGAAAACCACTGTTTGGGCACATGCCGGGGCTCGGAAGGGAAGTAGTGACGCTTTGTATTGCAGACTTTGATGGAATGGCCTGCGGGCATCATGTTACGTTTGCAGAGCCCCTGATGTGCCTAAACAGTAGAAACCCCCCACAAGTGACCCCATTTTGGAAACTAGACCCCCCAAGGAACTTATCTAGATATGTGGTGAGCACTTTGAACCCCCAAGTGCTTCACAGAAGTTTATAACGCAGAGCCATGAAAATAAAAAATAATTTTTCTTTCCTCAAAAATGATTTTTTAGCCCGCAATTTTTTATTTTCACAAGGGTAACAGGAGAAATTGGACCCCAATAGTTGTTGCCCAGTTTGTCCTGAGTATGCTGGTACCCCATATGTGGGGGTAAACCACTGTTTGGGCGCACGTCAGGGCCCAGAAGGGAGGGAGCACCATTTGACTTTTTGAACGCAAGATTGGCTGGAATCAATGGTGGCGCCATGTTGCGTTTGGAGACCCCTGATGTGCCTAAACAGTGGAAACCCCTCAATTCTAACCCCAACACACCCGTAACCCTAATGCCAACTCTAGCCATAACCCTAATCACAACCCTAACCCCAACACACCCCTAACCACAACCCTAACCCCAACACACCCCTAACCCTAATCCCAACCCTAACGCTAATCCTAACCACAACCCTAACCCCTAACCCTAACCATAACCCTAACCACAAGCCTAATCTTAACCCTATTTCCAACCCCGGCCCTAATTCCAACCCTAACTCTAATTCCAACCCTAACCCTAAGGCTATGTGCCCACGTTGCGGATTCGTGTGAGATTTTTTTCGCACCATTTTTGAAAAATCCGCAGGTAAAAGGCACTGCGTTTTACATGCAGATTTACCGCAGATTTCCAGTGTTTTTTGTGCGGATTACACCTGCGGATTGCTATTGAGGAACAGGTGTAAAACGCTGCGGAATCCACACAAAGAATTGACATGCTGCGGAAAATACAACGCAGCATTTCTGCGTGGTATTTTCCGCACCATGGGCACAGCGGATTTGATTTTCCATAGGTTTACATGGTACTGTAAACCTGATGGAACACTGCTACGAATCTGCAGTGGCCAATCCGCTGCGGATCCGCAGCCAAATCCGCACCATGTGCACATAGCCTAATTCTAAGGGTATGTGCACACGCTGCGGAAACGCTGTGGATCCGCAGCAGCGTTTCCGCAGCTGCGGGTCCACAGCAGCGTTTCCGCAGCTGCGGGTCCGCAGCAGCGTTTCCGCAGCTGCGGGTCCGCAGCAGCGTTTCCGCAGCTGCGGGTCCGCAGCAGCGTTTCCGCAGCTGCGGGTCCGCAGCAGCGTTTCCGCAGCTGCGGGTCCGCAGCAGCGTTTCCGCAGCTGCGGGTCCGCAGCAGCGTTTCCGCAGCTGCGGGTCCGCAGCAGCGTCCCATGAGTTTACAGTTGAATGTAAAGCTATGGGAAACAAAAAACGCTGTGCACATGCTGCGGAAAAAACTGCGTGGAAACGCAGCGGTTTACATTCCGCAGCATGTCACTTCTTTCTGCAGATTCTGCAACGGTTTTACAACTGTTCCAATAGAAAACGCAGTTGTAAAACCGCAGTGAAATCTGCAGAAAAACCGCAGAAAAACCGTGGTAAATCCGCGGTAAATCCGCAGCGGTTTTGCACTGCGGATTTATCAAATCCGCTGCGGAAAAATCCGCAGAGTACCAGAATACGTGTGCACATAGCCTTACCCTAGCCCTAACCCTAACCCTACCCCTACCCCTAACCCTAGTGGAAAAAAAAATAAAAATATTTTCTTTATTTTATTATTGTCCCTACCTATGGGGGTGATAAAGGGGGGGGGGTTCATTTACTATTTTTTTTATTTTGATCACTGTGATGGGTTATATCACAGTGATCAAAATGTACATTGAACGAATCTGCCGGCCGGCAGATTCGGCGGGCGCACTGCGCATGCGCCCGCCATTTTGGAAGATGGCGGCGCCCAGGGAGAAGACGGACCGACTCCGGGAGGATCGGTAAGTATGAAGGGGTGGTGGGGGGGTGAATCGGAGCACAGGGGGGAGCGGAAACTAGGACGGGGGAGCGGACAGGCGGACGCAGGGGAGTACCGGACTGAACGGAGATCGGTGGCAGTGGGGGGCAGATCAGGATTTCCAGCCATGGCCGATGATATTGCAGCATCGACCATGGCTGGATTGCAATATTTCACCATTTTCATAGGTGAAATATTGCAAATTGCTCTGATTGGCTGTTGCACTTTGAACAGCCAATCAGAGCGATCGTAGCCATGTGGGGGCAAAGCCACCCCCCCTGGGCTAAAGTACAACTCCCTCTGTCCCTGCAGATCGGGTGAAATTGGAGTTAACCCTTTCACCCGATCTGCAGGGACGCGATCCCTCCATGACGCATACGGTGCGTCACAGGTCAGATTGGCACCGACTTTCATGACGCAGCGTATGCGTCAAAGGTCGGGAAGGGGTTAAGATTCAATAAAGGAATTTGTGTCAATATTTCAAATAAAGGACTTTTTACTGTGCGTGTTTTTTTTTATAATGACTATGGGGTTAGTAATGGGGGTGTCTTATAGACGCCTCTTCATTACTATCCTGTGGGATTGATGTTAGCTGACAATGCAAAGGTGATATCAACCCCCCTCAACCATCACCCCACTTGCCACCGCTACAGGGCAAGCAGTAAGGGTGAGTCTAAGAGCCAGCTTTGGGGCATCTTATAGATGTGCCTTTTCTGGGGCAGCTGAGAGCTGATAATTTTAGCCCTTCCTAGGCTATTAATATCAACATGCAGCTATCTGCCAAGCCTTTGCTAGCCCATGTCAATTTTTTCTGGGGTCCCCCTGTAAACTAGCTAATAAAGGCTAAGCGGATAGCTGTGAGCTGATATTACTAGCCTGGGAACCTTTATGGCTATTGGCTCCTTCCCAAAATATTAACATCAGCCTTCAGCTTTCCCCTCTGCTGGTTATGAAAATTACACGGGAGCCCACACATTTTTTTCTCTTTAAATTAAGAGTTGCTGTTTGGTTACAGCCTATGTAGGTTTATACTGTTAACGCTCCTACATAGGCTGGTGATGTTTTCAGATGTTTATTCCTGGTCATTTAATATATGATGTGGATACACTGACACCTGGTGGTGTAATCTTAGTATTAGCTCTCTATTACTTTTGTACCCAACGTACTGTGGTTGCTGTGGTACACTGACATAACTATGTATTGTTGAATTTTGTTTTTGCACTATTCTGTTTATTGATGTTTGATATATGCACTATACATAACATTTTAGTTTTGGTAATACACTATTTTTACACTTTTTGATATATTTTTAAATTGTTTTAATTTTTGGATATATATTTTGGATAATTGTACACTGTAATATTTCCACATCTATCGTATTTAACCTGGGTAGAATGCGCCCCTTTTTGTAGCATACAAATATACTATGTCAATTTATTGTAGTATTACTTGATGTAGCTTTTGAACTTCGATCATTTTTAATGATGGCATATTAATAAAATAAAATAATTTATATTTGTCATACTGTGGACTTGTAGTCTGTTTTCTTTCTTGGTCTTTTTTTGATTGTTTTTTTTTTCCTGATTGTCCATTTCTATTTCGGTCCATTTTCACAGTAGTGCTTACTTAAGGTGGTGGTTTAATATTTTACAATTTTGATTCATTCATCAGAATGAAAAAGGTGGTGTTGAATGAAGAAATTACATCACAGAACACTTTTTTTTTTTATAATATATTTTTTTTAGTTAAAAAAAGCCTTCATTGCTGAACAAAAACACTTCCAAAATACGCATACAAAACCACAGCATTTTTGCCGCCAAGAGATGCAGAAATCTTGCAGAAATTTCTGCAAGCAATTACTCAACGTGCGCACATAGCCTTACATTAAAAAAAAAACAAAAAAAAAACAGTTCAGATTATTAACCCCACTGCTGACAAACATGTACATTTTATGGCAAAGGGTTAAATTTGATACTTAACCAGCAATTCCCAAAAATAAAATAAATACCTTTTTTGGATGGTGGTTCTTCCTCCTCCTCACTATCTGAAGAGTCACTGCTGCTTTCTGCTTTTTTAGCAATTGCTTTGGGAGTAGTTTTTGCACCCACTTTCTTTACCATTGTTGGGGGAGGAACAGCACTGTATGCACCTTAATAAAAAGCAAATAACGAAGGGTCGGTTGTAAAATTTATGCAGGAAATAATCTGAACAGATACAGGAAACCTAATAACACATTTCTATGCCTAGCATATGCAAAGTCAAGTAGTAAAATAAAAATATCTGAGCATATTTATTGTTTTGGTTGTAAGATGGGAAGACTGTCCCCAAAAATACATGTTTAAAACGGTAAAACTCTGTAGCCAACTGTGTTCACCAGGAGCTACTGTGCTCTGCCATATACTAACGAAGGGCAGACGTCCATGGATCTGTCTGATCATGGACCGCAATGCACGGACTGGCCGCGGGTCTCACAGCTAGAGAACGATTCATTCCAATACTTCTAGGAGGCTGTCACACTCCGGTCAGGAGCCCCGCGACCAGTCTGTGCATTGACCGGACGTTTACATTAACCCTAATAATGGAAGTGTCAAGTTCTGCTGAGGTACTCGCCTTTTGAATTTTTTTTTTTTACTCTGTGGTCAAAATGGAAAGAAAAAAAAGCAAATATCAATTTTACAAGAAAATTGTTGTGGTTTGTAAAGTGGTTTATGGTCATGTGATTTTCACAGGTCAAACTAATTTTATTCAGCTGTAAAAACTGCGTTATAGAAACCAAATCTGAATATTTGCAGTTCAGGATAATCTATACATCCTAACAGTTTTGGGCATGCAACTTAAAGGGAACCTGTCACCCCGTTTTTTCAGTACGAGATAAAAATACCATTAAATAGGGCCTGAACTCGGCTTCAGGAAAATGGCCGCCGCGATCCCCATCTGCGCACGCGCGGCATCCCGCGGCCATTTTCCTGAAGCCCCGGGCAGCAGAGCGCTCCATCTGCGCACGCGCGGCCTCAGGAAGATAGCCGCCGCCAGCGAAAAAGTGGTGAATAGCGCAGATCGCGCTCTTTTTCTTCAGCTGCGTAGTGCATTCCCCTGTTGGGCATGCGCAAACCACTACGCCACCAACGGAAAGATAAGCAAGATCTGGGGGAGAGGAAGCGATTTCACCACGCCCATTTGACCAGACCACCTTGATTGACAGGCGAAAACGGCGACTTTGGTAAGGTATTTCGGCAGCATAGGTGGGGAATCAGGGTACACAAAATACACTATTGTCCAGCACAGCTCAGGCCCTATTTAAAGGGAACCTGTCACCCCCAAAATGGCTGGTGAGGTAAGCTCACCGGCATCAGGGGCTTATCTACAGCATTCTGTAATGCTGTAGATAAGCCCCCGATGTTACCTGAAAGAGGAGAAGACGACGTTAGATTATACTCACCCAGGGGCGGTCCCGGTGCGGTCTGGTCAAATGGGTGTCTCCGGTCCGCTCCGGCACCTCCCATCTTCATTCCATGACGTCCTCTTCGGGTCTTTACGCCGCGGCTCCTGTTCAGGGCAGAGCAATGTACTGCAGTGCGCAGGCGCTGGGCCTCTCTGACCTTTCCGGCGCCTGCGCACTGCAGTACTTTGCTCTGCCCTCAACAGGGCAGACAAAGTACGCCTGCGCCAGAGCCGCAGCGTAAAGACCCGAAGAGGACGTCATGGAATGAAGATGGGAGGCGCCGGAGCGGACCGGAGACACCCATTTGACCAGACCGCACCGGGACAGCCCCTGGGTGAGTATAATCTAACGTCTTTTTCTCCTCTTTCAGGTAACATCGGGGGCTTATCTACAGCATTACAGAATGCTGTAGATAAGCCCCTGATGCCGGTGAGCTTACCTCACCAACCATTTTGGGGGTGACAGGTTCCCTTTAATGGTATTTTTATCTCATACTGAAAAAACGGAGTGACAGGTTCCCTTAAACTAAGGCCAGCTGAAGGCGGGCATGGTGCAGTCACAAGCCTTGCTGGACCATTTCTAAGGCCGGTTTCACACGTCCTGATATTTCTGGTACCGGTAAAAACACGGTACCGGAGATATCTGTGTCATACATCCGTCATGCAACCGTGTGCCGCATCAGGGCCACACGGACGGCCGCCAGGAAGCAGCGCTACAGTAAGCGCTGTTCCCCTGCTTGTGGTGCTGAAGCCGGCTGTCATCTGTTTGCCTCTGCTCGGCCAGCAGCGCGAGCAGGGGAGAATGAATGAAGAAGAAAAAAAACCAACGTGGGGTCCCCCCTATATTTTACAACCAACCCGGCAAAACTCACAGGTGTGGGCTGCTATTCTCAGGCTGGTAAGGGGCCATGGTTATGCCCTCCCCCCAGCCTAAAAAAAGCAGCTCGCAGCTGCGCAGAAAAGGCGCATCTATTAGATGCGGCAATTCTGGAGCTTTGATCGGTTCTTCCCACTTGCCCTGTAGCGGTGGCAAGTGGGGTAATGAGGGGTTAATGTCACCTTCCTATTGTAAGGTGACATTAAGCCGGCTTAGTAATGGAGAGGTGTCAATAAGATACCTATCCATTACTTATCCTATAGTTGTTAAAGGGTTAATCAAACACCACACAGTAAGAATAAAGTATTTTAATGAAAAAACAACACACTTTTTTTCCATCTTTATTAGTCTGCCATTCCAAGCGAAGACCTCGATCTCCAGGAAAAAATTCAAAATAATAAACCAACAATATACCATACCTGTCCGGCGTAGTCAGTTCCACGCAGTAATCCATATCTAGGGGCATTTACAGTTTACAACCGGGAGCGCTGCTTATGTGACCGCCCACAGCTGTAAACTAGTGGCGAATGAATAAAACTCCGGGAGAAGAGCTTCGGTGACGTCACCGAAGCTGGGCTCCCAGGCGGCCTGAACTAAAATGAACTCTTCAGCATTTTGTTGGTTTATTATTTTGACTTTTTTCCAGGAGATTGAGGGCTTTGCTTGTAATGGCAGAGTAATAAAGATAAAACAATATACACATTTTTTCTATTTCATTAAAAGAGGAATTTTTGGTTATTACCGTAAAATCTTTCTTGGAGCCTTCATTGGGGGACACAGGTAACCATGGGTGTATGCTGCTGTCGCTAGGAGGCTGACATTATGCAAATAAAGAAAAGTAACTCATCCCCGGCAGTATACACCCTCCGACAGGCACCAGGCAACTCAGTTGAGGCAAAAGCAGTAGTAGGAAAAAGTATAAACAACTCAACCTATGTACCAACCCCAACAACGGCACGCTGGCCAATACGGTACAACATAAGGGGAGGATGCCGTGTCCCCCAATGAAGGCTCCAAGAAAGATTTTACGGTAAGAACCAAAAATCCCTCTGTCTCACTTCATTGGGGGACACAGGTAACCATAGGACGTCCAAAAGCAGTCCCCAGGGCGGGATAATAAGAATAGAGAACTAGGTCGGCAGGTGCGAACCCGCCGCCTGCAGTATTTTCCTACCCAGCCCGGTATCTGCAGAAGCCTGAGTGTGCACCTTGCAGAATTTCACAAAGGTGTGGATGGACGACCAAGTTGCGGCCTTGCAAATCTGCGAGGCCGCAGCTTCGTGACGAACTGCCCAAGAAGCTCCCACAGCCCGGGTAGAGTGAGCCTTCATCCCTGGGGTAGGCTGTCTTGAACACGGTATGCCTCCAGGACCGCCGAACGGATGCACCGAGCAATTGTGGACTTAGAGGCGGGGATCCCCTTCTGACGACCTTCCGAGACGACAAACAGAGGGTCTGACTGACGAAAAGGAGCAGTTCTGGCAACGTAGACTTGGATAGCCCTGACCACATACAAATTGTGGACAGATTTCTCCAAAGGATGAACTGGGGAAGGGCACAAAGGAGGAAGGACGATGTTTTTATTGATGTGAAAAACTAAAACCACCTTTGGCAGAAAAGAAGGAACAGGCCGAAGGACAACTTTGTCCTGATGAAGGACCAGAAAGGGAGAACGACAGGACAATGCCGCTAACTCGGAAACTCTCCTGATCGAGGTGATGGCGACCAAAAAAAGCTACTTTCCAGGAAAGAAAAGAAAAAGAGATGTCCCGAATCAGTTCAAAAGGCGTACACTGGAGGGCGCCGAGCACAAGGTTGAGGTCCTAAGGAGCGACTGGAGGATGGTAAGGAGGTGCAACATGAGCAACCCCCGAAGGAAGGTTCTCACCTGGGGGAGAGAAGCAAGGTCTCTTTGAAAGAGAATTTACAAGGCAGAAACCTGACCCTTTAACGTGCTCGGGGAGAGGTTCGAATCTAGACCCGACTGAAGAAATCCGAAAAGCGAAGGAAGGGAAAAAACCATAGGGGATAGACCGTTGACGTCATACCATTGGAAAAAGGCCTTCCAACATCTATGGTAGATACGGGAAAATGTCGGTTTCCTAGCTCTTATCATGGTTTGCATGACACGTTGAGAAAAACCTGCGTCCTTCAGGATCGCGGCCTCAACGGCCATACCATTAAATTCAGAGACCGAGAACTCGGGTGGAAGAGGGGACCCTGCGATAGAAGATCCGGACGGTCTGGGAGCCTCCAAGGTACGTCCGATAACATGTTCATTAGCTCCGCGTACCAGGCCCTGCAGGGCCAATCTAGACCTACTAAGAGAACGGGAACCCCCTCTGACTTTATCTTCTTTACGACCCTTGGAAGAAAGGGAAGAGGCGGGAACAGGTAAGGCATCTGAAACTGGGCCCACGAGAGCGTCGCAGCCGACGGCCCTCGGATCCCGGGATCTGGATACGTACTGGGGAACCTTGTGGCTTGTTCGGGAGGCCATTAGGTCGACGTCCGACACGCCCCACCTTTGGCAAATCTGGTCGAAGACAGCGGGGGAGAAGAGCCCACTCGCCTGACATGAGCCCCAGACGGCTGAGAAAGTCTGTTTCCCAATTGTCCACCCCTGGGATGTGGACAGCTGATATGGAGGGAACGTGGTTTTCCGCCTACCGCAGAATTTTTGCCACCTCCGTCAAGACTTGCTTGCTGCGAGTCCCTCCCTGATGATTTATGTAAACCACAGCTGTGGCGTTGTCCGACTGAATGCGGACCGGTTTTCCCGAGAGGAGGGGCTGCCAGTGGAGGAGGGCTAGAAAAATAGCCCTGATTTCCAAGAGATTGATTGGGAGGCGGGCCTCTTGAGCGGTCCAGCGCCCGTGGGCTGTGAGGTGGAGAAAGACCGCACCCCACCCCTGGAGATCCGCATCGGTGGTGATGACCTGCCAGCGGAGGGGGAGAAACGATCTCACGGACAGAATGGAAGTGGACAGCGTCCACCAAGTTAGAGTGTCTCACATCGAGAGGGAGGCGAACTGGGCGGTCTAAGGAGAGTGGATTCCTGTCCCAAACTGACAGAAGGGCCAGCTGGAGAGGGCGAGAGTGGAACTGAGCATAAGGGAATGCTTCCATGGAAGCGACCATCTTGCTCAGAACCCTCATGCCAAGCCGTAGATGTAGAGGGGTAGGACGCTTTAGGACTTTGATGCCCCTCCAAAAAGAGACATTTCTCCCTTGGGAGGAAGACCTGAGCCTGAATGGTGACGAATTCCATGCCCAGGAATTCTAGACGCTGGGTCGGAATCAAGGTGAACTTTTGTCCGTTGATTATCCAACCGAGGCGGGTTAACGTGCCCAGAGTGATCTAGAAACTGTGACCGCAGTCGCGGAGAGACGGACCCTTTACAAGGAGATCGTCGAGATAGGGGATTCTCGTAATCCCCTTCGACCGAAGGATGGCCATGACCGCCGCCATTACCTTCGTAAAGACTCTGGGGGCGGACGCCAAGCCGAAAAGAAGAGCCGTGATTTGTAAATGTTGGTCCTGGATCACGAAACGAAGGAACCTCTGATGCTGAACACAAATCGGAATGTGCAGATACGCATCACGAATGTCCACAGAGCACAAATTCTCCCTGTTCCATGAAAGCGATCACCGAGCGCAAGGACTCCATCTTGAAGTGCCGAATCTGGAGGTGGCGGTTCAACCATTTGAGGTCCAAAATCGGCGAAGAAAGCCGTCTTTTTTCGGAACTACAAATAGATTTGAGTAAAAACCGGAAAACCGCTGGTTGGAAGGTACTGGGACGGATACCCCTGAGGCGAGAAGGGAATCAACCACCTGAAAAAGCCCTGGGACATGGGAGGGCTGTTTGGGTGGGTGGAAGAGGGGAGCGACGAAAATTCTATTTTGTAACCTGATGCGACAATCTCCCTGACCCAGGCGTCGTCGACCACCGATAACCAAGGCTCTGTGAACAGGAGAAGCCTACCTCCCACCCTGGAAAGATTTCCAGGTGGGGGTGACCCGTCATTTGGAAGAAAATCTGTGGTCGCGAGAACTGGAAGATTTGGAGCTCTCCAGTGATGGGTAGGCCTGAAAGAAGGCTTCCTTCGGTCCCTTTGAGTGGAAGACCGGTCATGCTGAGAGGCACCACCTGAGGAGGAAAAGGAGCGAAAGGAATGGGGTCCCTTTCTATTGAAGGGACGCCTAGGCTTAGATTGCTGAAGAGAAGTGCTCCTACCGCCCGTGGTGTCCGAGATCATTTGGTTTAGCTGCGCTCCAAAGAGCCTGGATCCCTGGAAGGGCAAACCTGTGAGGGATTTTTTGGAAGCGGGATCTGCGTTCCACCCCTTCAGCCAGAGGACACGGCGAATGGCGACAATATTGCTGTTTGCCCTTGCAGAGCAAGCAGCCGCATCCAGAGAAGCTAAATCCACTAGCTCCTGTGCGGGGGCCGAAGCTACAATGCCTCTGTGTAGGGTTTTGGCCCAGGCCGACACCGCTTTCGCCAACCAGGTAGAGGCGATATTGGAGCAGAGAGAGGTACCAGAGGCTTCAAAAGCTGATTTTGTTAGAGCCTCAATTTGTCTGTCCGTGGGGTCCTTTAGAGACGCCACGTCAGGAATGGACACCACTGTCTGGGAGGATAATCTAGCCACAGGTGGATCTACCTTAGGAGATTCGGACCATTTGCTAACAAGGTCTGCAGCAAATGGGTATAAAACGTCTAAATGTTTCCTCCCTGGAAAACGTTTACCAGGGTGTTCCCAGTGTCTAGATGTAGTGTTATCAAATTCCTTGATTGGGAAAAACTGTTGAAGGACGCTTCATCCGTTTGAAAGAAACGGAGATGTCCTGAGAAGCTGCCTCTTCCTCCTTAAGCTCAAGCGTTTGAATAATGGCTGAGATAAGGCTGTCAACCATATCCTGCATTGCGGAAGTCTGATCTGCATCTGAGTCAGACTGAGAGAATATATCTGACCCGACGTCCGCCTGCGAAGAGGGGGAACGGGTAGAGAGCGGTATTCCGGCTGACGCAGTTGGATCCGGAGAAATGGATGAAGAACTAGATAGAAAACGCTTTCTGGTTCTTTTCTCAAGTCTACCGTTGTGAGGGTCTTGGACAGGTGCGAGCGAATCGCTGTGAGAAGCGTTCGTGGTACTGGTGGCAGTAGTCAGCAGTGGAATACTTCTAGTACCTGAACCAGGGATTGAGACACTTTAGTCAGGTCGGAGACAGACATTGCAACAGCCCACTCCGGGAGAGTGCACTTGTCCCGAGCATTAGGGGCGTCGGGTGAGACGGACATGATGGAAGGACTGCTGGAGAGGTATTCCAGAGTACGCTATGCACAGAAGGCAGCTGGCCGGGAAAGCGCGGGCTGCGAGAGAACGCGCCAAACAGTGGGGCGTGGCCGGCTGAAGAGGAATCAAGCGCCCGAAAGGCCGGCAGGGAAAAGGAGGGTGGCCGCC
Source organism: Ranitomeya variabilis (assembly GCF_051348905.1). Lineage (NCBI taxonomy): Eukaryota > Metazoa > Chordata > Amphibia > Anura > Dendrobatidae > Ranitomeya > Ranitomeya variabilis. The sequence goes on from NC_135235.1 coordinate 125,208,080, forward strand.
GGAGCGCGGCCAATACCAGCGCTGGGCTGCAAACGAGCTGTGTCCAGCACTGTGAACGAGGAAGAAGGGGTGCAGCCTCCAGGGGCAGAGACTTGCCGAAAAAGAATATGGTGGAAAAATGCGCGCTACGAGGAAAGAGGCGTGAGATTTAAATAAAAGAGCGCCCGATGGCCCCCGAATCCCCTAGCCTGGTAACGGAGCGTGCAGCGGCGAGTGCTGCTGGATAATAAGGTTAAGTGCCCCTGCATGGAGATTGCGACGATACAGGGACTGGGATGGGGGCTGCCGTTGCTTGAAGATCTTACTACCTGAAGATGAGGAACGCATCAGGATCCCTTGATGGCAGAAAGGGTCCTGGGAGATGTGGTCCTCCTTCCCGTGCTATATCTTCTGGCGCAGAAGACTGCGTCAACCCATTAAAAGGGGGAAGGTCACCGCAGGTGACCACCGTCTTCCTCTCAGCCCACTCCGAGGAGAGGGATGGGGGGGGGGGGGAGGCAAGGACTGGCCACCGAAAGTAAACATGAACACCCCAGGGTGACATGAAAGAGTCCTGCCCAGCGGATAAGAGAGGGTGCGATGTGGGTGATACCACACTGCGCTCTCGGTCGCTTAATGAGGAGAATCAGGGTGAGAAGAACTGCACCCTGTAACCCACAGAAGTGTATCTGAAACTAAAGGGAAAAAGATTAATAAACACACACAATCCCTGAAAGAAAAAGAAATGCGGATCTGGTGTTAGATCCAGGTCCGCCTCCTACAGACACTAAGCAAAAACTGAGTTGCCTGGTGCCTGTCGGAGGGTGTATACTGCCGGGGATGAGTTACTTTTCTTTATTTGCATAGTGTCAGCCTCCTAGGGACAGCAGCATACACCCATGGACTTTTTTCTTACTGCATCGTGTTTGATTAACCCTTTAACAACTATAGGATTAGTAAAGGATAGGTGTCTTATTGACACCTCACCATTACTAAGCCAGCTTAATGTCACCTTACAATAGGAAGGTGACATTAACCCCTCATTATCTCACTTGCCACCGCTACAGGGTAAGTGGGAAGAACCGGGCAAAGCTCCAGAATTGCCACATCTAATAGAATCTGTGAAGTTTTGTTGGGTTGGTTGTAAAATATAGGGGGGGAACCAAGTCTGTTTTCTCTTCCATTCATTGTCCCCTGCTCACCGGCACAGCAGGGGACAATGGATGAAATCCAGGTTCAGCACCACACGCAGGGGAACAGCGGCTTACAGCAGCGCTGCTTCCACCACGGCCGTCCGTGCGCACGGAGGACACTGTTCTCCGTGTGCACGACGTTTGGCGGGCCGTGTGTCCGGGTAAAAATGGACATGTCTGCGTGTTTTGCACATGGACACACGGTCCGTCAAAACACGCTGACATCTGCATAGACCCATTCATTTGAATGGGTCTACGTGTGTCAGTGTTTTCGGTACATGAGAAAACTGTCACTAGACGTACCGGAGGCACTGACGTGTGAAATAGGCCTAATTGTAAGAGAAAATCTATTACCTGGCTTTGGCTTGGCCTTCGCAGCTGGGGCTTCATCCTCAGAGCTGTCAGAGTCATCACTGCTGGAGCTTTTCTTTCCCTTGGTTACCTTATTAACCTGTGGTTTAGCAGCTGCAGGGGACTTGGTTGGTGGAGTCTTGGCAGGAGCGGTCTGTAGTATACAAAAAGAAAACCACAAAATAACCAGACTAGTCAAACTTCATGGCATTGTGCACTATGACTGTATAATTAATATTACTTTACCTTGGCTGGCTCGCTGTCATCCGACTCTTCACTGCTGCTAGTATCAGATTTTCTACCTTTCGCTGCTGCTATGTTCTTTGCCACTGGAGTAACCTTCGCTGCTACTTTAAAGTAAAATCATATTGACATCACTTACTAGGCACACTACATAAAGCAACGTGAAGGCTTGTCTTTGTGGGTAAGCTGTAGATTTTTATTGGCACTACGTTGGGATACATACCACTTTTTGCTATTATGCAGCAGAGGTTTTGTAGGAGCCCAAGTTGGGAGACTTGAGTGCCTTCATTAGACAACCCAAACACCACCCCTCCTCTCTGCACACGTGACATTAACGTACATCACCAACAGATTAAAAACCTATGAAACTTTTCTGTTGCTTATCTATTTATATAATTACCTTGTAATGTTTTAATTTCCTGTTCTGTCCAGATGTCACTGTATCCCTGAATTCCAAGCGGAGGAAGTTCACCAACCACCATATTGGGACACCCAAGAGATGGGTGCCTCAATATGGAAACTGCTGCTGGTACCAACCTATTGAGCGGTTCCACCAGCGGAACACCGTCACACCAAACACACACACTATACGCCACACGCAACACACACACTCTCTCGCACACTCACTCTCACGCAGCCTCTTGCGCAGTACCACCAGCGGAACACCGTCGCACCAAACGCACACTACACGCCATACGCAACACACGCCGCCGCAGGGATCAGCCGATTGATTTATCGGGCCTCCATCTAGTAGATTTATAAATGGAAAAGCAGAATCTAAACAGGTGAGCAAGCAGCTTGTACCTGGGGACTTGGCAGCAGGTGGCTGCTGCTTCTTTGGAGCTTCGTCTTCGGAACTTGAAACCTCAGCTTTTTTCTGACGTGCTACTTTTACATTCGCAGCTTTCACCACAGGTGTGCCCTTTTTCTAAAGAGGAAAATGAGATGAAAAATGAAGATCCAAGGTGAACTGCCTCATGTATGCCTGTGGGGCAGGTTAGCTCGGGTCAGGAGAACAAGCGGTTGGCCTGGGTATTACTCATCTTTCAAAAAACGTGTGAACCTGGCCCTTGTGGAAATCTTTCATTGTACTTTTTATCAGTTTACAATCCACTCTTGACCACAATATATATAAAAAAAAAAAAAAAAAAACATCTTCCAAGTGCACCATGTTTAACGCCGTTCATGACTGGACAGTTTTCCTTTTTAACACATTTCTTGTCTCCCCTTTTATTCCAAGAGCCATAACTTTATGTTATCGTCGACTTAGCGGTATGAGAGCTTTTTTTTTTTTTTTAATAAGTGATGAGTTGTAGTTTTAAATTACAATTCATTTAACCATACCAACATATTGGAAAAAAAAGAATCACATGTGCAGTATAATTGGGATTGGAGAGCACTACACGAATCCACCACTGTTGCTTCGCGTTTTGTTATGTTGTGTGATAAATATGATCTCGCGACAAGATTATACATGATATACATGCATGATTGTGGCAAAACCAAAGTTGTCCATTTTTCTTCCTAGTAGTTTTTTGTTTGTTACCAGTAAAATATGTTGTTTTCTGAGACCCGTAACACTCTTTATTTCCATGGAGCTGTATGAGAGTTTGGTTTTTCGCGCCCTGAGCTGATGTTTTGATTGATCTGAATGCCATAGTAACAGAACATTTCCCTGCAATGGCGTCAATAAAATTCCACTACCCGAGATTGGGAACAGCATTTAAGTGGTTTAACTGCAGAGATCAGAGCCAACTCCAGTTGCTACAGGCACAGACAGATGCCGGCTAAGTAACACAAACGGGGTCTGCCTGGTATTAAGCTGGCTCAGCGTCTAAGCCAGCTTCATACTTACATTAGCAATCCATGACAAATGTACACCATGGGTGATTAAGGAGTTAATAGAATGTGTAACATACCAGTGGAGCTTTCTTAGAGTCTTCCTCAGAATCACTGGAATCTTCGCTGCTGCTTTTTGCTTTTTTTGGTGGAGGAGTTTTGGATATGGGCTTTTTGCTTGCTGAAGAGGCTAAAATACACAAGAGAAAGATTAAATACTTACAATTTATTAACAAGTAAAAAATTAAAGGCTATGGATCCTTGACATTTAAAAAAAATCTTTTTATCGTGCTATTGGTAGTCTATATTTAATACAACTGCACTAAGTTTGTCTGCAACCTTCATTCATTCAATTCAAAAATGCAATGTGTGAACATAGCCTTACAGTTTAGATACTTTTATCTCTACTGCAGATGTGTACAACCACTCGCTCTAGCTATCCAAGGCCTCATTCAGAAGTACGTGTTCTATTCGGGTTTTACAAGGATACAACATGCACCCATTATAACCTATGCTGCCGTTTGTATGTCCTTGTTATTTTAACGGACCTTGTGAAGGTAAAAACTCTCGGAGACATGTCTGTTTATTTCTGGTAGAACGGAAGAAGAGCCAGTCATTGGATGCCTCCCCCTGTTTGGTGCGGGCTCCGGCGATGAGCCTGCACCTTTTCCGGCACATGACAGCTGATATGTGCCTCTAACAGCCACAGGTAGAATCGCGATCTACCCACGGCTGTTAACATGTTAAATGCCGCTGTCAAACTGACAGCGGCATTAAACATGCACCTGCAGGAAGCGTGTCATTACCTCCTCCCATCGGCGTCCGTGTCACATGACCGCAGGTCGCCGATGAGTCGGCATGATAACCAGAGGTCTCCTGGAGACCTCTATGGTTGTCGCTGCCGGATTGCTATGAGTGCCGCCTGGTGGTCGGCGCTCATAGCAAGTGAGTAATTCTGCTATACACAGGTGATCTAAGGCCTCTTTCACACTTCCGTCGATATGGGTCCGTCGCAATGCGTCGGGCCGACGGACGATGTGAAAATTTTGCACGACGTGGGCAGTGGATGCAGTTTTTCGATGCATCCGCTGCCCATTCTGCAGTCCGGGGAGGAGGGGGCGGAGTTTCGGCCGCGCATGCACGGTTGAAAATGGCGGACGCGACGGACAAAAAAACGTTCACTTGAACGTTTTTGTTGTGATGACGTTCCGTCAAAACACGACGGATCCGTCGCACGACGGACGCGACGTGTGGCCATCCGTCGCTAATACAAGTCTATGGGCAAAAGACGCATTTTTTGCCCAAAACGACGGATTGCGACGGATGCATAACGACGGAAGTGTGAAAGAGGCCTAAGCATCGCCTATGTTTAGCAGAGGCGATCGAGTTATGGCAGCTTCTAGTCTCCCATGGAGACTATTGAAGCAATGCAAAAGTAAAAAAAAATAAGTTTTTAAAAATATAAATAAAATAAAAAAAAAATATAAAAAGTTCAAATCACCCCCCTTTCGCCCCATTCAAAACAAAACAATAATTTAAAAAAAATCATACACATTTGGTATCGCCGCGTTCAGACTCACCCAATCCATCAATTAAAAAAAAAAAAAAAAAAAAAAAAAGATTAACCTGATCGCTAAACGGCGTAGCGAGAAAAAAAAAGTAGTCAAAAAGCCAGAATTACATTTTTTTTGGTGACCACGACATTGAATTAAAATGTAATAATGGGCGATCAAAAGATCATATCTGCACCAAAATGGTATCATTAAAGACGTCAGCTTGGCACGCAAAAAATAAGCCTTCACCCGACCCCAGATCACGAAAAATGGAGACACTATGGGTATCGAAAAATGGCACAATTTTAATTTTTTTTTTTTTTAATCAAACTTGACCTGGAGAATCATAATGGGAGGTCAGTTTTAGCATTTAGTAAACCTAGCAAAAAAGCCAAACAAAAAACAACTGTGGGATTGCACTTTTTTGCAATTTCACCGCACTTGGAGGTTTTTTTTTCCAGTTTTCGAGTACACGACATGGTAAAACCAACGGTGTCGTTCAAAAAATAAAAAAAGATATGGCCGTGGGAAGAAGGGTAGCAAAAAATGTTATGCAAAAATGGAAATACCCCCGGTCCTAAACTGGTTAAAGCATTTTAAGCTTAGAGAAAAGCAACGCATCAGTCTGTTTTACCTTGTTTCTTTGCAGGTGGCTCATCATCTTCACTGGAACTCTCATCGCTGCTGGATTCCTTCCCAGATTTCTTAGCTGGTAAACCATTGACAGGATGTTTCCTTTTCTTTGCATCTGGTGATCTGAAATTATGTTACATGAAAAGATATGAAACACTTTACATAGAATGGGGAAAAGTGAGCCTGAATTTAAGACTAGTGCTCCTGAAACAATAAGTGCATAAACCTTGCAAGCAGCGGCGTAATAACCGCAGTCTCAGAAGATGTGACCGGGCCAGGGCAGACACAATCAGCTGCAAGTGTATTGTGGCACAGTGTATGGCAATGCAGAGGCCAGCAGCTGACGTTGGCGTGCACGCGACAGGAGGCTTAAGCCAGCTGCCTGCTTCAGAAGGGGACGCCGAATGGAGGGGGAGCGGATGGGAAGCGAGTAGAATGGGATATAGATATATATATATATATATATATATATATATATATATATATATATATATATATATATATATATATATATTAAACAACATCGGCAAAACATATATATCTCTATATTGTGCATAAAGGATACACATACTTCGGTAACCTATATAGGAATGGACAAAAATTCCAGTGGTAAGATGTGGAAAGATCATAGAGACTTATCAAAAGCGACTCGCAGCTGTAATTGCTGCAAAAGATTGCTCTACGAAGTACTGACTTTATGAGGATGGGGGGTGGGGGGAATAGCTGTGCACACTGAAGTTACAGTTATTTTGTTTTATCTGTTTGCTTCACAAATAAAAATAAAACCAAATGTTCACAGCTGTAGGCATGTTCTTTACATGAAGCGTGGATTTTATGGGGAGAATTTCTCTAAAACAGAGTCAGACTAAGACTGTACAACTCCATACTTTGCTTTAAGCATGAGGCGATCAGATAGCTAATACTGCACCACCATCTTTGAAGAAGCAATTTTTTTCCTCTATCAAGATGGCGCCGACATCTCCTGCGCAGTAGCAGCTATTGGATAGCCGATAGCAGCTACTGCGTAGGAGTCGTCATTTTCAACCTTTTATTAAATGTATCTATAGATACCATCAAAAAGCTTACTGCAGAGCAGGAGCGGCTGCCGGAGCCTGCCTGTAGATGGGGATTGTTTACATAAATATATATATTTTTTTAAACTAGGGGGCCGGTCAGTGAGGGATCAGTGACCTGTCAGCAGTCTGCATTATGAATACCTAAGCAGAGCACCACATGAAGAGCATATCATTAACTCAAAACAGAAAATAAAGATTTAACAACAACCACAAGACTGATTTCATCAACCAAGGTATCATTGAAATCAGTATAATCTGGGAGTATAAACTTATGACGACCTTTGACACACTTAGTGCAGGAATGAATGTGTCGCACGGATTTAAGTCTTTTTACATCAATTAACCCCTTCGCGCCATCCGCCGTACTAGTAAGGCGCTGCCGGCACTGCATTTGTGCCAGCCGCAGTACTAGTACGGCGGGCCGATCACTGCGGTCTCACGCTGAGCGGCGCGGTGATCGGGTGCGGGTGTCAGCTGTATATGACAGCTGACACCCCGTAGCAATGCCCACGATCGTCGCTATCGCCGATCGCGGGCATTTAACCCCTCTGATGCCGCTGTCAATAGTGACAGCAGCATAGAGGTGGATCGCGCAGGGACGGGGTGCTCCCTGCGCTCTCCCACCGGAGCAACGCGATGAGATCGCGCTGCTCCGGTGACCTGGAAGGAGTCCCCGGATCCAAGATGGCCGCGGGACTCCTTCCGGGTCATTTACTGACCTGGCTTGCCGGCGCCTGCTGAGAGTTCCTAATAGCAGGCGCCGGCAAGCCTCTGGAACGTGCCTGTCAGATCAATGATCTGATCTAAAACAGTGATGTCCCACCCTGGGACAATCGTAAAAAGTAAAAAAAAAAAAAAAAAAAAATACAATGTATAAAAAATAAAATAAAAAAATCCCCAAATAAAGAAAAAAAAAACATTTCCCAGTAATTCCATTTATTTTTGTAAATAAAAAAAACAAAACAATAAAAGTACACATATTTGGTATCGCCGCGTCCGTAACGACCCGCTCTATAAAACTATCCCACTAGTTAACCCCTTCAGTGAACACCCCAAAAAAATAAAATAAAAAACAAGGCAAAAAACAACGCTTTATTATCAAACAGGCGAACAAAAAGTGGAATGACACGCGATCAAAAAGACGGATATAAATAACCATGGTACCGTTGAAAACGTCATCTTGTCCCGAAAAAAAATGCCGCCATACAGCATCATCAACAGAAAATTCCGCCTCCCAAAAATCGGAATAAAAAGCGATCAAAAAGTGTCATGTGCCCGAAAATGGTACCAATAAAAACATCAACTCGTCCCGCAAAAAACAAGATCTCACATGACTCTGTGGGCCAAAATATGGATAAATTATAGCTCTCAAAATGTGGTGATGCAAAAACTATTTTTTGTAAAAAAAAAGCGTCTTTTAGTGTGTGATGGCTGCCAACCATAAAAATCCGCCAAAAAAACGCTATAAAAGTAAATCAAACCCCCCTTCATCACCCCCTTAGTTAGGGAAAAATAATAAAATTTTAAAAAATGAGTTAGGGCTAGAGTTAGGGCTAGAGTTAGGGCTAGAGTTAGGGCTAGAGTTAGGGCTAGAGTTAGGGCTAGAGTTAGGGCTAGAGTTAGGGCTAGAGTTAGGGCTAGAGTTAGGGCTAGAGTTAGGGCTAGAGTTAGGGCTAGAGTTAGGGCTAGAGTTAGGGCTAGAGTTAGGGCTAGAGTTAGGGCTAGAGTTAGGGCTAGAGTTAGGGCTAGAGTTAGGGCTAGAGTTAGGGCTAGAGTTAGGGCTAGAGTTAGGGCTAGAGTTAGGGCTAGAGTTAGGGCTAGAGTTAGGGCTAGAGTTAGGGCTAGAGTTAGGGCTAGAGTTAGGGCTAGAGTTAGGGCTAGAGTTAGGGCTAGAGTTAGGGCTAGAGTTAGGGCTAGAGTTAGGGCTAGAGTTAGGGCTAGAGTTAGGGCTAGAGTTAGGGCTAGAGTTAGGGCTAGAGTTAGGGCTAGAGTTAGGGCTAGAGTTAGGGCTAGAGTTAGGGCTAGAGTTAGGGCTAGAGTTAGGGCTAGAGTTAGGGCTAGAGTTAGGGCTAGAGTTAGGGCTAGAGTTAGGGCTAGAGTTAGGGCTAGAGTTAGGGCTAGAGTTAGGGCTAGAGTTAGGGCTAGAGTTAGGGCTAGAGTTAGGGCTAGAGTTAGGGCTAGAGTTAGGGCTAGAGTTAGGGCTAGAGTTAGGGCTAGAGTTAGGGCTAGAGTTAGGGCTAGAGTTAGGGCTAGAGTTAGGGCTAGAGTTAGGGCTAGAGTTAGGGCTAGAGTTAGGGCTAGAGTTAGGGCTAGAGTTAGGGCTAGAGTTAGGGCTAGAGTTAGGGCTAGAGTTAGGGCTAGAGTTAGGGCTAGAGTTAGGGCTAGAGTTAGGGCTAGAGTTAGGGCTAGAGTTAGGGCTAGAGTTAGGGCTAGAGTTAGGGCTAGAGTTAGGGCTAGAGTTAGGGCTAGAGTTAGGGCTAGAGTTAGGGCTAGAGTTAGGGCTAGAGTTAGGGCTAGAGTTAGGGCTAGAGTTAGGGCTAGAGTTAGGGCTAGAGTTAGGGCTAGAGTTAGGGCTAGAGTTAGGGCTAGAGTTAGGGCTAGAGTTAGGGCTAGAGTTAGGGCTAGAGTTAGGGCTAGAGTTAGGGCTAGAGTTAGGGCTAGAGTTAGGGCTAGAGTTAGGGCTAGAGTTAGGGCTAGAGTTAGGGCTAGAGTTAGGGCTAGAGTTAGGGCTAGAGTTAGGGCTAGAGTTAGGGCTAGAGTTAGGGCTAGAGTTAGGGCTAGAGTTAGGGCTAGAGTTAGGGCTAGAGTTAGGGCTAGAGTTAGGGCTAGAGTTAGGGCTAGAGTTAGGGCTAGAGTTAGGGCTAGAGTTAGGGCTAGAGTTAGGGCTAGAGTTAGGGCTAGAGTTAGGGCTAGAGTTAGGGCTAGAGTTAGGGCTAGAGTTAGGGCTAGAGTTAGGGCTAGAGTTAGGGCTAGAGTTAGGGCTAGAGTTAGGGCTAGAGTTAGGGCTAGAGTTAGGGCTAGAGTTAGGGCTAGAGTTAGGGCTAGAGTTAGGGCTAGAGTTAGGGCTAGAGTTAGGGCTAGAGTTAGGGCTAGAGTTAGGGCTAGAGTTAGGGCTAGAGTTAGGGCTAGAGTTAGGGCTAGAGTTAGGGCTAGAGTTAGGGCTAGAGTTAGGGCTAGAGTTAGGGCTAGAGTTAGGGCTAGAGTTAGGGCTAGAGTTAGGGCTAGAGTTAGGGCTAGAGTTAGGGCTAGAGTTAGGGCTAGAGTTAGGGCTAGAGTTAGGGCTAGAGTTAGGGCTAGAGTTAGGGCTAGAGTTAGGGCTAGAGTTAGGGCTAGAGTTAGGGCTAGAGTTAGGGCTAGAGTTAGGGCTAGAGTTAGGGCTAGAGTTAGGGCTAGAGTTAGGGCTAGAGTTAGGGCTAGAGTTAGGGCTAGAGTTAGGGCTAGAGTTAGGGCTAGAGTTAGGGCTAGAGTTAGGGCTAGAGTTAGGGCTAGAGTTAGGGCTAGAGTTAGGGCTAGAGTTAGGGCTAGAGTTAGGGCTAGAGTTAGGGCTAGAGTTAGGGCTAGAGTTAGGGCTAGAGTTAGGGCTAGAGTTAGGGCTAGAGTTAGGGCTAGAGTTAGGGCTAGAGTTAGGGCTAGAGTTAGGGCTAGAGTTAGGGCTAGAGTTAGGGCTAGAGTTAGGGCTAGAGTTAGGGCTAGAGTTAGGGCTAGAGTTAGGGCTAGAGTTAGGGCTAGAGTTAGGGCTAGAGTTAGGGCTAGAGTTAGGGCTAGAGTTAGGGCTAGAGTTAGGGCTAGAGTTAGGGCTAGAGTTAGGGCTAGAGTTAGGGCTAGAGTTAGGGCTAGAGTTAGGGCTAGAGTTAGGGCTAGAGTTAGGGCTAGAGTTAGGGCTAGAGTTAGGGCTAGAGTTAGGGCTAGAGTTAGGGCTAGAGTTAGGGCTAGAGTTAGGGCTAGAGTTAGGGCTAGAGTTAGGGCTAGAGTTAGGGCTAGAGTTAGGGCTAGAGTTAGGGCTAGAGTTAGGGCTAGAGTTAGGGCTAGAGTTAGGGCTAGAGTTAGGGCTAGAGTTAGGGCTAGAGTTAGGGCTAGAGTTAGGGCTAGAGTTAGGGCTAGAGTTAGGGCTAGAGTTAGGGCTAGAGTTAGGGCTAGAGTTAGGGCTAGAGTTAGGGCTAGAGTTAGGGCTAGAGTTAGGGCTAGAGTTAGGGCTAGAGTTAGGGCTAGAGTTAGGGCTAGAGTTAGGGCTAGAGTTAGGGCTAGAGTTAGGGCTAGAGTTAGGGCTAGAGTTAGGGCTAGAGTTAGGGCTAGAGTTAGGGCTAGAGTTAGGGCTAGAGTTAGGGCTAGAGTTAGGGCTAGAGTTAGGGCTAGAGTTAGGGCTAGAGTTAGGGCTAGAGTTAGGGCTAGAGTTAGGGCTAGAGTTAGGGCTAGAGTTAGGGCTAGAGTTAGGGCTAGAGTTAGGGCTAGAGTTAGGGCTAGAGTTAGGGCTAGAGTTAGGGCTAGAGTTAGGGCTAGAGTTAGGGCTAGAGTTAGGGCTAGAGTTAGGGCTAGAGTTAGGGCTAGAGTTAGGGCTAGAGTTAGGGCTAGAGTTAGGGCTAGAGTTAGGGCTAGAGTTAGGGCTAGAGTTAGGGCTAGAGTTAGGGCTAGAGTTAGGGCTAGAGTTAGGGCTAGAGTTAGGGCTAGAGTTAGGGCTAGAGTTAGGGCTAGAGTTAGGGCTAGAGTTAGGGCTAGAGTTAGGGCTAGAGTTAGGGCTAGAGTTAGGGCTAGAGTTAGGGCTAGAGTTAGGGCTAGAGTTAGGGCTAGAGTTAGGGCTAGAGTTAGGGCTAGAGTTAGGGCTAGAGTTAGGGCTAGAGTTAGGGCTAGAGTTAGGGCTAGAGTTAGGGCTAGAGTTAGGGCTAGAGTTAGGGCTAGAGTTAGGGCTAGAGTTAGGGCTAGAGTTAGGGCTAGAGTTAGGGCTAGAGTTAGGGCTAGAGTTAGGGCTAGAGTTAGGGCTAGAGTTAGGGCTAGAGTTAGGGCTAGAGTTAGGGCTAGAGTTAGGGCTAGAGTTAGGGCTAGAGTTAGGGCTAGAGTTAGGGCTAGAGTTAGGGCTAGAGTTAGGGCTAGAGTTAGGGCTAGAGTTAGGGCTAGAGTTAGGGCTAGAGTTAGGGCTAGAGTTAGGGCTAGAGTTAGGGCTAGAGTTAGGGCTAGAGTTAGGGCTAGAGTTAGGGCTAGAGTTAGGGCTAGAGTTAGGGCTAGAGTTAGGGCTAGAGTTAGGGCTAGAGTTAGGGCTAGAGTTAGGGCTAGAGTTAGGGCTAGAGTTAGGGCTAGAGTTAGGGCTAGAGTTAGGGCTAGAGTTAGGGCTAGAGTTAGGGCTAGAGTTAGGGCTAGAGTTAGGGCTAGAGTTAGGGCTAGAGTTAGGGCTAGAGTTAGGGCTAGAGTTAGGGCTAGAGTTAGGGCTAGAGTTAGGGCTAGAGTTAGGGCTAGAGTTAGGGCTAGAGTTAGGGCTAGAGTTAGGGCTAGAGTTAGGGCTAGAGTTAGGGCTAGAGTTAGGGCTAGAGTTAGGGCTAGAGTTAGGGCTAGAGTTAGGGCTAGAGTTAGGGCTAGAGTTAGGGCTAGAGTTAGGGCTAGAGTTAGGGCTAGAGTTAGGGCTAGAGTTAGGGCTAGAGTTAGGGCTAGAGTTAGGGCTAGAGTTAGGGCTAGAGTTAGGGCTAGAGTTAGGGCTAGAGTTAGGGCTAGAGTTAGGGCTAGAGTTAGGGCTAGAGTTAGGGCTAGAGTTAGGGCTAGAGTTAGGGCTAGAGTTAGGGCTAGAGTTAGGGCTAGAGTTAGGGCTAGAGTTAGGGCTAGAGTTAGGGCTAGAGTTAGGGCTAGAGTTAGGGCTAGAGTTAGGGCTAGAGTTAGGGCTAGAGTTAGGGCTAGAGTTAGGGCTAGAGTTAGGGCTAGAGTTAGGGCTAGAGTTAGGGCTAGAGTTAGGGCTAGAGTTAGGGCTAGAGTTAGGGCTAGAGTTAGGGCTAGAGTTAGGGCTAGAGTTAGGGCTAGAGTTAGGGCTAGAGTTAGGGCTAGAGTTAGGGCTAGAGTTAGGGCTAGAGTTAGGGCTAGAGTTAGGGCTAGAGTTAGGGCTAGAGTTAGGGCTAGAGTTAGGGCTAGAGTTAGGGCTAGAGTTAGGGCTAGAGTTAGGGCTAGAGTTAGGGCTAGAGTTAGGGCTAGAGTTAGGGCTAGAGTTAGGGCTAGAGTTAGGGCTAGAGTTAGGGCTAGAGTTAGGGCTAGAGTTAGGGCTAGAGTTAGGGCTAGAGTTAGGGCTAGAGTTAGGGCTAGAGTTAGGGCTAGAGTTAGGGCTAGAGTTAGGGCTAGAGTTAGGGCTAGAGTTAGGGCTAGAGTTAGGGCTAGAGTTAGGGCTAGAGTTAGGGCTAGAGTTAGGGCTAGAGTTAGGGCTAGAGTTAGGGCTAGAGTTAGGGCTAGAGTTAGGGCTAGAGTTAGGGCTAGAGTTAGGGCTAGAGTTAGGGCTAGAGTTAGGGCTAGAGTTAGGGCTAGAGTTAGGGCTAGAGTTAGGGCTAGAGTTAGGGCTAGAGTTAGGGCTAGAGTTAGGGCTAGAGTTAGGGCTAGAGTTAGGGCTAGAGTTAGGGCTAGAGTTAGGGCTAGAGTTAGGGCTAGAGTTAGGGCTAGAGTTAGGGCTAGAGTTAGGGCTAGAGTTAGGGCTAGAGTTAGGGCTAGAGTTAGGGCTAGAGTTAGGGCTAGAGTTAGGGCTAGAGTTAGGGCTAGAGTTAGGGCTAGAGTTAGGGCTAGAGTTAGGGCTAGAGTTAGGGCTAGAGTTAGGGCTAGAGTTAGGGCTAGAGTTAGGGCTAGAGTTAGGGCTAGAGTTAGGGCTAGAGTTAGGGCTAGAGTTAGGGCTAGAGTTAGGGCTAGAGTTAGGGCTAGAGTTAGGGCTAGAGTTAGGGCTAGAGTTAGGGCTAGAGTTAGGGCTAGAGTTAGGGCTAGAGTTAGGGCTAGAGTTAGGGCTAGAGTTAGGGCTAGAGTTAGGGCTAGAGTTAGGGCTAGAGTTAGGGCTAGAGTTAGGGCTAGAGTTAGGGCTAGAGTTAGGGCTAGAGTTAGGGCTAGAGTTAGGGCTAGAGTTAGGGCTAGAGTTAGGGCTAGAGTTAGGGCTAGAGTTAGGGCTAGAGTTAGGGCTAGAGTTAGGGCTAGAGTTAGGGCTAGAGTTAGGGCTAGAGTTAGGGCTAGAGTTAGGGCTAGAGTTAGGGCTAGAGTTAGGGCTAGAGTTAGGGCTAGAGTTAGGGCTAGAGTTAGGGCTAGAGTTAGGGCTAGAGTTAGGGCTAGAGTTAGGGCTAGAGTTAGGGCTAGAGTTAGGGCTAGAGTTAGGGCTAGAGTTAGGGCTAGAGTTAGGGCTAGAGTTAGGGCTAGAGTTAGGGCTAGAGTTAGGGCTAGAGTTAGGGCTAGAGTTAGGGCTAGAGTTAGGGCTAGAGTTAGGGCTAGAGTTAGGGCTAGAGTTAGGGCTAGAGTTAGGGCTAGAGTTAGGGCTAGAGTTAGGGCTAGAGTTAGGGCTAGAGTTAGGGCTAGAGTTAGGGCTAGAGTTAGGGCTAGAGTTAGGGCTAGAGTTAGGGCTAGAGTTAGGGCTAGAGTTAGGGCTAGAGTTAGGGCTAGAGTTAGGGCTAGAGTTAGGGCTAGAGTTAGGGCTAGAGTTAGGGCTAGAGTTAGGGCTAGAGTTAGGGCTAGAGTTAGGGCTAGAGTTAGGGCTAGAGTTAGGGCTAGAGTTAGGGCTAGAGTTAGGGCTAGAGTTAGGGCTAGAGTTAGGGCTAGAGTTAGGGCTAGAGTTAGGGCTAGAGTTAGGGCTAGAGTTAGGGCTAGAGTTAGGGCTAGAGTTAGGGCTAGAGTTAGGGCTAGAGTTAGGGCTAGAGTTAGGGCTAGAGTTAGGGCTAGAGTTAGGGCTAGAGTTAGGGCTAGAGTTAGGGCTAGAGTTAGGGCTAGAGTTAGGGCTAGAGTTAGGGCTAGAGTTAGGGCTAGAGTTAGGGCTAGAGTTAGGGCTAGAGTTAGGGCTAGAGTTAGGGCTAGAGTTAGGGCTAGAGTTAGGGCTAGAGTTAGGGCTAGAGTTAGGGCTAGAGTTAGGGCTAGAGTTAGGGCTAGAGTTAGGGCTAGAGTTAGGGCTAGAGTTAGGGCTAGAGTTAGGGCTAGAGTTAGGGCTAGAGTTAGGGCTAGAGTTAGGGCTAGAGTTAGGGCTAGAGTTAGGGCTAGAGTTAGGGCTAGAGTTAGGGCTAGAGTTAGGGCTAGAGTTAGGGCTAGAGTTAGGGCTAGAGTTAGGGCTAGAGTTAGGGCTAGAGTTAGGGCTAGAGTTAGGGCTAGAGTTAGGGCTAGAGTTAGGGCTAGAGTTAGGGCTAGAGTTAGGGCTAGAGTTAGGGCTAGAGTTAGGGCTAGAGTTAGGGCTAGAGTTAGGGCTAGAGTTAGGGCTAGAGTTAGGGCTAGAGTTAGGGCTAGAGTTAGGGCTAGAGTTAGGGCTAGAGTTAGGGCTAGAGTTAGGGCTAGAGTTAGGGCTAGAGTTAGGGCTAGAGTTAGGGCTAGAGTTAGGGCTAGAGTTAGGGCTAGAGTTAGGGCTAGAGTTAGGGCTAGAGTTAGGGCTAGAGTTAGGGCTAGAGTTAGGGCTAGAGTTAGGGCTAGAGTTAGGGCTAGAGTTAGGGCTAGAGTTAGGGCTAGAGTTAGGGCTAGAGTTAGGGCTAGAGTTAGGGCTAGAGTTAGGGCTAGAGTTAGGGCTAGAGTTAGGGCTAGAGTTAGGGCTAGAGTTAGGGCTAGAGTTAGGGCTAGAGTTAGGGCTAGAGTTAGGGCTAGAGTTAGGGCTAGAGTTAGGGCTAGAGTTAGGGCTAGAGTTAGGGCTAGAGTTAGGGCTAGAGTTAGGGCTAGAGTTAGGGCTAGAGTTAGGGCTAGAGTTAGGGCTAGAGTTAGGGCTAGAGTTAGGGCTAGAGTTAGGGCTAGAGTTAGGGCTAGAGTTAGGGCTAGAGTTAGGGCTAGAGTTAGGGCTAGAGTTAGGGCTAGAGTTAGGGCTAGAGTTAGGGCTAGAGTTAGGGCTAGAGTTAGGGCTAGAGTTAGGGCTAGAGTTAGGGCTAGAGTTAGGGCTAGAGTTAGGGCTAGAGTTAGGGCTAGAGTTAGGGCTAGAGTTAGGGCTAGAGTTAGGGCTAGAGTTAGGGCTAGAGTTAGGGCTAGAGTTAGGGCTAGAGTTAGGGCTAGAGTTAGGGCTAGAGTTAGGGCTAGAGTTAGGGCTAGAGTTAGGGCTAGAGTTAGGGCTAGAGTTAGGGCTAGAGTTAGGGCTAGAGTTAGGGCTAGAGTTAGGGCTAGAGTTAGGGCTAGAGTTAGGGCTAGAGTTAGGGCTAGAGTTAGGGCTAGAGTTAGGGCTAGAGTTAGGGCTAGAGTTAGGGCTAGAGTTAGGGCTAGAGTTAGGGCTAGAGTTAGGGCTAGAGTTAGGGCTAGAGTTAGGGCTAGAGTTAGGGCTAGAGTTAGGGCTAGAGTTAGGGCTAGAGTTAGGGCTAGAGTTAGGGCTAGAGTTAGGGCTAGAGTTAGGGCTAGAGTTAGGGCTAGAGTTAGGGCTAGAGTTAGGGCTAGAGTTAGGGCTAGAGTTAGGGCTAGAGTTAGGGCTAGAGTTAGGGCTAGAGTTAGGGCTAGAGTTAGGGCTAGAGTTAGGGCTAGAGTTAGGGCTAGAGTTAGGGCTAGAGTTAGGGCTAGAGTTAGGGCTAGAGTTAGGGCTAGAGTTAGGGCTAGAGTTAGGGCTAGAGTTAGGGCTAGAGTTAGGGCTAGAGTTAGGGCTAGAGTTAGGGCTAGAGTTAGGGCTAGAGTTAGGGCTAGAGTTAGGGCTAGAGTTAGGGCTAGAGTTAGGGCTAGAGTTAGGGCTAGAGTTAGGGCTAGAGTTAGGGCTAGAGTTAGGGCTAGAGTTAGGGCTAGAGTTAGGGCTAGAGTTAGGGCTAGAGTTAGGGCTAGAGTTAGGGCTAGAGTTAGGGCTAGAGTTAGGGCTAGAGTTAGGGCTAGAGTTAGGGCTAGAGTTAGGGCTAGAGTTAGGGCTAGAGTTAGGGCTAGAGTTAGGGCTAGAGTTAGGGCTAGAGTTAGGGCTAGAGTTAGGGCTAGAGTTAGGGCTAGAGTTAGGGCTAGAGTTAGGGCTAGAGTTAGGGCTAGAGTTAGGGCTAGAGTTAGGGCTAGAGTTAGGGCTAGAGTTAGGGCTAGAGTTAGGGCTAGAGTTAGGGCTAGAGTTAGGGCTAGAGTTAGGGCTAGAGTTAGGGCTAGAGTTAGGGCTAGAGTTAGGGCTAGAGTTAGGGCTAGAGTTAGGGCTAGAGTTAGGGCTAGAGTTAGGGCTAGAGTTAGGGCTAGAGTTAGGGCTAGAGTTAGGGCTAGAGTTAGGGCTAGAGTTAGGGCTAGAGTTAGGGCTAGAGTTAGGGCTAGAGTTAGGGCTAGAGTTAGGGCTAGAGTTAGGGCTAGAGTTAGGGCTAGAGTTAGGGCTAGAGTTAGGGCTAGAGTTAGGGCTAGAGTTAGGGCTAGAGTTAGGGCTAGAGTTAGGGCTAGAGTTAGGGCTAGAGTTAGGGCTAGAGTTAGGGCTAGAGTTAGGGCTAGAGTTAGGGCTAGAGTTAGGGCTAGAGTTAGGGCTAGAGTTAGGGCTAGAGTTAGGGCTAGAGTTAGGGCTAGAGTTAGGGCTAGAGTTAGGGCTAGAGTTAGGGCTAGAGTTAGGGCTAGAGTTAGGGCTAGAGTTAGGGCTAGAGTTAGGGCTAGAGTTAGGGCTAGAGTTAGGGCTAGAGTTAGGGCTAGAGTTAGGGCTAGAGTTAGGGCTAGAGTTAGGGCTAGAGTTAGGGCTAGAGTTAGGGCTAGAGTTAGGGCTAGAGTTAGGGCTAGAGTTAGGGCTAGAGTTAGGGCTAGAGTTAGGGCTAGAGTTAGGGCTAGAGTTAGGGCTAGAGTTAGGGCTAGAGTTAGGGCTAGAGTTAGGGCTAGAGTTAGGGCTAGAGTTAGGGCTAGAGTTAGGGCTAGAGTTAGGGCTAGAGTTAGGGCTAGAGTTAGGGCTAGAGTTAGGGCTAGAGTTAGGGCTAGAGTTAGGGCTAGAGTTAGGGCTAGAGTTAGGGCTAGAGTTAGGGCTAGAGTTAGGGCTAGAGTTAGGGCTAGAGTTAGGGCTAGAGTTAGGGCTAGAGTTAGGGCTAGAGTTAGGGCTAGAGTTAGGGCTAGAGTTAGGGCTAGAGTTAGGGCTAGAGTTAGGGCTAGAGTTAGGGCTAGAGTTAGGGCTAGAGTTAGGGCTAGAGTTAGGGCTAGAGTTAGGGCTAGAGTTAGGGCTAGAGTTAGGGCTAGAGTTAGGGCTAGAGTTAGGGCTAGAGTTAGGGCTAGAGTTAGGGCTAGAGTTAGGGCTAGAGTTAGGGCTAGAGTTAGGGCTAGAGTTAGGGCTAGAGTTAGGGCTAGAGTTAGGGCTAGAGTTAGGGCTAGAGTTAGGGCTAGAGTTAGGGCTAGAGTTAGGGCTAGAGTTAGGGCTAGAGTTAGGGCTAGAGTTAGGGCTAGAGTTAGGGCTAGAGTTAGGGCTAGAGTTAGGGCTAGAGTTAGGGCTAGAGTTAGGGCTAGAGTTAGGGCTAGAGTTAGGGCTAGAGTTAGGGCTAGAGTTAGGGCTAGAGTTAGGGCTAGAGTTAGGGCTAGAGTTAGGGCTAGAGTTAGGGCTAGAGTTAGGGCTAGAGTTAGGGCTAGAGTTAGGGCTAGAGTTAGGGCTAGAGTTAGGGCTAGAGTTAGGGCTAGAGTTAGGGCTAGAGTTAGGGCTAGAGTTAGGGCTAGAGTTAGGGCTAGAGTTAGGGCTAGAGTTAGGGCTAGAGTTAGGGCTAGAGTTAGGGCTAGAGTTAGGGCTAGAGTTAGGGCTAGAGTTAGGGCTAGAGTTAGGGCTAGAGTTAGGGCTAGAGTTAGGGCTAGAGTTAGGGCTAGAGTTAGGGCTAGAGTTAGGGCTAGAGTTAGGGCTAGAGTTAGGGCTAGAGTTAGGGCTAGAGTTAGGGCTAGAGTTAGGGCTAGAGTTAGGGCTAGAGTTAGGGCTAGAGTTAGGGCTAGAGTTAGGGCTAGAGTTAGGGCTAGAGTTAGGGCTAGAGTTAGGGCTAGAGTTAGGGCTAGAGTTAGGGCTAGAGTTAGGGCTAGAGTTAGGGCTAGAGTTAGGGCTAGAGTTAGGGCTAGAGTTAGGGCTAGAGTTAGGGCTAGAGTTAGGGCTAGAGTTAGGGCTAGAGTTAGGGCTAGAGTTAGGGCTAGAGTTAGGGCTAGAGTTAGGGCTAGAGTTAGGGCTAGAGTTAGGGCTAGAGTTAGGGCTAGAGTTAGGGCTAGAGTTAGGGCTAGAGTTAGGGCTAGAGTTAGGGCTAGAGTTAGGGCTAGAGTTAGGGCTAGAGTTAGGGCTAGAGTTAGGGCTAGAGTTAGGGCTAGAGTTAGGGCTAGAGTTAGGGCTAGAGTTAGGGCTAGAGTTAGGGCTAGAGTTAGGGCTAGAGTTAGGGCTAGAGTTAGGGCTAGAGTTAGGGCTAGAGTTAGGGCTAGAGTTAGGGCTAGAGTTAGGGCTAGAGTTAGGGCTAGAGTTAGGGCTAGAGTTAGGGCTAGAGTTAGGGCTAGAGTTAGGGCTAGAGTTAGGGCTAGAGTTAGGGCTAGAGTTAGGGCTAGAGTTAGGGCTAGAGTTAGGGCTAGAGTTAGGGCTAGAGTTAGGGCTAGAGTTAGGGCTAGAGTTAGGGCTAGAGTTAGGGCTAGAGTTAGGGCTAGAGTTAGGGCTAGAGTTAGGGCTAGAGTTAGGGCTAGAGTTAGGGCTAGAGTTAGGGCTAGAGTTAGGGCTAGAGTTAGGGCTAGAGTTAGGGCTAGAGTTAGGGCTAGAGTTAGGGCTAGAGTTAGGGCTAGAGTTAGGGCTAGAGTTAGGGCTAGAGTTAGGGCTAGAGTTAGGGCTAGAGTTAGGGCTAGAGTTAGGGCTAGAGTTAGGGCTAGAGTTAGGGCTAGAGTTAGGGCTAGAGTTAGGGCTAGAGTTAGGGCTAGAGTTAGGGCTAGAGTTAGGGCTAGAGTTAGGGCTAGAGTTAGGGCTAGAGTTAGGGCTAGAGTTAGGGCTAGAGTTAGGGCTAGAGTTAGGGCTAGAGTTAGGGCTAGAGTTAGGGCTAGAGTTAGGGCTAGAGTTAGGGCTAGAGTTAGGGCTAGAGTTAGGGCTAGAGTTAGGGCTAGAGTTAGGGCTAGAGTTAGGGCTAGAGTTAGGGCTAGAGTTAGGGCTAGAGTTAGGGCTAGAGTTAGGGCTAGAGTTAGGGCTAGAGTTAGGGCTAGAGTTAGGGCTAGAGTTAGGGCTAGAGTTAGGGCTAGAGTTAGGGCTAGAGTTAGGGCTAGAGTTAGGGCTAGAGTTAGGGCTAGAGTTAGGGCTAGAGTTAGGGCTAGAGTTAGGGCTAGAGTTAGGGCTAGAGTTAGGGCTAGAGTTAGGGCTAGAGTTAGGGCTAGAGTTAGGGCTAGAGTTAGGGCTAGAGTTAGGGCTAGAGTTAGGGCTAGAGTTAGGGCTAGAGTTAGGGCTAGAGTTAGGGCTAGAGTTAGGGCTAGAGTTAGGGCTAGAGTTAGGGCTAGAGTTAGGGCTAGAGTTAGGGCTAGAGTTAGGGCTAGAGTTAGGGCTAGAGTTAGGGCTAGAGTTAGGGCTAGAGTTAGGGCTAGAGTTAGGGCTAGAGTTAGGGCTAGAGTTAGGGCTAGAGTTAGGGCTAGAGTTAGGGCTAGAGTTAGGGCTAGAGTTAGGGCTAGAGTTAGGGCTAGAGTTAGGGCTAGAGTTAGGGCTAGAGTTAGGGCTAGAGTTAGGGCTAGAGTTAGGGCTAGAGTTAGGGCTAGAGTTAGGGCTAGAGTTAGGGCTAGAGTTAGGGCTAGAGTTAGGGCTAGAGTTAGGGCTAGAGTTAGGGCTAGAGTTAGGGCTAGAGTTAGGGCTAGAGTTAGGGCTAGAGTTAGGGCTAGAGTTAGGGCTAGAGTTAGGGCTAGAGTTAGGGCTAGAGTTAGGGCTAGAGTTAGGGCTAGAGTTAGGGCTAGAGTTAGGGCTAGAGTTAGGGCTAGAGTTAGGGCTAGAGTTAGGGCTAGAGTTAGGGCTAGAGTTAGGGCTAGAGTTAGGGCTAGAGTTAGGGCTAGAGTTAGGGCTAGAGTTAGGGCTAGAGTTAGGGCTAGAGTTAGGGCTAGAGTTAGGGCTAGAGTTAGGGCTAGAGTTAGGGCTAGAGTTAGGGCTAGAGTTAGGGCTAGAGTTAGGGCTAGAGTTAGGGCTAGAGTTAGGGCTAGAGTTAGGGCTAGAGTTAGGGCTAGAGTTAGGGCTAGAGTTAGGGCTAGAGTTAGGGCTAGAGTTAGGGCTAGAGTTAGGGCTAGAGTTAGGGCTAGAGTTAGGGCTAGAGTTAGGGCTAGAGTTAGGGCTAGAGTTAGGGCTAGAGTTAGGGCTAGAGTTAGGGCTAGAGTTAGGGCTAGAGTTAGGGCTAGAGTTAGGGCTAGAGTTAGGGCTAGAGTTAGGGCTAGAGTTAGGGCTAGAGTTAGGGCTAGAGTTAGGGCTAGAGTTAGGGCTAGAGTTAGGGCTAGAGTTAGGGCTAGAGTTAGGGCTAGAGTTAGGGCTAGAGTTAGGGCTAGAGTTAGGGCTAGAGTTAGGGCTAGAGTTAGGGCTAGAGTTAGGGCTAGAGTTAGGGCTAGAGTTAGGGCTAGAGTTAGGGCTAGAGTTAGGGCTAGAGTTAGGGCTAGAGTTAGGGCTAGAGTTAGGGCTAGAGTTAGGGCTAGAGTTAGGGCTAGAGTTAGGGCTAGAGTTAGGGCTAGAGTTAGGGCTAGAGTTAGGGCTAGAGTTAGGGCTAGAGTTAGGGCTAGAGTTAGGGCTAGAGTTAGGGCTAGAGTTAGGGCTAGAGTTAGGGCTAGAGTTAGGGCTAGAGTTAGGGCTAGAGTTAGGGCTAGAGTTAGGGCTAGAGTTAGGGCTAGAGTTAGGGCTAGAGTTAGGGCTAGAGTTAGGGCTAGAGTTAGGGCTAGAGTTAGGGCTAGAGTTAGGGCTAGAGTTAGGGCTAGAGTTAGGGCTAGAGTTAGGGCTAGAGTTAGGGCTAGAGTTAGGGCTAGAGTTAGGGCTAGAGTTAGGGCTAGAGTTAGGGCTAGAGTTAGGGCTAGAGTTAGGGCTAGAGTTAGGGCTAGAGTTAGGGCTAGAGTTAGGGCTAGAGTTAGGGCTAGAGTTAGGGCTAGAGTTAGGGCTAGAGTTAGGGCTAGAGTTAGGGCTAGAGTTAGGGCTAGAGTTAGGGCTAGAGTTAGGGCTAGAGTTAGGGCTAGAGTTAGGGCTAGAGTTAGGGCTAGAGTTAGGGCTAGAGTTAGGGCTAGAGTTAGGGCTAGAGTTAGGGCTAGAGTTAGGGCTAGAGTTAGGGCTAGAGTTAGGGCTAGAGTTAGGGCTAGAGTTAGGGCTAGAGTTAGGGCTAGAGTTAGGGCTAGAGTTAGGGCTAGAGTTAGGGCTAGAGTTAGGGCTAGAGTTAGGGCTAGAGTTAGGGCTAGAGTTAGGGCTAGAGTTAGGGCTAGAGTTAGGGCTAGAGTTAGGGCTAGAGTTAGGGCTAGAGTTAGGGCTAGAGTTAGGGCTAGAGTTAGGGCTAGAGTTAGGGCTAGAGTTAGGGCTAGAGTTAGGGCTAGAGTTAGGGCTAGAGTTAGGGCTAGAGTTAGGGCTAGAGTTAGGGCTAGAGTTAGGGCTAGAGTTAGGGCTAGAGTTAGGGCTAGAGTTAGGGCTAGAGTTAGGGCTAGAGTTAGGGCTAGAGTTAGGGCTAGAGTTAGGGCTAGAGTTAGGGCTAGAGTTAGGGCTAGAGTTAGGGCTAGAGTTAGGGCTAGAGTTAGGGCTAGAGTTAGGGCTAGAGTTAGGGCTAGAGTTAGGGCTAGAGTTAGGGCTAGAGTTAGGGCTAGAGTTAGGGCTAGAGTTAGGGCTAGAGTTAGGGCTAGAGTTAGGGCTAGAGTTAGGGCTAGAGTTAGGGCTAGAGTTAGGGCTAGAGTTAGGGCTAGAGTTAGGGCTAGAGTTAGGGCTAGAGTTAGGGCTAGAGTTAGGGCTAGAGTTAGGGCTAGAGTTAGGGCTAGAGTTAGGGCTAGAGTTAGGGCTAGAGTTAGGGCTAGAGTTAGGGCTAGAGTTAGGGCTAGAGTTAGGGCTAGAGTTAGGGCTAGAGTTAGGGCTAGAGTTAGGGCTAGAGTTAGGGCTAGAGTTAGGGCTAGAGTTAGGGCTAGAGTTAGGGCTAGAGTTAGGGCTAGAGTTAGGGCTAGAGTTAGGGCTAGAGTTAGGGCTAGAGTTAGGGCTAGAGTTAGGGCTAGAGTTAGGGCTAGAGTTAGGGCTAGAGTTAGGGCTAGAGTTAGGGCTAGAGTTAGGGCTAGAGTTAGGGCTAGAGTTAGGGCTAGAGTTAGGGCTAGAGTTAGGGCTAGAGTTAGGGCTAGAGTTAGGGCTAGAGTTAGGGCTAGAGTTAGGGCTAGAGTTAGGGCTAGAGTTAGGGCTAGAGTTAGGGCTAGAGTTAGGGCTAGAGTTAGGGCTAGAGTTAGGGCTAGAGTTAGGGCTAGAGTTAGGGCTAGAGTTAGGGCTAGAGTTAGGGCTAGAGTTAGGGCTAGAGTTAGGGCTAGAGTTAGGGCTAGAGTTAGGGCTAGAGTTAGGGCTAGAGTTAGGGCTAGAGTTAGGGCTAGAGTTAGGGCTAGAGTTAGGGCTAGAGTTAGGGCTAGAGTTAGGGCTAGAGTTAGGGCTAGAGTTAGGGCTAGAGTTAGGGCTAGAGTTAGGGCTAGAGTTAGGGCTAGAGTTAGGGCTAGAGTTAGGGCTAGAGTTAGGGCTAGAGTTAGGGCTAGAGTTAGGGCTAGAGTTAGGGCTAGAGTTAGGGCTAGAGTTAGGGCTAGAGTTAGGGCTAGAGTTAGGGCTAGAGTTAGGGCTAGAGTTAGGGCTAGAGTTAGGGCTAGAGTTAGGGCTAGAGTTAGGGCTAGAGTTAGGGCTAGAGTTAGGGCTAGAGTTAGGGCTAGAGTTAGGGCTAGAGTTAGGGCTAGAGTTAGGGCTAGAGTTAGGGCTAGAGTTAGGGCTAGAGTTAGGGCTAGAGTTAGGGCTAGAGTTAGGGCTAGAGTTAGGGCTAGAGTTAGGGCTAGAGTTAGGGCTAGAGTTAGGGCTAGAGTTAGGGCTAGAGTTAGGGCTAGAGTTAGGGCTAGAGTTAGGGCTAGAGTTAGGGCTAGAGTTAGGGCTAGAGTTAGGGCTAGAGTTAGGGCTAGAGTTAGGGCTAGAGTTAGGGCTAGAGTTAGGGCTAGAGTTAGGGCTAGAGTTAGGGCTAGAGTTAGGGCTAGAGTTAGGGCTAGAGTTAGGGCTAGAGTTAGGGCTAGAGTTAGGGCTAGAGTTAGGGCTAGAGTTAGGGCTAGAGTTAGGGCTAGAGTTAGGGCTAGAGTTAGGGCTAGAGTTAGGGCTAGAGTTAGGGCTAGAGTTAGGGCTAGAGTTAGGGCTAGAGTTAGGGCTAGAGTTAGGGCTAGAGTTAGGGCTAGAGTTAGGGCTAGAGTTAGGGCTAGAGTTAGGGCTAGAGTTAGGGCTAGAGTTAGGGCTAGAGTTAGGGCTAGAGTTAGGGCTAGAGTTAGGGCTAGAGTTAGGGCTAGAGTTAGGGCTAGAGTTAGGGCTAGAGTTAGGGCTAGAGTTAGGGCTAGAGTTAGGGCTAGAGTTAGGGCTAGAGTTAGGGCTAGAGTTAGGGCTAGAGTTAGGGCTAGAGTTAGGGCTAGAGTTAGGGCTAGAGTTAGGGCTAGAGTTAGGGCTAGAGTTAGGGCTAGAGTTAGGGCTAGAGTTAGGGCTAGAGTTAGGGCTAGAGTTAGGGCTAGAGTTAGGGCTAGAGTTAGGGCTAGAGTTAGGGCTAGAGTTAGGGCTAGAGTTAGGGCTAGAGTTAGGGCTAGAGTTAGGGCTAGAGTTAGGGCTAGAGTTAGGGCTAGAGTTAGGGCTAGAGTTAGGGCTAGAGTTAGGGCTAGAGTTAGGGCTAGAGTTAGGGCTAGAGTTAGGGCTAGAGTTAGGGCTAGAGTTAGGGCTAGAGTTAGGGCTAGAGTTAGGGCTAGAGTTAGGGCTAGAGTTAGGGCTAGAGTTAGGGCTAGAGTTAGGGCTAGAGTTAGGGCTAGAGTTAGGGCTAGAGTTAGGGCTAGAGTTAGGGCTAGAGTTAGGGCTAGAGTTAGGGCTAGAGTTAGGGCTAGAGTTAGGGCTAGAGTT
The DNA here is from genome assembly GCF_051348905.1 of Ranitomeya variabilis. Taxonomy (NCBI): domain Eukaryota; kingdom Metazoa; phylum Chordata; class Amphibia; order Anura; family Dendrobatidae; genus Ranitomeya; species Ranitomeya variabilis. The sequence goes on from NC_135235.1 coordinate 125,233,032, forward strand.
AGGGCTAGAGTTAGGGCTAGAGTTAGGGCTAGAGTTAGGGCTAGAGTTAGGGCTAGAGTTAGGGCTAGAGTTAGGGCTAGAGTTAGGGCTAGAGTTAGGGCTAGAGTTAGGGCTAGAGTTAGGGCTAGAGTTAGGGCTAGAGTTAGGGCTAGAGTTAGGGCTAGAGTTAGGGCTAGAGTTAGGGCTAGAGTTAGGGCTAGAGTTAGGGCTAGAGTTAGGGCTAGAGTTAGGGCTAGAGTTAGGGCTAGAGTTAGGGCTAGAGTTAGGGCTAGAGTTAGGGCTAGAGTTAGGGCTAGAGTTAGGGCTAGAGTTAGGGCTAGAGTTAGGGCTAGAGTTAGGGCTAGAGTTAGGGCTAGAGTTAGGGCTAGAGTTAGGGCTAGAGTTAGGGCTAGAGTTAGGGCTAGAGTTAGGGCTAGAGTTAGGGCTAGAGTTAGGGCTAGAGTTAGGGCTAGAGTTAGGGCTAGAGTTAGGGCTAGAGTTAGGGCTAGAGTTAGGGCTAGAGTTAGGGCTAGAGTTAGGGCTAGAGTTAGGGCTAGAGTTAGGGCTAGAGTTAGGGCTAGAGTTAGGGCTAGAGTTAGGGCTAGAGTTAGGGCTAGAGTTAGGGCTAGAGTTAGGGCTAGAGTTAGGGCTAGAGTTAGGGCTAGAGTTAGGGCTAGAGTTAGGGCTAGAGTTAGGGCTAGAGTTAGGGCTAGAGTTAGGGCTAGAGTTAGGGCTAGAGTTAGGGCTAGAGTTAGGGCTAGAGTTAGGGCTAGAGTTAGGGCTAGAGTTAGGGCTAGAGTTAGGGCTAGAGTTAGGGCTAGAGTTAGGGCTAGAGTTAGGGCTAGAGTTAGGGCTAGAGTTAGGGCTAGAGTTAGGGCTAGAGTTAGGGCTAGAGTTAGGGCTAGAGTTAGGGCTAGAGTTAGGGCTAGAGTTAGGGCTAGAGTTAGGGCTAGAGTTAGGGCTAGAGTTAGGGCTAGAGTTAGGGCTAGAGTTAGGGCTAGAGTTAGGGCTAGAGTTAGGGCTAGAGTTAGGGCTAGAGTTAGGGCTAGAGTTAGGGCTAGAGTTAGGGCTAGAGTTAGGGCTAGAGTTAGGGCTAGAGTTAGGGCTAGAGTTAGGGCTAGAGTTAGGGCTAGAGTTAGGGCTAGAGTTAGGGCTAGAGTTAGGGCTAGAGTTAGGGCTAGAGTTAGGGCTAGAGTTAGGGCTAGAGTTAGGGCTAGAGTTAGGGCTAGAGTTAGGGCTAGAGTTAGGGCTAGAGTTAGGGCTAGAGTTAGGGCTAGAGTTAGGGCTAGAGTTAGGGCTAGAGTTAGGGCTAGAGTTAGGGCTAGAGTTAGGGCTAGAGTTAGGGCTAGAGTTAGGGCTAGAGTTAGGGCTAGAGTTAGGGCTAGAGTTAGGGCTAGAGTTAGGGCTAGAGTTAGGGCTAGAGTTAGGGCTAGAGTTAGGGCTAGAGTTAGGGCTAGAGTTAGGGCTAGAGTTAGGGCTAGAGTTAGGGCTAGAGTTAGGGCTAGAGTTAGGGCTAGAGTTAGGGCTAGAGTTAGGGCTAGAGTTAGGGCTAGAGTTAGGGCTAGAGTTAGGGCTAGAGTTAGGGCTAGAGTTAGGGCTAGAGTTAGGGCTAGAGTTAGGGCTAGAGTTAGGGCTAGAGTTAGGGCTAGAGTTAGGGCTAGAGTTAGGGCTAGAGTTAGGGCTAGAGTTAGGGCTAGAGTTAGGGCTAGAGTTAGGGCTAGAGTTAGGGCTAGAGTTAGGGCTAGAGTTAGGGCTAGAGTTAGGGCTAGAGTTAGGGCTAGAGTTAGGGCTAGAGTTAGGGCTAGAGTTAGGGCTAGAGTTAGGGCTAGAGTTAGGGCTAGAGTTAGGGCTAGAGTTAGGGCTAGAGTTAGGGCTAGAGTTAGGGCTAGAGTTAGGGCTAGAGTTAGGGCTAGAGTTAGGGCTAGAGTTAGGGCTAGAGTTAGGGCTAGAGTTAGGGCTAGAGTTAGGGCTAGAGTTAGGGCTAGAGTTAGGGCTAGAGTTAGGGCTAGAGTTAGGGCTAGAGTTAGGGCTAGAGTTAGGGCTAGAGTTAGGGCTAGAGTTAGGGCTAGAGTTAGGGCTAGAGTTAGGGCTAGAGTTAGGGCTAGAGTTAGGGCTAGAGTTAGGGCTAGAGTTAGGGCTAGAGTTAGGGCTAGAGTTAGGGCTAGAGTTAGGGCTAGAGTTAGGGCTAGAGTTAGGGCTAGAGTTAGGGCTAGAGTTAGGGCTAGAGTTAGGGCTAGAGTTAGGGCTAGAGTTAGGGCTAGAGTTAGGGCTAGAGTTAGGGCTAGAGTTAGGGCTAGAGTTAGGGCTAGAGTTAGGGCTAGAGTTAGGGCTAGAGTTAGGGCTAGAGTTAGGGCTAGAGTTAGGGCTAGAGTTAGGGCTAGAGTTAGGGCTAGAGTTAGGGCTAGAGTTAGGGCTAGAGTTAGGGCTAGAGTTAGGGCTAGAGTTAGGGCTAGAGTTAGGGCTAGAGTTAGGGCTAGAGTTAGGGCTAGAGTTAGGGCTAGAGTTAGGGCTAGAGTTAGGGCTAGAGTTAGGGCTAGAGTTAGGGCTAGAGTTAGGGCTAGAGTTAGGGCTAGAGTTAGGGCTAGAGTTAGGGCTAGAGTTAGGGCTAGAGTTAGGGCTAGAGTTAGGGCTAGAGTTAGGGCTAGAGTTAGGGCTAGAGTTAGGGCTAGAGTTAGGGCTAGAGTTAGGGCTAGAGTTAGGGCTAGAGTTAGGGCTAGAGTTAGGGCTAGAGTTAGGGCTAGAGTTAGGGCTAGAGTTAGGGCTAGAGTTAGGGCTAGAGTTAGGGCTAGAGTTAGGGCTAGAGTTAGGGCTAGAGTTAGGGCTAGAGTTAGGGCTAGAGTTAGGGCTAGAGTTAGGGCTAGAGTTAGGGCTAGAGTTAGGGCTAGAGTTAGGGCTAGAGTTAGGGCTAGAGTTAGGGCTAGAGTTAGGGCTAGAGTTAGGGCTAGAGTTAGGGCTAGAGTTAGGGCTAGAGTTAGGGCTAGAGTTAGGGCTAGAGTTAGGGCTAGAGTTAGGGCTAGAGTTAGGGCTAGAGTTAGGGCTAGAGTTAGGGCTAGAGTTAGGGCTAGAGTTAGGGCTAGAGTTAGGGCTAGAGTTAGGGCTAGAGTTAGGGCTAGAGTTAGGGCTAGAGTTAGGGCTAGAGTTAGGGCTAGAGTTAGGGCTAGAGTTAGGGCTAGAGTTAGGGCTAGAGTTAGGGCTAGAGTTAGGGCTAGAGTTAGGGCTAGAGTTAGGGCTAGAGTTAGGGCTAGAGTTAGGGCTAGAGTTAGGGCTAGAGTTAGGGCTAGAGTTAGGGCTAGAGTTAGGGCTAGAGTTAGGGCTAGAGTTAGGGCTAGAGTTAGGGCTAGAGTTAGGGCTAGAGTTAGGGCTAGAGTTAGGGCTAGAGTTAGGGCTAGAGTTAGGGCTAGAGTTAGGGCTAGAGTTAGGGCTAGAGTTAGGGCTAGAGTTAGGGCTAGAGTTAGGGCTAGAGTTAGGGCTAGAGTTAGGGCTAGAGTTAGGGCTAGAGTTAGGGCTAGAGTTAGGGCTAGAGTTAGGGCTAGAGTTAGGGCTAGAGTTAGGGCTAGAGTTAGGGCTAGAGTTAGGGCTAGAGTTAGGGCTAGAGTTAGGGCTAGAGTTAGGGCTAGAGTTAGGGCTAGAGTTAGGGCTAGAGTTAGGGCTAGAGTTAGGGCTAGAGTTAGGGCTAGAGTTAGGGCTAGAGTTAGGGCTAGAGTTAGGGCTAGAGTTAGGGCTAGAGTTAGGGCTAGAGTTAGGGCTAGAGTTAGGGCTAGAGTTAGGGCTAGAGTTAGGGCTAGAGTTAGGGCTAGAGTTAGGGCTAGAGTTAGGGCTAGAGTTAGGGCTAGAGTTAGGGCTAGAGTTAGGGCTAGAGTTAGGGCTAGAGTTAGGGCTAGAGTTAGGGCTAGAGTTAGGGCTAGAGTTAGGGCTAGAGTTAGGGCTAGAGTTAGGGCTAGAGTTAGGGCTAGAGTTAGGGCTAGAGTTAGGGCTAGAGTTAGGGCTAGAGTTAGGGCTAGAGTTAGGGCTAGAGTTAGGGCTAGAGTTAGGGCTAGAGTTAGGGCTAGAGTTAGGGCTAGAGTTAGGGCTAGAGTTAGGGCTAGAGTTAGGGCTAGAGTTAGGGCTAGAGTTAGGGCTAGAGTTAGGGCTAGAGTTAGGGCTAGAGTTAGGGCTAGAGTTAGGGCTAGAGTTAGGGCTAGAGTTAGGGCTAGAGTTAGGGCTAGAGTTAGGGCTAGAGTTAGGGCTAGAGTTAGGGCTAGAGTTAGGGCTAGAGTTAGGGCTAGAGTTAGGGCTAGAGTTAGGGCTAGAGTTAGGGCTAGAGTTAGGGCTAGAGTTAGGGCTAGAGTTAGGGCTAGAGTTAGGGCTAGAGTTAGGGCTAGAGTTAGGGCTAGAGTTAGGGCTAGAGTTAGGGCTAGAGTTAGGGCTAGAGTTAGGGCTAGAGTTAGGGCTAGAGTTAGGGCTAGAGTTAGGGCTAGAGTTAGGGCTAGAGTTAGGGCTAGAGTTAGGGCTAGAGTTAGGGCTAGAGTTAGGGCTAGAGTTAGGGCTAGAGTTAGGGCTAGAGTTAGGGCTAGAGTTAGGGCTAGAGTTAGGGCTAGAGTTAGGGCTAGAGTTAGGGCTAGAGTTAGGGCTAGAGTTAGGGCTAGAGTTAGGGCTAGAGTTAGGGCTAGAGTTAGGGCTAGAGTTAGGGCTAGAGTTAGGGCTAGAGTTAGGGCTAGAGTTAGGGCTAGAGTTAGGGCTAGAGTTAGGGCTAGAGTTAGGGCTAGAGTTAGGGCTAGAGTTAGGGCTAGAGTTAGGGCTAGAGTTAGGGCTAGAGTTAGGGCTAGAGTTAGGGCTAGAGTTAGGGCTAGAGTTAGGGCTAGAGTTAGGGCTAGAGTTAGGGCTAGAGTTAGGGCTAGAGTTAGGGCTAGAGTTAGGGCTAGAGTTAGGGCTAGAGTTAGGGCTAGAGTTAGGGCTAGAGTTAGGGCTAGAGTTAGGGCTAGAGTTAGGGCTAGAGTTAGGGCTAGAGTTAGGGCTAGAGTTAGGGCTAGAGTTAGGGCTAGAGTTAGGGCTAGAGTTAGGGCTAGAGTTAGGGCTAGAGTTAGGGCTAGAGTTAGGGCTAGAGTTAGGGCTAGAGTTAGGGCTAGAGTTAGGGCTAGAGTTAGGGCTAGAGTTAGGGCTAGAGTTAGGGCTAGAGTTAGGGCTAGAGTTAGGGCTAGAGTTAGGGCTAGAGTTAGGGCTAGAGTTAGGGCTAGAGTTAGGGCTAGAGTTAGGGCTAGAGTTAGGGCTAGAGTTAGGGCTAGAGTTAGGGCTAGAGTTAGGGCTAGAGTTAGGGCTAGAGTTAGGGCTAGAGTTAGGGCTAGAGTTAGGGCTAGAGTTAGGGCTAGAGTTAGGGCTAGAGTTAGGGCTAGAGTTAGGGCTAGAGTTAGGGCTAGAGTTAGGGCTAGAGTTAGGGCTAGAGTTAGGGCTAGAGTTAGGGCTAGAGTTAGGGCTAGAGTTAGGGCTAGAGTTAGGGCTAGAGTTAGGGCTAGAGTTAGGGCTAGAGTTAGGGCTAGAGTTAGGGCTAGAGTTAGGGCTAGAGTTAGGGCTAGAGTTAGGGCTAGAGTTAGGGCTAGAGTTAGGGCTAGAGTTAGGGCTAGAGTTAGGGCTAGAGTTAGGGCTAGAGTTAGGGCTAGAGTTAGGGCTAGAGTTAGGGCTAGAGTTAGGGCTAGAGTTAGGGCTAGAGTTAGGGCTAGAGTTAGGGCTAGAGTTAGGGCTAGAGTTAGGGCTAGAGTTAGGGCTAGAGTTAGGGCTAGAGTTAGGGCTAGAGTTAGGGCTAGAGTTAGGGCTAGAGTTAGGGCTAGAGTTAGGGCTAGAGTTAGGGCTAGAGTTAGGGCTAGAGTTAGGGCTAGAGTTAGGGCTAGAGTTAGGGCTAGAGTTAGGGCTAGAGTTAGGGCTAGAGTTAGGGCTAGAGTTAGGGCTAGAGTTAGGGCTAGAGTTAGGGCTAGAGTTAGGGCTAGAGTTAGGGCTAGAGTTAGGGCTAGAGTTAGGGCTAGAGTTAGGGCTAGAGTTAGGGCTAGAGTTAGGGCTAGAGTTAGGGCTAGAGTTAGGGCTAGAGTTAGGGCTAGAGTTAGGGCTAGAGTTAGGGCTAGAGTTAGGGCTAGAGTTAGGGCTAGAGTTAGGGCTAGAGTTAGGGCTAGAGTTAGGGCTAGAGTTAGGGCTAGAGTTAGGGCTAGAGTTAGGGCTAGAGTTAGGGCTAGAGTTAGGGCTAGAGTTAGGGCTAGAGTTAGGGCTAGAGTTAGGGCTAGAGTTAGGGCTAGAGTTAGGGCTAGAGTTAGGGCTAGAGTTAGGGCTAGAGTTAGGGCTAGAGTTAGGGCTAGAGTTAGGGCTAGAGTTAGGGCTAGAGTTAGGGCTAGAGTTAGGGCTAGAGTTAGGGCTAGAGTTAGGGCTAGAGTTAGGGCTAGAGTTAGGGCTAGAGTTAGGGCTAGAGTTAGGGCTAGAGTTAGGGCTAGAGTTAGGGCTAGAGTTTGGGCTAGAGTTAGGGCTAGAGTTAGGGCTAGAGTTAGGGCTAGAGTTAGGGCTAGAGTTAGGGCTAGAGTTAGGGCTAGAGTTAGGGCTAGAGTTAGGGCTAGAGTTAGGGCTAGAGTTAGGGCTAGAGTTAGGGCTAGAGTTAGGGCTAGAGTTAGGGCTAGAGTTAGGGCTAGAGTTAGGGCTAGAGTTAGGGCTAGAGTTAGGGCTAGAGTTAGGGCTAGAGTTAGGGCTAGAGTTAGGGCTAGAGTTAGGGCTAGAGTTAGGGCTAGAGTTAGGGCTAGAGTTAGGGCTAGAGTTAGGGCTAGAGTTAGGGCTAGAGTTAGGGCTAGAGTTAGGGCTAGAGTTAGGGCTAGAGTTAGGGCTAGAGTTAGGGCTAGAGTTAGGGCTAGAGTTAGGGCTAGAGTTAGGGCTAGAGTTAGGGCTAGAGTTAGGGC